>NW_028318839.1:446341-792683 GCF_062004578.1 Staurois parvus
ACATACCATCATCTTTTATATTTTATCAAACAATTGGCCAATATATTGTTTATTTGTGCATTAACAGTAAAAAAAAGTTTATTTTTTTCAAAAAAATTAGCATTTTAAAAATTGCTGCATGAGGACTATGTGACATAGAAATTGCAGCACCGACCATTTTATTCACTAGGGTGTCGGCTTTAAAAAATATATATATATTTGGGGGTTCAAAATAATTTCCTAGCAAAAAATACTGATTTTTTTCAGGTGAACAAAAAGTGTCAGAAAAGACTTGGTCTTCAGGTGGTTAAAGAGTAAGTGACGTGTGGCATAAACTTCTAATGCTGGGTATCAAATAGAACCTACAAGTAATATAAAGGATTTTTTTTAATTCTTTATTTAAAGCGGCAAATTATATTGAAATAATACAAACAATCACATTCCTTAATACACAAAAATACCCATATTACAGTTTTTTCTAGCAAAGAGATGTACCCCTTACTCACTTCAAATGTACAGTATCTGTATTTGTTTCCAGGTAAAAGTAAGCCCTTTGTAAGCTTTTTTGATAACCTCAATTTCATCTGAAGACAAAACCTGTGAGCTGTGTTGATCAAGAGCTGGTGACCTATAAAACAAAAGTCTCAGATAATTTGCTTTACTCAAGTAGAGATTGGTGGTTGATATTGATGCATTCGATCCAGAAAGACTGTCTAAAAGAGGAAGAAGAAATATCTTGTAATTTTTTTTTTCCTTATGTTAAATAGTCTCAATCTGTAATTTATGAATTTGAATTTCTCGAATGTGAAACTGTTCAGCATGGTATTAACACATCAAGTGCATCACATTTTGTATGCATTGTTTCATATATTTCTAAGATTTGCATTTAAAATGGTCAGTAAATTCAGGGACAAGTGGGGAAATTTGTATTCTAATGGCAAATCATGTAATGTTAAAGCGGACTTCCACTCAACCTATCAAAAAATAAAAGTCAGCAGCTACAAAAACTGTAGCTGTTGACTTTTAAAAAACAGCCACTTACCTGTCCCCTGGTCTCGTGGTGTGTCCTCCGCAGCTCGTTTCACCGGCCGTCCTGTATTCCAGGAAGCTGACATCTTCAAGTTTGGGCACCCGGCTATGACAGCTTGCAGCTTCACAGCCGGATGCCCACTGCACATGTGCATGTATTGCTGAGCTTCGTGAATGGTCCTGTAGTCTTCTGGGACTTGTCACATGTCCCAAAAGACTACAGGGAGGGAGGACACCTAGGCGATCGGACCGGAAGTGGGAGTGGGTACCTGTCAAATTCCTCAACCCCCGCTCCCCAAAGTGACTGTCCGCAATAGGGAGTGTAGGCATCCAATAGGATGGCTCAGTGGCTCTGAGGAAGAGGCAAGTCGCTTGAAACGCGTCAGCCTATTGGATGTCTACGCTTCTTATTAAATATTTTTTATGCTATTGCACAAGGCCCATGCGCCCTCTGTTTGTTCTTTCTTTTCCCCGGTCTTTTGAGGGCTGCAAGGTGTGCATGTTCCTGGAGATTTTTGATGTGGTTCTAGCCTGCATTGACTCCATCCCCAAGCGCAGGAGCATTTGTATTTGCTGGATCATTGGTGATGTGTTGCCTTATTAGATAAAACAAACTCCCCTAACTGTTTATATAATCACCTTTTGATGTACACATTTCTGGATCTATTCAGGCTGAAGAATATTTTAAAATAAAAAAGAGCCTTAGCAAACATCCTCCAACCATAATATAACTCTTGAAGCACCATAATACTGTATTTTACTGATTTTGATTTGATAAACTGATATATCCTGACCGAGGTCTGATTAATACAAGTTAGAGACAGATCAGATTTTCATTGCATTGCTTATCTTTACATTTCTGGGTAAAAACGTATGATTTTAGTCATCCAGACCATAATTTATGAAAACACAATCTGGCTATTTAATTGGGTTTAAAATCATATTTCCTAAAAAATCATATTTCCTATGTTGTACCTTTTGCCAGAGAATTCCTTAGTTTATGCATTTTTTGTAGTTTTAATATTTTTAAATTTACTTTTAAAGAATGAATAAGTATGTTTGTGTAAACTACATTGTAGATTGCTATGATTTCCATGCAGTCTTTAAATTAGCCTTGGTGTTCAGTTCTGGTCTCATGAGAATGATGTAACTTTTGGGAATGAGCATACAACCCAGAAGTCCGGTGTGGCAGGCGTGCACCCAGAGATGGACGCAGTTCAACCATTTTGGCTTCAACCTTCATCTTGGCAAAGGGTCAACCATCCTGACAAACATATTTCCCCCTCATTCTCCCCCCTTCCTCTCTGTTTGTACACATTGACATATGGACTGTGTGTTAGGAGTGTCACAGGCCCCGGCCAGGGCACAGCAGGGAGCCCAGAGCTATAAAACCTTTTTGAGCTGAAGTGCCTGGTTGTCTAAGAGAGCTGTGCAATTTAGCACCTTGTAAAAGATAACGCAAGCCTTCCCAGGAGTTCAAAGACATTCCAGAGAAGCACGAACCAACACTGAGATCTTAAATATAAATCTTCCAAATAGTGAAAAAGAAAAAGTACAAAAAGAATTCCCTTTTATATGGAAGGATAGAGAAATAAAATATCTAGGGATTAAACTCACTGCTACATATACGAAGTTGTATAAATCAAATTATATTTCACTTTTAAACGAGATTAAGGAGGAACTAAACAAATTGGGTGGAGGTAACCCGTCATGGATAGGGCGCATAAACCTGATAAAAATGGTAATTGTACCTAAAATCCTATATAAATTCCAGATGATCCCAGTTGAACTTCCGGAGGTCTTTTTCAAGGTAATTAAAAAGATGTTAACAAGATATATATGGAAAAATAAAAAACCCAGAATATTTTATGAGTTGATGAGTAGAAATAAAGAGAGGGGAGGATTGGGAGTGCCAGATTTTAAGAGGTATTATAGAGCAGTGGTTTTAGCAAGAATTTATGACTGGACACACAATCCAGAGGGGAAAAGATGGGTTAAGATTGAAAATGAATTAAGCGGAGTTAACTTGAGTAAAGTCATATGGGCACCAGCACAATATAGAGGATTAAAAGATACCACGAGTGTTTATACATTAAATGTTTTAAAGGTTTGGGATAAATTGCACAAGTTTATGAAATGGGATTTTAATTCACAATTAATGTCACTGAGGAACACGGAGTATTTCCCTCCAGGTAGGGAGGAGTGCACAGCAAAATGGTTTAAAAAGGAGGATATTCAACTGAGGGATATTATGGAAGGGCAGAAATTGAGAACACTTAAGGATTTGAAAAAGGACAAAAGGGAGCTTTTCAGTAAGATAGACAAGTGGAGATATTATCAATTGAAACACTTTGTTGGGAGTCTTCCGAAACCGTTGAGATTGAGAAAGGACTGGAATTTGTTTGAGAGGTTGTTGGAATCACGTGGAGATGGGAAACGGGGCACGGCAAAAGTTTATAAGATTCTCACTGAGTTAGACACACACACAAAACCAATGTATATAGGAAAATGGGAAAGGGAATTGGGAATAGAGATAGATGAAGAAAAACAGAGGAAAATATATAGATTAATACATGAGAATGTAAGTATAAGAGAGGTAGAGGTAAACTATAAGTGTTTAACAAGATGGCACATTGCACCGAATGTTGAATATAAGATGTGTGGGGAGAATACACCAGGGTGTTGGCGTGGGTGTGGAGGGATAGGTAAGTTATATCACATATGGTGGGAGTGCCCAAAGATAGAAGGTTTTTGGAAGACAGTGGTTCATTCAATTGGGATAATTTCGGGGATAAAGATAGGATTGGATCCAGAGTTGTGTCTGTTGCATAGTACAGAGCTATCAGTGAACAAATACAAGGATTCGGGTATTTGGTACTGTCTGAATGCGGCAAAGGGTCTGATGCATACGTTTTGGCATAGTTCTGAGGTGCCGAGAGAAGAGGATTGGGTGGAGAGAGTGATTCAGATAAGTAGGATAGAGAAACTGTATTATATGCAAGAAGACAAGATGGGGTTATATTACAGGAGATGGGGAAAGTGGGAATCTTTTGCGCCTAAGGTGAAATATATGAAGGAATAGAATAGGATATGAGAAAGTACCCCCTTACATAGGAGAAGATGTAATGGAGAAATGCAGAGTGGGTGGGTTTTGGATTGGAGGGGGGGTGGGGTTTTTCGGGTGGGTGGGGATAGGTGTATGGGGGGGGAGGGAATGGAAACAAAGATAGAAAGGGATATAATTCGATGATTTTGTATGTTATAAGAGAGTTATGATGGAAAATGTATTTTATATGGAAAATGAATAAATATTTAAATTAAAAAAAAAAAAAACTGGGGCGGGAAGAAAAAGTTCACCAGTTCACCAGTGTTTGGGTGAAATGGCTGGTGGAACCCCCCACTGCTACTGGGGGATCGTCAGAGGGGGTGTCACCAAGTGTTACCACACAGGGTGACACCAACCCTAGGGACGCCCCAGGTGATGGCTCCTGAAGAAGTGGATGAAAGTCCATGAAACGCGTTGAGCCCAAGCCGATAAGAATGAGCCTAAAGTTTACAAGGAATTTGGATCCCATGGGAAGAGATTTGCTGTTCCTTGATATTACAAACTTTTTATTTTCTACACGCTTTAGTATTGTTGGTGTGAAATAGAATGTTGTTTTATACATTGGATTTTTTTTTTTTTATTATAAATATTTATTAAATTTTTCCAATTCATATACAAAACATTTCAACATTTCTATTAAAATAATTATCCCAAATGTTTTCTCTTCTTACATAAATTATCCCTGTATATGACTTTCTTTCCTTGCCCTCCCCCCCCCCTCCACCCCCCCATCTCCTCCAACCCCTCCCACGCTCAACATTCTTTTTACTCTCGTTAACTCCATATTATTCTGTTGTTTCTAAATCTCAGTTCTAAGCCAGCTTCCAGGAATATTATCTCTTCATATATTTCACCTTTTCTCTGTATTCTTCCCAGCCTTTCCATTTTTTATTATATAACTCCAGCTTGTCCTCGTGCGTGTAATACAATCTTTCTGTCCCTGAGATCTGATTTACTCTAGCTATCCAATCCTCCTCAGTTGGCACCTCTCTTTTCTTCCAGAACCTGGGTATCAGACTCTTCGCTGCGGTCAAGTAATGCCATATCCCCGAACTCTTATATGTTTTCACTGAGAGTTCTGAGATATGGAGGAGACATACTTCTGGATCTAATCCTATATTGATTTTTGTGATTTTCCCTATCAAATAAACTATCCTCCGCCAAAACACCTGTATTTCTGAACACTCCCACCACACATGATACCACGTGCCCACCTCTCCACAACCTCTCCAACACATCTGTGAGATTTCTGTATTCATCTTGTGCTCCAGATAGGGGGTAATGTGCCATCTATTCAAACACTTATAGTTTATTTCCACTTCTCTCATACTAATATTTTCGTGAATTAATGTGAACATCTTCTTCTTCTCCTCCTCCTCTATTTTTCTTCCCATATCTCTTTCCCATTTCTCTATGTGCATTAATTTTGTGTCTATATCAAGTTCCATTAATATCTTGTGTATTTTTGCCATTCCGTGTCTACCATTTCCCCGTGACTCAAAGATTCTCTCAAATGGATTCCAGTTTTTTCTAGTTCTTATTGGTTTTGGAAGGCTTTCAAAGAAATTCTTCAGTTGGTAATATCTTAGTCTATCCATCTTATTAAAGACTTCACCCTTTCTTTCCTCCATATCCTTATATGACCCCATTTCCTCTCCTACCATTATATCTCTCAATTGCACCTCCTGTTTTATTATCCATTTCCCTGTTATACTATCTTTTTCCGGGATGAAATATTTTGTGTTCCTAAGTGGCATTAGTTGTGAATTAAAAACCCACCCCTTTTGTCTGTATAATAAATCCCATTCTTTTAAAACATTAAGAGTGTACGTGCTTGTGCTCTCCTCTAATTCTCTATATTGTGCAGGGACCCAGATACTATTACTCAAACTTTTTCCACTCAGTGCTTTCTCAATTTTAACCCAAGTTTTCTCCGGATTATGAATCCAGTCGAAGATTCTTGCAATAATCCCTGTTTTGTAATATCTCCTAAAATCTGGTACCCCCAATCCTCCTCTTTCTTTGCTTCTGGTCAGCGTTTCATAACCTATTCTAGGCTTTTTATTCCTCCATATGCATTTTATTATCATTTTCCTCAGTTCTTTAAAATATGCCTCTGGGAGTTTGATTGGGATCATTTGAAATTTATATAATACTTTGGGGACTATTACCATCTTTAGCAAGTTTATGCGACCTATCCACGATGGATTTCCATTTCCCACTCTTCTCAACTCCTCCTTGATTTCATTTAATAGCGTTATATAATTGGCTTTATAAAGGTTCTTATTTGAGGCTGATAGTTTTATTCCTAGATATTTTAATTCTTTATCTCTCCAAAGGAAAGGGAATTCCTCTTGTAGTTTTTCTTTTTCACTGTTTTTGAGATTTATGTTTAGGATTTCGGTCTTTTTCGGGTTAATTTTTAGGTTTGACAGGTCTACGTACTCCCTCAATGCTTTCATTAAATTTGGAAGGGATGTTCTAGGGTTTCCTACATAAAACATCAGATCGTCCGCATAAGCCACTACCTTGTGTTCTCTATCTTTATTCCTTTTATGTCTATATTCCTCCTAATCATGGACAGCAAGGGCTCCAGTGATAACACATATAACAATGGAGACAATGGACATCCCTGTCTTGTACCATTTTACATCTTAAAGTACTCTGATCTTCCTCCATTTACCATTATGGTAGCGGTAGGCCCTCTGTATAACTCTCCAATCCACCCTCGCATTCTATCTCCCATTCCTAATGCTTCCAGAGTATCCATCATAAAACCCAAACTCACTCTGTCGAATGCCTTCTCAGCGTCTATCGACATCAGTATCATTGGGGTTTTCCCTTTTTTGCCCTCCTGTATAAGCAACAATGATCTCAAAGCATTATCTCTACCCTCTCTTCCCGAGACAAACCCCACCTGATCTCCATGTATCCACTCAGGCATCAGCTCTTTCAGTCTATTTGCCAGAACCTTTGCATATATTTTAGTATCTACATTCAGCAGCGCTATTGGGCGGTAACTCGCACATTGTGAGGGGTCTTTATCCTCCTTCTGTATCAATACTATATTCGCCTGTAAAGACTCTCCCCTCATCTCCATCCCATTCCCCAAGGCATTCATATAGGTCTTCATTTTAGGTATTAAAAGCTCTTTATATTTTTTATAGTATTTGGCCGTATATCCATCCGGACCTGGACTTTTCCCTCCCGCCATGCTTTCTAATGCTATTTTTATTTCCTCTGAAGTTATTTCTGCTTCTAAAGAGTTCAGTTGTGTTTCTCTAATTTTCGGTAGGCCTGCCTCCTCTAGATATTTCTTTCTTTCCCCTCTATTTACTGTTTCGATTTTCTTAAACGTATCCTGGGGTATAATATTATACAGCTCATTATAATATTCTTTAAATGTTCTAGCAATATCCTTGGTTGAATGTACAAATTCCCCCTTGGGATTTCTTATTTTCTCTATATATTTTCTATTTTTCTTTTTTCTTAAAGTTCTCATTTAATACTTTCCCGGCCTGTCTCCCCATCTATATCTTTCACTTGTTATTTTATTAAAGATTCTTCTTTTTTCCTCCTCCATTACATTCTCTAATTCTTCTTTCTTCTTTATTAACATCTGCATTGTCTCCTTAGATCTTTCCCTTTTATGCACCTGTTCAAGATCATATATTTCATTTAATAATCTATTTATCTTTTCTCTTCTTTCTTTTTTCTTTTTGCTCCCATTGCAATGAGTAGACCTCTGATATAAACTTTATGAGCTTCCCACACCGTTGCAACCGAGACACCCTCTGTTTCATTCTCTCCAAAAAACCATTCAATTTCCCTCTCAATTCTTTGACCAATCTCTTCCTCCATGAGAAGTGCCTCATTCAACCGCCATACATAACCTTCTCTCCTTTCTCTACCCCATCTCAACTTCATTGCAACTGGGGCGTGATCTGACAGGGTACTTCCTTCAATTTTTACTTCTACTACCAGCTCTATCATTCGATGTTCTACTAATATATAATCTAGTCTAGAATAAGTCTCATGAACGTGCGAAAAAAAAGTATAATCTCTCTCCTTCATATTCCTAATTTTCCAGATGTCTACCAGCTGACACTCATGCATCAATTTCTTTAACATTCTCAAAGATTTGCTTTCCTCCCTCCTCACAGAGGAAGTGGTGTCCATCCGCGGGTCCATACAGATATTTAGATCACCCGCTACTATCATGCATCCACTTTTAAAATCCATCAATCTCCTCAACACTTCTCTCATAAACCTCTCCGGCTTCTTATTTGGGCTGTATATGTTTGCTATTGTACACTCAATTCCCTGTAATTTACCTCTCAAAAACAAAAACCTTCCCTCCAGATCTGTTAATCTCTCCTCCAGCTCAAACCTTATATTCTTTGCGAATCCTATAGCAACTCCTTTTGCTCTTTTAGTTGGTGAATCCGCATAGAACCATGTTGGAAAATATCTAGTCCTCAGTCTAACCTTCGACTCCATCTCTAGATGTGTTTCCTGCAGGAATACCACTGAGGATTTTCTATGTTGGAGTTCTTTAAATAACCTGAATCTCTTTCCTGGACAACTTAACCCTTTTACATTATAGGTTATATATTGGATTTCTTCCATCTTACTCTTTTTCTACCGTCTCCTTCTTCCTCCTTTCCTTCTTCTTTCTTATTCCTATGGAGCGTTTTTATCCCTCTACCCTTTTCTCTCCCCTTTTCCCTCCCCCCCTCTCTCCATGCGCCCCTCAATCTACTCCCTCTCCCTCCCCTCCCTCCTCCCCCCTCCCCCCCCCCCCTCTTTTTAGGCCTTCACTTTGCCTAACCGTCATCTGTGGAGGCAGTATCCACCTTTGACTTAATCCTCAGGGCTTTACTCCTCCCATGGATGGCCTCCCCTCCCTCCAAATCCCCCCCTTGACCTCCTCTCTACTTGTACTTTCTGAGAAAGGAAAAGAAAGGAGCCAGGCTGAAGGGACAAGGGAGAAAAAAAAGGCAACGGGATGGGAGCAAGGATAGAGAGAAAAAAAAAAACTTCTCTCCTCTTCACTCACCCTCCCCCCCCTCCTCCCCCCCCCCTCCACCCGCCTCCACCCCTCCCCCCCTCCACCCACCTCCACCCCTCCCCTCTTTTTAATCTATTTCTCCCAGAATCTTCTTCCCAACCGTTTATTTCAATTTTCTGCATTTCAAGTCTATCACAAAAATTTCTCAAGTCCTCTGGGAACCTCAATTGGGCTGTTATTCCATTTTTCCATCCTATTAAACTCTCCGGAACTCCCCATCTATATTGCACCTTCTGTTTTTTCATCTGCTCCAGCAAAGGCCTCAAAGTTCTCCTCCTCCGGAGAGTCTCTAGTGACAAGTCCGCATATATTTGAATATCCATTTCTCCATACTTTATAGCTGATTTTCCCTTAGTTTTCCTCCAGAGTCTTTCCCTTTGCTGTACTTCATAGAATTTTACAAGTATGTCTCTCGGCCTGTCCTTCTCATAATTTCCCTGGAGTTTCCCATTTCTAGAGATTCTTTCTATATTAGTCCTTTCCATTTCAGAATTTTCCATTATATAGTTCAGAATTTTGCAGACCATCTCTTCCAATATTTCTCCTTTTAAACTTTCCGGTATCCCTCTTATCCTTATGTTTCTCCTTCTTTCTCTATTCTCTTGGATTTCCGCCTTGTACTGCAATTTTTCCTGAGTTTTTTCCATATTAATTATCCTCTTCTCTAATTCGGAAATAATCTGGTTCTGATTTTCAACTTTCTGCTCCGTTTCTTCCACCCTTAACAACAGCTGCCCCAGGTCATTCCGAATATTTACCATTTCTTGCTTTATTGTTCTCTCCAGATCTTTAAACATTTCTGTCATCTCTTTTTTATTTGGGATTTGTAGGTCTTTTTCTGTCTCTGATATTTGCTGATTACTGATATCCAATTCCAGTGATTGTTTAGGACTATTTTGCATACTTAAATCAGACTCTCTATCATTTCTGCTCTGGGGCCTTTCTGGGGTCACATTTCCCTGGGATGTATACTTTTTAATTGTCCCAATTTGGGTCCCCTTAGGCCCAATTCCTTTTGTACTTTTATTTTTCATTTCTTCTGTAACTTTTATTTTCTTCTCATAGACTTATACTTTACAGAAACAGGGATACTGATAAGATATAGAGGTAGAATTCCCAGCTCTGTCTTCCCACCTTTCTGTACGCCTTTTGGCTACACCTTGCGCTCTTCTCCTTATTTTTATTATTATTCTCTGGGGGTCCCCCCCTTTTCTCTTTCTCCCAGCTCTATACAGTTTTTTTTTTTAATATTCGGGGCCACCGCCAGACTCACTCACCCTTCCTGCGCTTCTTGTGAGACAGCTTCAGGCTCCACTCTCCATCTCTCTCGATAGATCAGCTCTCTTCCTTTCAGGGGGACCCTCCAGGACTTTTCTCCACACTCTTCTACTTTGTTGGATTGTTGGGCAGGCTCACCATTGATCCCCTGCCAAGGCTCCAGGGATAGCAGGTCGTCCAACAGAACGGGGATCTCTCCTGCTCTCTGTCAGCCTCCGGCCGGGCGGCCGGCTACCTTGCCTCCCAGGGATGCACCGCGGCCGGTCACGTGTCCTAGCCGCGCCTCCCTGTTTCCCAGCAACCAGGCTCAGCGTCCAGGCTCAGCGTTCCCGCCTCTCTCCGCCGGTCTCCCTCACCGCGGGTAGCCACAGGAGCCAGTAAGTCCCCGGTCAAGGAAGGTCTCTGCCTTCTAGTGCTCCATCTCCATGGGGGGAATGTTGAGGTCCAAGGGGGGGTAGGTCGGAGGGGCCTCGTGCGGGAGCTCCTACCACGAGCTCTCCGCCGCCGCCATAGTTAGGCTCCGCCCCTTGCGTCAGGGGATCTATCTTATACATTGGATTTTGATACAAAATAAATCATGTTTTTATGTCTAGAAAAAAAAAAAAAAAAGATAGGTCACACTCCCTGACTGGAATACACAGGAGAGTAGAAAAGTAGATCTCTTGAACCATTCAGTGTATAATTTCATATTTCATATCTAATCATTCCTCAGATGCGTCTGCATAATAATCCACCTGAGGATGGAATGTCACTTGTGCATAGGGAAAGGTATGAGCCAAAATATGAACTAGAAGAGATTTTGGCTCTAGTTTAGGTCTACACCCAGACGATCCCTCCCTAAACGGGGTATTGGTCCTTGACTTCAGAGACACCCCCTGCTGGGGAACTACAAAATGAGTTGTCAGGCCTAAGAAAGGGAAGTTGAAGAATTTTCCCGTTTAACATCAGAACCAACTTGGGAGACATGCCCTTTCACTCTGAAACTTGATCTGCTTTCTTTCTCTCCACAAATGGGGAAATATTTCTAGCTGATCTTCCAAGTGGTCAGTTGGTATGGCAGAAAATGGACCTTGCGCTGGAGGGGGTCTGTGGAGTCAATGTCATGTGTGGCCTTAATTGTACAGAGGTAGCAGCATGCTTGCTGCACAGCCTTGCGTTGGTGGTATAGTGGTGAGCATAGCTGCCTTCCAAGCAGTTGACCCGGGTTTGATTCCCGGCCAACGCAATCTTCTTTTTTGCACCCTTGACAAAATACCAGAGGGCTCCAGGTCCTTAAAGAAAGCTCCTAAGATGTCTTGCCTTAGTGACAACTGTGCAAATATTCTTCGGCATCCCAACAGGCTCCGGCCTCATGCTTTAACTCAGGGTACAGCATTATCCAGGGACAAGGTTCAGGCATTTCAACCACTGATTTCCAAAGAATCAACTCTGTCACACACAGCATTGCTAAGTATCTGGCTACCATTCTAACATCCTCAACTGGCAAGATAATGCACCATTTTTAAGAATGCTAAAGAATTTATCAACAAGGAATGTAGACTGAAGTTGGAGCCAGAAGAAACAATCAGTCAGTCTTTGACAAGTTCTTTATTAAGAGAAGAAAACTAAAAGAATGTCCCCTGCAGTAGATCCAACATCAATCACTATGCCGGCGCCACCCCCGCTGCCTCGGCCACCTTGAGAGGACTAAAAAATGTTTCTGCTCCCAATGCTGACTATCAGCTGTCTGTCTGCCCCACTGTCTTGACAGTTCTTAAATATGTAATGGTTCAGGAGGGGGGGTGCTCGCTCCCCCCCCTTTCCTGACCTGCCGGGCTGCATGCTCAGATAAGGATCTGGTATGGATTTTGGGGGGGACCTCACACCATTTTTTTTTTAATTTTGGCATGGGGGTTCCCCTCCATATCCTGTGCCAAAGCACCCCTTCATGTTGAGGGCATTTGGCTTGGTATGGTTGAGGGAAGCGCTCGCTTGCCCCACCTATTCCTGACCTGCCAGGCAGCATGCTCGGATAAGCATCTGATATGGATTTTGGGGGGACCCCCACGCCATTTTTTTTAAAATTTTGGCATGGGAGTTCCCCTCAAAATCCACATCAGATCCGAAGGGATTGGTATGGATGGGAGGGGGGCCCCACGCCATTTTTTTTAAAAATTTAATTGTTGACCTTTATATTTAGATTCAGCTGTCAAAATATATATTATCTAGATCTAAATATGTAAAACCATTACAGAAAATCATTATAAAGGATAAGAAACAAAAATAGAATCAATAGAACTAAGGAAATCAAATTAGTATGCATTAAGATATGCCTAGCTACAAATAGTGCTGTTTGTGAAACTCAGTTGACGGTCGCGATTGCCGTCTTTCAGAGGACTCCACACAGAGATTTACTATTAAACAGCGTCTAAAAGAAAAGTGCCCGCGGTAGACGGCTAAATTGTGTTCTGCACATGCGCATTTCTATCTGTGCATAGACGTTGGAAAAGCGTCTAGTTCTTGACTGTCATGAATTCCATGAAAAAAACAATTTTTTACCCACTGCAGAATTTTTTTGAAAAGTAATATATTCTTTAAAGTGAAGTCCAGATATTTGGGAAAGCAAATTTCAATGTGAACATGTTTCTATAGTGATTTTTCATTCTTTTAGATGTGCTTCTAGGACGTGTGTTTTTTTAGTTAGATTCTTTATTGTGGCCATTAGTAAATTCGCTTTTGCGTCTATTTGTTAGACGTTTTCTTAGGTAAATGTCTTTGCCGTCTAAAAGTAGATGGATTCTAATGAAAAGTAGACTTTGGCCTACGGAAATGCACCTTAATGGGCGTTAATGTCAAGTGTGAGCAATGAGATGGGGCAATATACTTCAGGTATAAGAGGGTCTTTGTCAAGCTTTAAAAGGACCATGATAATGTGATGCCCTCTGGGTTAGTTAGGTTTTTTTTTTGTTAGATAGAGTAGCAGCCCGGGGATGAGTCAGGCTGGGAGTGAGGTCACCTCAGAACAGACTGGGAGGCTCCAACAGGTCAGGGCTTCTGGAGCCTTCTCACCTTTCCAGAAATATGAAAGCTTTCTGGAGCAGGGGAGAGGAGGGGAGGAGGCCCAGAGTTGCATATTTGAAGGACTTTGTCCTCCTGGCAACCCTCAAATGTGGCAGAGCTTGGGAGGGGGCCCCATGGAGGGGAGCCTACCTACAGGCAGGTCACAGGGAAGGAGGATCTCCACTACCTCAACATCTCCTGGGTAGGACAGCCTGTGTAGCAGGAAAGGAACCAGCCCAGCTTAAGGCCTGAAGGCAGCCATCAACCCACTAAGCTAACAGGAGAGGACAGTGTGAGTACTCCTTCACCCCCTGGGCCAGATAAGGTGAGAGAGCAGTCAGGTGTAATACCCAACTAGCTTCTCATCTGGAACTGTTAAATCAGCAGCTCTTGGGCCCTCATGCTCAGAGATGCCCTCAGGCTACCAGGTGAAGAGAAGGAATCATCCAGGAACTGAGGAGGTAGACCTTTAGTGCTCTCCTAGAAGAGACTGTTACTAATCCGAGTCTTTCTACATAGTTTCTAAGGAGTTGTTCACAAGTTCTACAGTTCCTATCCAAGTTTAACCCCTTAATAAAAACACAAAACCAAGCTCAAGGACAGTTTACTAATTCTGTTGGATTTAGGTCAGGCAAGCGTGGGCACCATTCAATGATTCAATGATATTGATTCCTTCATCCTTCAGAAACTGCCTGTATAGCCTCACCATGTGAGGCCGGGCATTGCTGTGCACCAGGAGGTCTGACAATGGGTCCAAGGATTTCATCCTGATACCTAATGGCAGTCAAGGTGCCATTGTCTAGCCTGTATAGGTCTGTGCGTCCCTCCATGGATATGCCTCCCCAGATCATCACTGACCCACCACCAAAATGGTCAGGTCAGGGGTCTGGCAATGCTCATCCTGTTCCTTCTTCCACAAAGGAGCATAAACCGGTCCTGCTGATGGGTTAAGGACCTTCTACAGCCCTGTCCAGCTCTCCTAGAGAAACTGCCTGTCTCCTGGAATCTCCTCCATGCTCTTGAGACTGTGCTGGGAGACATAGCAAACCTTCTGGCAACGGCACATATTGATTTGCTATCCTGGAGAATTGGACTGCCTGCGCAACCTCTGTAGAGTCCAGGTATCACCTCCTGCTATGAGTAGTGATCCTAGCCAAATGCATAACTAGTGAAAAATAGTCAGAAAGATGAATAGGGAAAAAAAATGTCAGTGGCCTCCACCTGTAAAACCATTCCTGTTTTGGGGGTCGTCTCATTGTTGCCCATCTAGTGCACCTGTTGTTCATTTCATTAACACTAAAGCAGCTGAAAATGATTAACAACCCCCTCTGCTACTTACCTGACCTGATCAATGTACCAGGAGTTTACTTGACTTGATGCTATACTCTGATTACAAAGTGTTCCTTTAATTTTTTTGAACAGTGTATTTTTAACCATGAGCTTTCATGAAAATAACACACGGTGATACTGATATGAAAGGACCTTGTTTGGGCACTTTATATTAAGGGATAACAATGCTCTGTTCCTGTCTCCTATAATCTTTTACTGATAAATCACTCTGTCACATGTTCTCCCAAAGGAAATATATAAGCTTTTGTGCTTATACACAATTTCTGGGCATATTTCACCGTTTTAGTCATTGGCATGCTCTATAGAGAGGCTTTGAAAAAAAACAATTACAGGCAGCAGCAATTACAAAATATTTATTTATTATATTCACATTAGTTTGACTCGTCTGCCCTAAGAAAATACACATGCACCCTGTTATCACTGCAGTGCATATGAACAGGGACAGCTCATAAAGTGGTTGTGAAAAAACAGTTGCAGCCAGCAGCATTTTGGAAATATTCCCTGTGAAAAAAGGCACCTGCAGCTTGTTATCCCTATAGTGCATGTGAGCAGGCTCTAAAGAGGATGTGGGACACCAGTGGCATTAAGATATAACCCCCCTTACAAATTTTCCAAAATAAAAACACTTTCTACCTACTATTCAGTAAGAGTTTACTACTTTAAGAGATCGGCCAATGCCTACAAACCCTACACTAATCTTCCTCTATGCACTTTATCAGCAACACATCTAATGCTTTCCCTATAACAGCTATAGAACATTGTTAATGTGGCTCTTTTATAGGGAGAGGCTTATCCAAAAGCCCCCTTTATGGTCCTTCTAAGCCAGCTGACTTTAATTTAAAAGCCAGAAGTGCATTATGGGTTGACTACTATGGAGGTGACATGTCACATTAGTTTGACTCGTCTGCCAACAGGAAAGGATTCACCACTGAACCGATGGTAGACAGGAACCTCATCCCTATATAGAGCCTCTGGAGATCCTTTGATTTACTCAATATTCGTGTTCAGGATTAACAGGCTTGATATTCTAGTGTCTGCCTGCATTCTGATAGAATTGACAGAAGATGAGACAGACAGTGGATGAAAATGGAGTAGAAAAGGAAGCAGAAGATGGAGTGTTTTGACAACTTTGCTACCTCACTTATTCCCTTGGATCTATCTAAGATTATAAATGTAATAAGTAATTAACACCTTTTGTCCACATCAGAATCAGGCCTTGTTGCCTCTCTCTCAGATATAGATTATAACCAATGTGGGTGGCACAGTGGCCAAATGGTTAGCAGTTCCGCCTGGCAGTACTAGGGTCGTTGGTTAGAATCCCAGCCACGACACTTCCTGCCTAGAGTTTGCATGTTCTCCTTGTGCCTGCGTGGGTTTCCTCCAGGTACTCCGGTTTCCTCCCACACTCCAAAGACATACTGATAGGTTAATTGGTTCCTGTCTAAATTGGCCCTAGTATGTGTATGTATGAATGTGAGTTAGGGACCTTAGATTGTACGCCCCTTGAGGGTTAGGGACTGATGTGAATGTACTATATATATGTAAAGCGCTGCGCAAATCGACGGTGCTATATAAGTACCATAAATAAATAAATAACCACTGTGCTGAATAAAATGAATAAAAAGAAAATAAAAATCTAATTTATTTACAGCAAAGAAATGTAGTAATCAAATCAAATATACTGAAATACAAAAGATATGATACTACACAAAACATTGATGTTACAGTATAACATACAGTATATTACCAGTATAGAGAGATGACTATAGGAAAGTTACAGGAAAGAAACATAGAACAATGGTGGTACATTACGAGGACATCCTGATATCCTGACGCCTGTGCTCTGAAAGACAGAAAGAGAGCAATGGCTTACTTTTATACCCCCTTCCCCTCCATTCCATGTAATCACGTCCTTTATGAAGTTCCAGTATTTTGCCATTTCTATTCAAAGGGGGGCTCTGTGACTTGTGAAAGATATTGGCCAACTGTAGCTCATCAGATGAAATTTATGATAGGCCAATGTCCAGCCGAGCATACCTCCTTTGAAGCCAGTTCCCCCAGGAAGATCTATGACAATAATCCCTAGGAGGTGTTAGAAATGACGACTCCACCTCCTTATGGGAGAAAACCTGGAAATCCAGTTGAGCCCAACGGATTGGGACCGCATATGGTCTGCTACCAAATCCTCCTCACAGAACGTGGTGGCTTTGGAAACTAATTACAAAGTTTTGACTAAGTGGTACCTAGCCCCAGCGAGCATTGCTAAATATACCCTCAACTACTCTTCTGAATGTGTTTGGGGTTGCGTAACAATAGGGACTTACTTTCATGTCTGGTGGTCCTGCCCGATTGCCTAAACCTTTTGGGCCAAAGTTTTCCTTATGTTGTTCCCAGCTTTTTGCAAAATCATTACCTCCAGACCCAACTGTGGTGCTTTTAAATTTGCGCTCTATTTCCATATCCCATTGTCAGGGATCCTGTAGCCGTGCAGCGGTGCGATGGCGACAGATCCCCTCAAGTAGCGGCGGAGTGAGTGCACAGGTGCGGTAGCATGGGAAGCTCGCGCATGCACAGTAAGCGCCCACGTCACAGCCGGCGGGCTATTTAAACCTGCTGCAATGAAGAATCACTGCCTTCTAGTCTAAATACGTTCCTGTGCTCAAATTCCTGATTCTGATCCTGATACCTGCTCTTCTGTATACTAGCCAAAGAAAGAACTCCGCCTGCACCGACCCCGGCTATTCCTGACCATTCTCCTGCCTGCTCCTCTTGTACTTATCTGCCAGCTTGTTACCGACCCGGCCTTCCTGCTTCCACTAGTGGTCTTCTCAGCTGGGTGTACCGGGGGCCGCAACCTGGTCCCAGCCTGCTCCAAGTCCATCTTCACCATCAGGGGCTCTGGTGAACAAGCAGACTGGGGCTTAGACCCCGCGCCCTGGGAAACCCTACCCGTGGGTCTAGAGAGCTACCCGCTATAGCCGTGACAGTACTAGAAGGCCATGTCGAAGTCTGAGAGAGGGGCCTCTCCTCTGGAAGAAATTTGCCAGCACATTGTGGCATTAACACAAGCCTTCAAAGGTCTGCAAGAGGGATACAACCGTCTGGAGGATCGTTTTCAGGCCCTATCCCCACCGGCATCCGCCGCTAGCATCTTGGCTCCGGCCCCTCCAGCTGCCGCTCTGGGAACCCACTGTGATGATGCTGCCTTCTGAGCCTTGGGTGCCCAAGCCCGAGAGATTTTCTGGCGATCGTTGCAAATTCAGAGCCTTCAAAAACGCATGCGAGTTGTATTTTGTGTTGCAACCTCGCACCTTCTCTCTCGAAGCAACCAAAGTGGGATTTGTAATCTCCCTTCTCCAGAGTGAACCACAGGCATGGGCGGACAGAAAAATGCAAGTTCGAACGCCAAAGCATTCAGTTTCTGGGATTAATTATATCCACGGAAGGTTTAAGATGGATCCTCAGAAAGTTTTGCTATACTGGAATGGCCTGCACCAGCCGATAAGAAAGGAATTCAGCGCTTCATAGGCTTTTCCAATTTTTATAGAAGGTTTATCAGAGGATTCTCGGCCATCATTACTCCGATCACACAACTGACCAAGCAGGGAGTCCGATTTCATTGGCCTCCAGGAGCTCAAGATGCCTTCGAAACTTTAAAAAAGCTCTTTACTTCAGCACCCATACTGAGCCATCCGAACCCAGTACTACCCTTTGTGGTAGAAGTAGATGCTTCAGAAAGTGCTATTGGGGCCATCCTCTCACAGCGACAGGGTCTAAAACTTCTGCTTCACCCTGTTGCTTTCTTTTCCAGGAAATTAGCTCCGGCAGAAAGGAATTATGATGTAGGGGATCGGGAATTACTGGCCATCAAATCCGCCTTGGAAGAATGGAGATATCTGCAGCACATCCCATCCTAATTTACACGGATCATAAGAATCTGGAGTACCTAAAGATGGCAAGACGTCTAAAACCTCGACAGGCCAGGTGGGCGCTTTTCTTCTTTCAATTCAGCTTCCATATCACCTACAGGCCAGGCTCCAAAAATGTCAAACCAGATGCCCTGTCCAGAATGTTTGATGATCCAAAAGATCCTCCTAGCCCAGATACAGTACCCTCTGCAGGTAATTTCTGCCTCTTACAACCTGATCTTCTTTCACATATTCAGCAGGCATCTTCTGGGGCTCCTTCTCCTCCAAGAGTAACCCTGTCCTCCAGAGAAGGATTACTGTGGTCAGGAGACCGAATTTTTGCACCCGAAGTCACCCGACTGACAATTATGAAGCTCTGTCATGACCATCCGCTGGCAGGGCACTTCGGGGTCCACAAGACCTTGGACTTAGTACAACATCTGTTTTGGTGGCCTGAATGGGAGAAGGATTGTAAGGTCTACGTGAGCTCCTGTCCCACATGCTTCCAGAGTAAGGGCAGTCATAGCCAGGCCTGGGGATTATTGAGGCCTCTACCAGTTTCTGACCATCCCTGGAAGATGATATCAATGGATTTCATCGTGGAACTACCCCCATCTGAAGGACATTCTGCCATCTGTGTTATTGTAGACCGATTCTCCAAGATGGCCCACTTCATTGCCCTGAAAGGAGTACTATTCGCAGCGGAAACAGCCGAAGTCTTCATTAAAGAAGTGGTGAGGCTCCATGGTGTTCCAGGAAACATTGTTTCAGATTGAGGGGTGCAGTTCACCTCAAAGTTCTGGAGAGCCCTTTGTGAAAAATTGAGAGTCGGACTCTCGCTCTCTTCTCTCTATCACCCCCAGATGAACGGCCAGACGGAGAGAACCAATCAAACCTTGGAGCAATATATTCAATGTTTTACATCCTTCTCTCAGGATGACTGGGTATCTCTTTTACCCTTGGCAGAATTTGCTTACAATAACTCAAGACACTCGGCCACAAGACAATCTTCCTTCTTTGCGAACTGTGGATATCACCCTGCATCTATTTCCAATTCAATACTAGAATCAGCAATTCCAGCAGTCCAGGATATCTCTGAATTCCTACAGCGAAATAATAAGATTCTACAGGAAACAATCCTAAAGGCTCAGCTGGACACCAAGAAGTTTTTTGATAGAAAGAGGAAAGGAGAACTGATCCTGGAACCGGGACAAGAGGTATGGCTGTCAACAACCAACCTAAGATTAACTTGGCCCTTGAAGGAGCTAGGCCCAAAATTCATAGGGGCCTTTTCCCGTAAAAAGGAGAATCAACGATGTAGCATATGAACTCATATTACCAGATTCCCTGAAGATTCATCCCGTATTTCATGTATCGCTACTCAAGACTGCACCCTCTAACCCCTTTCCGGGTATCGGGGTCACCTGAACCAGTAATCGTCGACGGCAAAGAGGAATACAAAATTGAGACCATTATTAACTGCAGGAAGAGGAGAAACCAACTTCAATACTTGATTAAAAGGAAAGGGTATGGCCCCGAGGATAATTCTTGGGAGCCGGAAGCTAACATCCATGCCAAAGAATTGATCAAAGCATTTAAACTCAGGCATCCAGAAAAGATGGCCCAGTTGGGCATCCAGAGGCTTTCCTTAGGGAGGGGGCACTGTCAGGGATCCGTCACCGTGCAGCGGTGCGACGGCGACGGATCCCCTAGAGTAGCAGCGGAGCGAGTGCGTAGGCACGGGAGCGTGCAGCTGCGCATGCGCAGTAGCGCGGGAAGCTCGCGCATGCACAATAAGCGCTCATGTCATGGGCGGCGGGCTATTTAAACCTGCTGCAATGAAGAATCACTGCCTTCTGGTCTAAATACGTTCCTGTGCTCAAATTCCTGATTCTGATCCTGATACCTGCTCTTCTGTATACTCACCTAAGAAAGAACTCTGCCTGCACCGACCCCGGCTATTCATGACCATTCTCCTGCCTGCTCCACTTGTACTTATCTGCCCGCTTGTTACCGACCCGGCCTGCCTGACTCTGCTATATGATTCTGTCTGCAACCGCACCTTACCTGCATCTTGCCTACCTACCGCTGCACTTACGGTTCCGCATCCAGACTACCGCCACACCTGCCTGCTGCTGCACCTACGTTCCTGCACCCACACCTGGCTTTGTCTGGATCTCCTGAGTTCCCAGCTACCTACTGGCAGCTACAAGATCCGCACGGCACTCCCGCCACTCCTGGCTCTGCACCCTTGCTCCCACCTTCAGGGACTCCGAGCGGGAGTTGTAAGAGGACGCATTCTCTCCATTTCAGGCTCCCCAATCCGGTTCGTAATAGTCACCCTGTATCCTGCTTCCGCTTGCAGTCTTCTCTACCTCAGCTGGGTGTACCGGGGGCCGCGACCTGGCCCCAGCCTGCTCCAAGTCCATCCCCACCATCAGTGGCTCTGGTGAACAAGCAGACTGGGGCTTAGACCCTGCACCCTGGGAAACCCTAGCTGTGGGTCTAGAGAGCTACCCGCTATAGCCGTGACACCCATTATTAAACTACTCCTACAAATCACCACCACAGCTAAACAGATCATGGCCAAATCGTGGAAGTCGCCGTCTCTGAGTATATTAGCAGTTCAAAACAAGGTCTCACAAGCAATGATCCACATCAAAATTGAGGATACCAATTTAGATTCGGTCCCTAAGTTTCTGTCAACCTGGACCCCATGGGTGGAATGTTTCCTCCCACCAAACTTCGATGACTCGCTGCTCCTTCCCTGATGTCCTCTAATCCCGCATCGTAATAATCCTAAAAACCGCATCTTGCATTGAACTGGTCCTGAGATTTTCTATTCTCTTCTGGAAGTCACACGCCCTTTCCCTCTCTCTCCCTCTCTCTCCATCAGTCTCCCCTAATCCTCCACCCTCTCTTTTTTCTTTCTTCTTTTTCTTCTTTCTGCTCACTTTTATCTCCCTCCTCATGCCTCATACGGAACCCCCAAATGGTTATTGGGAATAGTGCTCCTTCTCAGTTGCTCATTATGGTCCCATCTTCCCTTGTATCACCATGACCCTTTATGTTACCCTATGGTTCCTCGCAACAAGTTTTTTATGCAGTAATCCTCCTCTCCGTATATGTTAATGGATGTCCTATACCTGTTGTTTTTTTATGTTACTGAAATTAACCTCCTTAGCGGTGTTCCCAAGTGTAGCTCGGGGTAAAATTTGAGTACCAAGAGCGGCAACCCCGAGCTACACTCGGGCTTACCATGCGGCGTTGTTCTGTGGGTCCCTGCAGCACTTCCCTTGTCCTTCGCTCCCGCGATGTGTCCCCTGCAGCATCCCCGGCAATCTCCTCTGGCTGATGCCGGCATCCGCCTTCTGTGTTCCGGTCCCTGTGACGTCGGGGCGTACGGGTGCCGGAACCGGCAGCAAATTTGAAATTTTTCAAAAATGTCATTTTTGCTGTCATTGCTGTTTCAATGCATTTCACATACATTTTGTGCCTAGTGCTTTGTCCTGTGCCCTGCCTGCATTTTGACTGTTCTTTCTGCCTGGAAACTTAGAAAAGTCCATGGCATCCAAAAAGCGTCCCTTTACGTCAAAAGCGGTTTTAGACCGGCTAGAGAACAGCGATAGTAAATCAGAACCACTTGCAGAATTGAGTGATAATGATTCGTGGGGAAATTCGTCATCAGACACTGAAAACGATTTTGCGACTTTGCTCTGCGATGTGTGAATTTGTCTCTGTATTTCAAATTTCAGTGTTTTTGGTTTGATTATATTATTGAATTACATTTATTATTATTATATTATTATTTTTTAGGATTATTTGTTAAATTATAATTTATGATTTCGTGTTTCAAGTTTTATCATATCCGGGATGTTTAATAGACTCTTGTTCGGACAGATTTCAGTGAGTTATTCCTAAAAATTACAGGCCTATAATAAAAAACTACATATTTCCATGTAAAAAAATGGTACCGCTTTCAGCACAAAAAATCGGAAAGAATCATACTGCCAAGGAGGTTAATAAAAAAGTTTGAATGAGAAATGACAACTCCAGTGCTTATTCAGCCAGGTGGCCATACTGCCATAAACAGGAAAGCTTCAAAAAGGAAGGGGGGGAGGTGTTGAGGTTATGAAACAGATGGTAAAAAAGTTGCAGGAATTGAGACTTAGACCCCTATCAGAAGTTCACAATAATGTTAAAAATTATTGTGGTCCCAAAATATCTATCACAGGAGGAAAGAGAGAATAGAAGATGGAGTCAGCAGAAATGGTGGATGATAGGGTGAGCAGAGGATGGAGTGACAGATTATGTGGAAGTTGAAGATGACGAGGATGGAGAGTGATCACCCTGGAGTACAAAACAGGGCGTGCAGCAGACAAAGGGGTTATGGGGTGGGCAACCAGGACTTACAGATAAAAAAGAGGAAATTTTGTTTCTTACGTTCATATATTCATGTATTAGTTTGTGTCTTTCAATTTTAATTTGTGATGTTGAGTACCAAATGTATACTTTGATATGAAAATTAAACTGTTCAAATTCTTTTTCTATAAATCAACATTGAATATGTATATACAGTATGTTCCATGTATAGATTTATTTAATTAAATTGTATTTTTTTCTAAAGAGGGGCCATTGGCACTTAGAATGTGAGCACAAAAGTTTGAAAAATTTGGCCCATAATGGTTTCATTACCAATATCTGAATATGGTTTGCAGTATATCTTTTAATAACTCCATATAAAGTAAAGTTGGCATCACTGATCTTTTCTTGTCTCTCTCTTTAATAGAAAATAATTATCTTCCATGTTACTATCTTGTCAGGTGCATCTTCGCTCCCCGTATTCCCCTGTCGATCTCCCCATCTCTCTGTACATAGAACTTATCTATATAAAGAGAGCAGAACTTAGCAGGTATCTTCCAGAGCCGCAGATCCCCGGACACTCTGCCGGTAGAGCGCCTGTAAGTAGAATCATCTTCATCCTTCATGTAGGAGGGAGGGAGGGGGAGATACAGAATAGAGATACACACAGATCATCACTTCATGTCATTTCATCTGACATATTACACACCGAGTCACCTTCCTCTCCAGATAACACGGGAGGGGGACCTACACATCGGAGATCAGTAGAGCTAATCAGAGACATTCACATCTGAGATTAGTAGAGGGGAATACATGAGGCTGAGAATGAATTTTGTACAATGTACCATAGAATAAAGAGACCCTGTCACACACATAGAGTCCTCATCTGACATATTACATGCTGAATCACCTTCATCTTTGGATTGCACGGGGGGGGGGGGCATGGCACAGAGACATTCACAACTGAGATTAGTAGAGCTAATAAGAGACATTCACATCTGAGATTAGTAGAGGTTGAGGATGAATTTTGTACAATGTATCATAGAATAAAGAGACCCTGTCACACACATAGGTGTTTATTTACTAAAGCTGGAGAGTCCAAACTCAGACTCCCTTCTGCATAGAAAGCAATCAGCTTCTAACTTCAGCTTGTTCAATGAAGCTTTGGCAATGAAACCTGGAAGCTGATTGGTTTCTATGCAGAAGGGAGTCTGATTTTGGACTCTTCAGCTTTAGTAAATAAACCCCATAGAGTCTTCATCTGACATATTAGTCATCTTCATTCTTGGATGGAATGGTAGGGATATGACATAGAGACATTCACATCTGAGATTAGTAGAGGTGAATACACGAGGCTGAGGATGAATTTTGTACAATGTATCATAGAATAAAGAGACCCTGTCACACACATAGAGTCCTCATCTGACATATTACATGCTGAATCACCTTCATCCCTGGATAGCACGGGTGGGGGCATGGCACAGAGACATTCACATCTGAGATTAGTAGAGGTGAATATACGAGGCTGAGGATGAATTTTGTACAATGTACCATAGAATATAGAGACCCTGTCACACACTTAGGGTCTTCATCTGACATATTAGTCATCTTCATTTCTGGATAGCACGGGGGGATATGACATCGAGACATTCACATCTGAGATTAGTAGAGGTGAATACACGAGGCTGAGGATGAATATTGTACAATGTATCATAGTATAAAGAGACCCTGTCACACACGTAGAGTCCTCATCTGACACAATACACGCTGATTCGCCTTCATCCCTGGATAACACGGGGGGGGGGGGGGCATGGCACAGAGACATTCACATCTGAGGTTAGTAGAGGTGAATACATGAGGCTGAGGATGAATATTGTACAATGTATCATAGAATAAAGAGACCGTGTCACACACGTAGAGTCCTCATCTGACATATTAGACCTTCATTCTTGGATGGAATGGTAGGGATATGGCACAGAGACATTCACATCTGAGATTAGTAGAAGTGAATATACGAGGCTGAGGATGAATATTGTACAATGTACCATAGAATAAAGAGACCCTGTCACACACTTAGAGTCTTCATCTGACATATTAGTCACCTTCATTTCTGGATAGCATGGGGGGATATGACATCGAGACATTCACATCTGAGATTAGTAGAAGTGAATACACCAGGCTGAGGATGAATATTGTACAATGTATCATAGAATAAAGAGACCCTGTCACACATGTAGAGTCTTCATCTGACATATTACCCGCTGAATCACCTTCATCCCTGGATAGCATGGGGAATGGCGGGACATGGCACAGAGACATTCACATCTGAGATTAGTAGAGCTAATCAGAGACATTTACATCTGAGATTAGTAGAGGTGAATACACCAGTTTGAGGATGAATTTTGTACAATGTACCATAGAGTAAATAGACCCTGTCACACACATAGAGTCCTCATCTGACATATTAGTCATCTTCATTCCTGGATAGCATGGGGGGATATGACATCGAGACATTCACATCTGAGATTAGTAGAGGTGAATATACGAAGCTGAGGATGAATATTGTACAATGTATCATAGAATAAAGAGACCCTGTCACACACGTAGAGTCTTCATCTGACATATTACACGCTGAATCACCTTCATCCCTGGATAGCACGGGGAATGGCGGGACATGGCACAGAGACATTCACATCTGAGATTAGTAGAGCTAATCAGAGACATTCACATCTGAGATTAGTAGAGCTAATCAGAGACATTTACATCTGAGATTAGTAGAGGTGAATATATGAGGCTGAGGTTGAATTTTGTACAATGTATCATAGAATAAAGAGACCCTGTCACACACGTAGAGTCCTCATCTGACATATTACAGGCTGAGTCACCTTCATCCCTGGATAGCACGGGTGGGGGCATGGCACAGAGACATTCACATCTAAGATTAGTAGAGATAATCAGAGACATTCACATCTGAGATTAGTAGAGGTGAATACACGAGGCTGAGGATGAATTTTGTAAAATGTACCATAGAATAAAGAGACCCTGTCACACACATAGAGTCTTCATCTGACATATTAGTCATCTTCATTCTTGGATGGAATGGTAGGGATATGACACAGAGACATTCACGTCTGAGATTAGTAGAAGTAAATATACGAGGCTGAGGATGAATTTTGTACAATGTACCATAGAATAAAGAGACCCTGTCCCACACGTAGAGTCCTCATCTGACATATTAGACATCTTCATTTCTGGATAGCACGGGGGGATATGCCATAGAGACATTCACGTCTGAGATTAGTAGAGGTGAATATACGAGGCTGAGGATGAATTTTGTACAATGTATCACAGAATAAAGAGACCCTGTCACACACGTAGAGTCCTCATCTGCCATATTACACGCTGAGTCACCTTCATCCCTGGATAGCATGGGGGGGGGCATGGCACAGAGACAGTGACATCTGAGATTAGTAGAGCTAGTCAGAGGCATTCACATCTGAGATTAGTAGAGGTGAATATATGAGGCTGAGGATGAATTTTGTACAATGTACCATAGAATAAAGAGACCCTGTCACACACATAGAGTCTTCATCTGACATATTAGTCACCTTCATTCCTGGATAGCATGGGGGGGGGGGATATAACATAGAGACATTCACATCTGAGATTAATAGACTTCATTGTCCTCTTTGAGTCATAGAATGAAGAGATCCTGACACACAATGGGTCTTCACATTGACACTCTTGTATTTACCATTTCTAAACACAGTAGAAGTCATCTAGGACATATACAGACCTTTTATTCCTCCCAGATCACTTTCTCCAGTGTTCAGATGTCCCTCATTAGTCAGGTTATGAGTGTACAATCAGATCCTAGACACACAGAAGTCTGATTTCTCTAAACTCAACAAATCTGATCGCACCTAAACTAAACACTCATTGTGAATGGCATCATGGAAGAATCATTACATCCATTTATATGTGTTTAGAAATGTCATTTAAATACTTACAAATGCAGGTTAGACAGTGGCGGTGTGAATGGGGCCTTAGGACTAGTTCAATCCTCAATCCCCCGTGTTCAGAGTGCTTTTCTACATACGGGTTTACATACATTTTTAATGCATTTATAGTGAATTTCTATAAATTTATAGTGAAATTGTGAAAAAAAAAATCTGCTGAACTTATTTATAAAGCATTGAAACTGAATGCAGTAATAAGGGTGACATTGCAGCATGTGTGCTACAGACAATGGGTAGTATCAATGGGACTTGCAGTAAAACAAAAAACAGACGTAAATGATGGGACTTATAGCACCAAAGACAATGGATAGCATACTAGTGGAATATAGGAGTGAAATCCCTGAGCTACCTCAATAATTAGAGAGAGGGAGAAAAAAAAACGCACACAAGCAGAAAGGAAAATAAAAATTGTGATGATAGTGGCTGCTGCTAACATCAAATTGTGTCCCACAATAGTAAAGCAAATTAAAAATAAATAAGTGATGCAGGGCTGCTAAATAGCTACAAAAATAAAAGAGTGACATAGCTGCATAAACCGTCCATAATGAGTCCATATATGTAAAATCAATCAATTTGTAATAAAGATTCAGGAGGACTTATTTGGGGTTATTCTATGCTGGGTTATGGTAGTAGCAAGAAACATACAGTTACCAGGGGTGGACTGACCATATGGAAACTCAGGCAGTGCCCGAGGGCCCGGGGTCAGTAGGGGGCCCCATGAGATGCCCCTGATACCTTTTTCATAGGCTTTTTTGAGTTTGGGCAAGGACACAGGGGCCCCATGATCTCCTATTGCCTGGGGGGCCCCATGAGTTGTCAATCTGCCCCTGACATTTACATTGCAAAAAAACATTTTTTTTTACTATGTTGGGCCATAAATAGTGAGTTCAGCTGACAACAAGTGAAGCCTGCATTTGATGATTTTATGGCATTTTAATAATTTACTACATGTGAGTGTATTACTGTTTCTTAATACATTTTTATCCTAGTACATACTGCACCATGGGAGTGTCCTTTGTTCCCTTTTATGGATAGAAATGTATGACCCCCATCACCCCTAACCACCTCCCGCCAGCCATATAAAGAAATGACGGGCACAAAGCAGTTCTCTCGTTCTGGGAGCGGATCACCGATCAATGGAAAGAGCCGAAGACGTTGGCTCGGTCATGTGATCAGCTGTGTCCAATCACAGCTGATAACATATAAATAGGGAAATGCCGGTTATCGGCATTTCTCTCCTCACGAGCTGTCACGCTGACAGAGGGGAGGGGAGGTGAGCCGGTAATCGGCATTCCTCAGAGGGGACATCTACACTGATCATCAGGGCACTGATGATCAGTGTGCACTGATGATCAGTGTAGCCCCAGAAGTGTCCCCTGTCAGTGTCCATCAATGCCAGCTGCCAGTGCCCATCAATGCCACATCAATGCCACATATCAGTGCCTACCAGTTCACATCAGTGCCAGATATCAGTGTCCATCTGAGCTGCCTTTCAGTGCCACCCATTAGTGCCAGTCAGTGCCCCCTATCAGTGCCTGTCAATGCCACCTAACAGTGCCAGTCAGTGCCGCCTAACAGTGCCAGTCAGTGCCACCTATCAATGCCAGTCAGTTCCACCTATCAGTACCAGTCAGTGCCACCTATCAATGCCAGTCAGTTCCACCTATCATTGCTGCCAATCAGTGCCGCCTATCAATGCCAGTCAGTGATTCCTACAGGGGCGGACTGACAACTCATGGGGCCCCCGGGCAATAGGGGATCACGGGGCCCCTGTGTCCTTGCCCAAACTCAAAAAAGCCTATGAAAAAGGTACCAGGAGCATCTCATGGGGCCCCCTACTGACCCTGGGCCCTCGGGTAGTGGCCGAGTTTCCAAATGGTCAGTCCGCCCCTGGCTGCCTATCAGTGCATGTCAGTGATGCCTATCAGTGCCACCTAACAGTGCCAGTCAGTGACGCCTATCAGTGCCAGTCAGTGATGCCTATCAGTGCCACCGATCAATGCTGCCTATCAGTGCCATATATGAGTGCTGCCTTTCAGTGCTCATCAGTGATGCCTGTCAATGCCCATCAGTGCCACCTACCAGTGCCTCCTCATCAGTGCCCATCAGTGCCACCTATCAGTGCCCATCAGTGCAGCCTCATTAGTGCACATCAGTGAAGGAGAGAAATTACTTATTTACAAAATTTTATAACAAAAACTAAGAAAAAACTTTTTTTTTCAAAATTTTCAGTTATATTTGGTTTGTTTATAAAAACCCCAGAGGTGATTAAATACCACCAAAAGAAAGTTCTATCTAAAAAATGATAAAAATGTCATATGGGTACAGTGTTGCATGACCGCGCAGTTGTCATTCAAAGTGTGACAGCGCTGAAAGCCGGAAATTGGCCTGGGCAGGAAGGGGGTGACAGTGTCCTGTAGGCGAGGGGTTAAAGGGACCGATCCCTGGCTCTGGTTTGACAATCTATTGAAAGCTCAGAGGTGTTTGATTTCTATCACATGGCTGTGGATTGAAAAAGTGAAGAATCCTTCTTTCTATTTGATATCATAAAGTACATTTCCATGTGCTCCGAGGTGAGAGTTCTGTGGGCACGGAGGTGGCACTATATGTCATGAGCACTGTTTCACTGGATGGTGTTTGGGGATATCAGCACAAGAAGAAAACACATGAATTATGGAAGAATCTTTATTACAAATTGATTGATTTTGCATATATGGACTCATTATGGAGGTTTTATTCAGCTATGTCACTCTTTTATTTTTTGTAGCTATTATTTAGCAGCGCTACATCACTGATTTATTTTTAATGGATATCACAATTGTTAGTATGCTTGGCACTAAATAGAAATGTGAGGACTTACCATATCATAGATATTAACCCCTAAGGGTAAAACAAATCTTAACGCCTAAGCACAATTTTGCAGCTTTGACATGTGTGTTGTAAAAGCATTCATCTCATCACAATTACTTTGTGTATCCAGGTGGATTATACCTTGTTTCTTTTTCAGGACAAATTGGGCTTTCATTTGGTGGCAAATGGTAATGAATATCTCCTGATTTATTTTTATTATCAAAGGAAAACCATCCCAAAATAGTAACAAAATAACAATTTCAATGTAACTGTATGTTTCTTGCTACTACCATAACCTACCACCAATGAATACCCCAACGATTGCAGTGATACCTCATATGTGTATGTTAGTTGTTTGTAGCCGTAGTACAGCCCATCAATAATAGTGCACATTAATAGACACTGATACTAATTTAAAGAATTGAAAAAAAAAATCTTGACAGGAAAAAAAAATTCCTGACCCTTGACACTGAATTTTGACCATGAACGTTGACCTTGACCCAAATGTTAACCCTGGCACTGACCTAGGTCAAACCTTTTTTCAATTTCTTTTCTTTTTCTTTCTTTTTCTGTCTTTTTCTCTTTTGTTTTTTTCCTCTCTGAAAGGACAGAGAGCAGGGGCGGGCTGCAACTCATGGGGCCCCCGGGAAATAGGGGATCATGGGGCCCCTGTGTTCTTGCCCAAACTCAAAAAAGCCTATGAAAAAGGTACCAGGGGCATCTCACGGGGCCCCCTACTGACCCCGGGCCCTCGGGCATCCCGAGTTTCCAAATGGTCAGTCCGCCCCTGACAGAGAGAGAGATAATCTATATCTCTCCTCCATTTAGAGAGAGAAATCACAGGGGCGGGATTCACAGTGATTGATCCCTGTGATAGCCAATCAGAGGCTATCACAGCGATCGGGTGACCTTGAATCAGGAGTTCCGGGTCCTGATTGTTAGAAGCGGACCCAGGACTTTTATGCAGGCCATAGATGGGTCGAAAATCGGCCGAAAATTAGTCCAAAAGAATAATCGGCCGATTTTCGGATCGTTAGTGGGTGAATTTGTCGGCCGTTTTTCGTGATTTTGACACATTTTTTTAATCGGCAATGTTGGAAAAAAAAACGCCCGATTTTGTCCATCGGCCGATTTTCGCAGCAATGATGGGCAAATCGGCCGATCGTTTTAACGATAAAAAAATCGGCGCATGAGCAGTGACCTGCAAGGGACAGACGTTATGGGGTGAACTTTAGGATTTAGTCGGCCGATTTTTTTACTCGTTGATGGTAACGTCGGCCGAACGAACGACCGATTTTTCGTTTATTGTTCGAAAAATCGTCCGATGTTCGACCCATCTATGCCCTGCATTAGTTAGACTCAGGTGTCCGTGCTGGGAACGCACTGTGCAGCGCTCTCGCAGCACAAAGACAGCTATACAAATTAGCGTCCCCACGGAAAAAAGCCCAGTCCAGTGGGGCCGCTAATTTGCATACGGTTGTCGTGAAGATGCTAGAATGTGATGATGTGATTTGTAGTATCACAGACACAGGATAGAGATGATGGGACTTGTAGTATCACAGACACTGGATAGAGATGCTGGGACTTGTAGTATCACAGACACTGGATAGAATGATGGGACTTGTAGTATCACAGACACTGGATAGAGATGATGGGACTTGTAGTATCACAGACACTGGATAGAGATGCTGGGACTTGTAGTATCACAGACACTGGATAGAGATGATGGGACTTGTAGTATCACAGACACGGGATAGAGATGCTGGGACCTGTAGTATCACAGACACTGGATAGAGATGATGGGACTTGTAGTATCACAGACACAGGATAGAGATGCTGGGACCTGTAGTTTCACGGACACAGGATAGAGATGATGGGATTTTTTTGTATCACAGACACAGGATAGAGATGCTGGGACTTGTAGTATCACAGGCACAGGATAGAGATGCTGGGACTTGTAGTATCACAGACACAGGATAGAGATGCTGGGACTTGTAGTATCAAGGACATTTTGTAGAGATGCTGGGACATTTTTTTACATGCTGGAAAACAAAATACGGTGAAACAATGGAGGAATGAAACATATCAGAGGGGACTAGAAATTTAAAATTTAACTGAATGCTAAACTTTTTTTTCTCAGCTTGGATAGAGTGGAGAATGATTAGATGGTTAAGATTATATTGCTATTTGTGTCGGTGTCCTCATTAGGGAGCTTTTCTCTCATTTTGACCGTTATCACCAAAAGTGATGGTGAAGGAACAATCCTCCCTTGTGTTGGTGGTCAATGTTATAAAGAATGCCATCTTTTGTTGGTGGTCAGTGTCAGGATTAGGGGTGAGCTCCGTGTTCAGTCTGAATGTCAGTTCGGACCAAACACTGGCTGTTCAGATGTTTGTCTGAACATTTAAGGCATTCCATGTGGATGGACATGACAGCTTTCAGCTAATAATAGTTGCTAAGGAAGCAGCAGATGCTTGCACCCACTGCGTCCCTACCAACCATTGACGTCACCCAGCTTTTTCACTTACATGGCTGTTAACTAGTTGCCGACGGCAGATAGCCGAATGATGGCTGCACTGTGGCCGGCTAGTTCTGGGAGGGCGTCATATGACGTCCTACCAGAACGCACTCTCCTGCAACCCTCCAGGGGCGCACCCGGCAATCTCTGTGATCACTGTGTCCTAAGGACACAGCTGATCACATGATGTGGTAAAAGGCCAATCACAGCTCCCTTTTACCACGTGATCAGCCGTGTCCAATGACACACTGATCACCTAGAAATGCAATTGCCGGTTCTCGGCTACACTTTCCTCACGTTGTCAGAACATGAGGAAAGTGCTGCCGAGAACAGGCATTTGTCAGAAAAGGGACCGGCACCGATCACCAGGGCACTGATGATCAGTGCCCTGATGATCGGTGCCCAGCAATGCCACCCACCAGTTCTGCCCACCTGTGCCCAGCAGTGCCGCCCACCTGTGTCCATCAGTGCCACCCACCTGTGCCCATCAGTGCCACCCACCAGTGTCCATCAGTGCCACCAACCTGTGTTATCCACCTGTGCCCAGCAGTGCCACCCACCTGTGCCACCCACCTGTGCCCACCAGTTCCACCCACCTGTGCCCATCAGTGCCCACCAGTGCCACCCACCAGTGCCCATCAGTGCAGCAAGCAGTGCCGCCAGTCAGTGCCCAGAAGTTGCACCAGTCAATGCCCAGCAGTGTCGCCAGTCAGTGCCCAGCAGTGCTGCCTATCAGTGCCAACTATCAGTACCAATCATCAGTGCCACCAATCCATGCCACCTCATTAGTACTGCCCAGGGGCGGACTGACCATTTGAGAACTCGGGCACTGCCCGAGGGCCCGGAGTCAGAAGGGGGGCCCATGAGATGCCCCTGGTACCTTTCATAGGCTTTTTTGGGTGTGGTTTGAGTGTGGGCAAGGACACAGGGGCCCCATGATCCCCTTTTGCCCAGGGGCCCCATGAGTTGTCAGTCCGTCCCTGGTACTGCCTATCAGAGCCACCTATCAGTTCCCTTCAATGCTGCCTATCAGTACCCATCAGTGCTGCCTATAAGTGCCCATCAGTGCTGCCTATCAGTGGAGTCTCATCAATGCACATCAGTGAAGGAGAAAAATTACCTGTTTGCAAAATTTTATAATAGAAACAAAGAAACTTTTTTTTCAAATTTTTTGCTATTTTTTTCTTTATAGCGCAAAAAATAAAACACCCAGCTGCAAGTAAATACCACCAAAAGAAAGCTCTATTTGTGAGAAAAAAAATATACAAATGTTATATGGGTACAATGTTGCATGACCGCGCAATTGTCATTCAAAGTGCAACAGCGCTGAAAGCTGAAAATTGGCCATGTAAGGAAAGGGGTATAAGTGCCCTGTAGGCGAGGGGTTAATATCCGTTCATATAAATAAATGGGCATCAGATGAAGAAGGTTACGTTGTTGTCTAAATATGATTAAATGGCCATATTTGGACACTGATGTCACCCCTATCCTGGCTCTGTTCTATCAACGGTTGCTAAGGAAGTAGAGGCTGCTTACAACCACCATGTTCTTACCAACCTCTGATGTCAGTCAACCCATTCAATTACATGGCCGGGAATGGAGAATGGAGCATTACAGCATTGCCTAAATATAACCATGGCCATATTGTGGCACTGATGTCATCACTTTCCCAGCCTCTTCCTTTATATAGCTGTTGGCAGCTTTGAGAACTCGTTCTGCTTTGTGTGGGTTGACAGGTTTTTTTCAGCAAGTTAGGGCTGATATTGCACAGAGCAGACCCAGGCCTCCTATTCTGGGTTCCCCAGCTGGTGCTTTAGCTTTCTTCTCTGCTGTGTCTGCTCCCATAATAAGAGCTTGCTATGGCAGCAGATGTGTGTGTCCATAGACTCAGCCTTGCCTCCCCATCCCGCTCCCTCCTCACAGGATTTGATTGACAGCAGCAGGAGCCAATGGCTCCCACTGTGGACTCCTTGTCCTCTGTGATGGCCTCAGGGTGAATAACTCTACCCCAAGTTCACTATATGAACCACTGATGTATTTATACATGGAGATCATATCCCCCCTTATGTATTATACATGGTGATCATATCCCCCCTTATGTATCATACATGGAGATCATATCCCCCCTTATGTATTATACATGGAGATCATATCCCCCCTTATGTATTATACATGGTGATCATATCCCCCCCTTCTGTATTATACATGGTGATCATATCCCCCCTTATGTATTATACATGGTGATCATATCCCCCCTTATGTATTATACATGGTGATCATATCCCCCTTTATGTATTATACATGGAGATCATATCCCCCCTTATGTATTATACATGGAGATCATATCCCCCTTATGTATTATACATGGTGATCATATCCCCCCTTATGTATTATACATGGTGATCATATCCCCCCTATGTATTATACATGGAGATCATATCCCCCCTTATGTATTATACATGGAGATCATACCCCCCCCTTATGTATTATACATGGAGATCATATCCCCCCTTATGTATTATACATGGAGATCATATCCCCCCTTATGTATTATACATGGAAATCATATCCCCCTTATGTATTATACATGGAGATCATATCCCTCCTTATGTATTATACATGGAGATTATATCCCCCTTATGTATTATACATGGAGATCATATCCCCCTTATGTATTATACATGGAGAACATATCCCCCTTATGTATCATACATGGTGAGCATATCCCCCCTTATGTATTATACATGGAGATCATATCCCCCTTATGTATTATACATGGAGATCATATCCCCCTTATGTATCATACATGGTGAGCATATCCCCCCTTATTTATTATACATGGAGATCATATCCCCCCTTATGTATTATACATGGAGATCATATCCCCCTTATGTATTATACATGGAGATCATATCCCCCCTTATGTATTATACATAGAGATCATTTCTCCCTTATGTATTATACATGGAGATCATATCCCCCCTTATGTATTATACATGGAGATCACATCCCCCTTATGTATTACACATGGAGATCATATCCCCCCTTATGTATTATACATGGAGATCATATCCCCCTTATGTATTATACATGGAGATCATATCCCCCCTTAAGTATTATACATGGTGATTAGAGATGAGCGAATCGAAGTATCCGAAGTGGAATTCGAGTCGAATATCGGAAAAATTTCGATTCGTGCCGAATCCGAAAAACAGCCTAATTCGGACGCGCGAATCGAAATTTTTCCGAAAATGGCGGCTGACATGTGCGGCGACGGAGCGGGGATGTCGGGGAAGGCGCGCAGACAAGGCGCGCTGCCCCATAATGCATTCCTCAACGACATGTGATCGCATCAGCCAATCAGCAGCCAGCCAGCCAGCACTGTGTAATGGTCGAGGTATATATAGCGGCCATTTTGGAAATCTTCATTTGCCTGCAGTCATTGAACAGAGGCAGACCGCTCTGTACTAGGGACAGGGACAGAGTTAGGGCCACAGAAACGAGAATTGGGGACAGAGAGAAGTTACTTAGGGACAGAGAACCATTACTCAGGGACACAGACTTGTTAATGAGGGCCACAGAATCGTTATTTAGGGACAAAGAAACGCTAGTTAGGGCCACAGAATTCATACTCAGGGACAGACAGAATTGTTACTCAGTGCCAGAGAATTGTTACTTAGGGCCACAGAAACGTTATTAGGGCCACAGAATTTTTACTCAGGGACAGACAGAATTGTTACTGAGTGCCAGAGAATTGTTACTCAGGGACAGACAGAATTGTTACTGAGTGCCAGAGAATTCTTACTCAGGGCCACAGAATTCATTCTCAGGGACAGACAGAATTGTTACTCAGGGACAGACAGAATTGTTACTGAGTGCCAGAGAATTGTTACTCAGGGACAGACAGAATTGTTACTGAGTGCCAGAGAATTGTTACTCAGGGACAGACAGAATTGTTACTGAGTGCCAGAGAATTGTTACTCAGGGACAGACAGAATTGTTACTGAGTGCCAGAGAATTGTTACTCAGGGACAGACAGAATTGTTACTGAGTGCCAGAGAATTGTTACTCGCACAGACACAAAATTGTTACTTGCACAGACACAGAATTGTTACTCGCACAGACACAGAATTGTTACTCAGGGCCACAGAATTCATACTCAGGGACAGACAGAATTGTTACTGAGTGCCAGAGAATTGTTACTCAGGGACAGACAGAATTGTTACTGAGTGCCAGAGAATTGTTACTCAGGGACAGACAGAATTGTTACTGAGTGCCAGAGATTTGTTACTCGCACAGACACAAAATTGTTACTTGCACAGACACAGAATTGTTACTCGCACAGACACAGAATTGTTACTCAGGGCCACAGAATTCATACTCAGGGATAGACAGAATTGTTACTGAGTGCCAGAGAATTGTTACTCAGGGACAGACAGAATTGTTACTGAGTGCCAGAGAATTGTTACTCAGGGACAGACAGAATTGTTACTGAGTGCCAGAGAATTGTTACTCGCACAGACACAAAATTGTTACTTGCACAGACACAGAATTGTTACTCGCACAGACACAGAATTGTTACTCAGGGCCACAGAATTCATACTCAGGGACAGACAGAATTGTTACTGAGTGCCAGAGAATTGTTACTCAGGGACAGACAGAATTGTTACTGAGTGCCAGAGAATTGTTACTCAGGGACAGACAGAATTGTTACTGAGTGCCAGAGAATTGTTACTCGCACAGACACAAAATTGTTACTTGCACAGACACAGAATTGTTACTCGCACAGACACAGAATTGTTACTCAGGGCCACAGAATTCATACTCAGGGATAGACAGAATTGTTACTGAGTGCCAGAGAATTGTTACTCAGGGACAGACAGAATTGTTACTGAGTGCCAGAGAATTGTTACTCAGGGACAGACAGAATTGTTACTGAGTGCCAGAGAATTGTTACTCGCACAGACACAAAATTGTTACTTGCACAGACACAGAATTGTTACTCGCACAGACACAGAATTGTTACTCAGGGCCACAGAATTCATACTCAGGGACAGACAGAATTGTTACTGAGTGCCAGAGAATTGTTACTCAGGGACAGACAGAATTGTTACTGAGTGCCAGAGAATTGTTACTCAGGGACAGACAGAATTGTTACTGAGTGCCAGAGATTTGTTACTCGCACAGACACAAAATTGTTACTTGCACAGACACAGAATTGTTACTCGCACAGACACAGAATTGTTACTCAGGGCCACAGAATTCATACTCAGGGACAGACAGAATTGTTACTGAGTGCCAGAGAATTGTTACTCAGGGACAGACAGAATTGTTACTGAGTGCCAGAGAATTGTTACTCAGGGACAGACAGAATTGTTACTGAGTGCCAGAGAATTGTTACTCAGGGACAGACAGAATTGTTACTGAGTGCCAGAGAATTGTTACTCAGGGACAGACAGAATTGTTACTGAGTGCCAGAGAATTGTTACTCGCACAGACACAAAATTGTTACTTGCACAGACACAGAATTGTTACTCGCACAGACACAGAATTGTTACTCAGGGCCACAGAATTCATACTCAGGGATAGACAGAATTGTTACTGAGTGCCAGAGAATTGTTACTCAGGGACAGACAGAATTGTTACTGAGTGCCAGAGAATTGTTACTCAGGGACAGACAGAATTGTTACTGAGTGCCAGAGAATTGTTACTCGCACAGACACAAAATTGTTACTTGCACAGACACAGAATTGTTACTCGCACAGACACAGAATTGTTACTCAGGGCCACAGAATTCATACTCAGGGATAGACAGAATTGTTACTGAGTGCCAGAGAATTGTTACTCAGGGACAGACAGAATTGTTACTGAGTGCCAGAGAATTGTTACTCAGGGACAGACAGAATTGTTACTGAGTGCCAGAGAATTGTTACTCGCACAGACACAAAATTGTTACTTGCACAGACACAGAATTGTTACTCGCACAGACACAGAATTGTTACTCAGGGCCACAGAATTCATACTCAGGGACAGACAGAATTGTTACTGAGTGCCAGAGAATTGTTACTCAGGGACAGACAGAATTGTTACTGAGTGCCAGAGAATTGTTACTCAGGGACAGACAGAATTGTTACTGAGTGCCAGAGAATTGTTACTCGCACAGACACAAAATTGTTACTTGCACAGACACAGAATTGTTACGCGCACAGACACAGAATTGTTACTCAGGGCCACAGAATTCATACTCAGGGATAGACAGAATTGTTACTGAGTGCCAGAGAATTGTTACTCAGGGACAGACAGAATTGTTACTGAGTGCCAGAGAATTGTTACTCAGGGACAGACAGAATTGTTACTGAGTGCCAGAGAATTGTTACTCGCACAGACACAAAATTGTTACTTGCACAGACACAGAATTGTTACTCGCACAGACACAGAATTGTTACTCAGGGCCACAGAATTCATACTCAGGGACAGACAGAATTGTTACTGAGTGCCAGAGAATTGTTACTCAGGGACAGACAGAATTGTTACTGAGTGCCAGAGAATTGTTACTCAGGGACAGACAGAATTGTTACTGAGTGCCAGAGAATTGTTACTCGCACAGACACAAAATTGTTACTTGCACAGACACAGAATTGTTACTCGCACAGACACAGAATTGTTACTCAGGGCCACAGAATTCATACTCAGGGATAGACAGAATTGTTACTGAGTGCCAGAGAATTGTTACTCAGGGACAGACAGAATTGTTACTGAGTGCCAGAGAATTGTTACTCAGGGACAGACAGAATTGTTACTGAGTGCCAGAGAATTGTTACTCGCACAGACACAAAATTGTTACTTGCACAGACACAGAATTGTTACTCGCACAGACACAGAATTGTTACTCAGGGCCACAGAATTCATACTCAGGGACAGACAGAATTGTTACTGAGTGCCAGAGAATTGTTACTCAGGGACAGACAGAATTGTTACTGAGTGCCAGAGAATTGTTACTCGCACAGACACAAAATTGTTACTTGCACAGACACAGAATTGTTACTCGCACAGACACAGAATTGTTACTCAGGGCCACAGAATTCATACTCAGGGACAGACAGAATTGTTACTGAGTGCCAGAGAATTGTTACTCAGGGACAGACAGAATTGTTACTGAGTGCCAGAGAATTGTTACTCGCACAGACACAAAATTGTTACTTGCACAGACACAGAATTGTTACTCGCACAGACACAGAATTGTTACTCGCACAGACACAGAATTGTTACTCAGGGCCACAGAATTCATACTCAGGGACAGACAGAATTGTTACTGAGTGCCAGAGAATTGTTACTCAGGGACACCTAATCGTTGAATTAAATAGTATGTCAGACAACATGCAGAGGAGTGGCAGAGGAGGCAATGTTTTAGGAGCGAGCAGACGTGGCAGCAGAGGAAGGGGTCGAGGCAGCAGTATTCGCAGCCAGAGGCCAGTGCTCCCGGTGTCATCCAGCGGTCGTGTCTCCACCGACAACCCTGCCGTCATTGATTGGTTGGCTCGGTCGTCTTCCTCTTCCCAGGTCACCTCTGACACCTACAGCCAACGGTCGGTGGGTACGTCAGACACAACCGTTAGTTGGCATGGCCCGGGACCAAGCCCACTGAAATCACGTGTCCTCTACCTGCCCCTGTCCTTTGCTGTTCCCTCACCAAGCGAAGTATCGCATGCTGTGGGCTCAGCCCCACTGTACAGTGAGGAAGAGCTAACAGAGGGCGGTCAGGAACGGGGGGAGACATCGGCCTTTTCAGCAGCCAAGCGAACAAGTACTGGCGAGGAGAGTGGCTCGGTAGCCGGTCTAGAGACAGGTCTGTCTCCTGACCCAGACGCAGCCGAGGGGGCTAGTAGTGAGGCGGAGACCCTACTTGATGATGAGGAGGTTGATCGCACTTGGCAGCCTCGTCGTCATCAGGCAATTTCTTCCGCATCATCAGGAGAAGAGGGTGGCAGCTTGGCAGCGAGCAAAACAGTCGGTGGGTTGCCCAGGAGACAGCAGCAGGGTCGCATCAGTGTCAGTGGAGCCAAACGTCCACGGAGTAGAGCACCAGCTCCACTGCAGCCTACCACCACGGCCAGTAGTGGTGCCGTTGCGCACGGAGGAAGTAGCAGTCAGCCAGTGAAGAGTAGCGGGGGCAAAGTTTCCTACTCGGTGGTGTGGCAATTTTTCCTCAAGCCGCCCGAGGAAGTAAACGTAGCCGTATGTCGACTATGTGGCCAGAAATGCAAGCGTGGCCAGGGGGCCCATGTTGGGACTACAGCGTTGCGTCAGCATATGCAGCGTCACCATTCGGTGGCCTGGGAAAACCGTGATAAACATACGGCGGTTCTGCCTGCCCCAGCCCCCGCTCCATCACCCGCTCCGTTACTTGCTCCGTCACCCGACGTCGTCAATCGCCCTCTATCAGCCAGTCAAGGCTCCAACACCTCTGCTGAGGGGAGTTGTCGCTCATTGGCATCTTCCGCTCGTTCAGATGCTCCTTCTCCTGCTACTCCTCTTCTCGGATTCCGTCAACAGTCTTTCTTGGAATCCGTATCCAAGAGACAACAGTTTGCGAGCACGCACCCGACGGTGCAAAAGCTGAACGTCCTCCTGTCCAAGTTGCTGGTGCTGCAGTCCCTCCCTTTCCAACTGGTGGACTCAGCACCTTTCCGAGAAATGATGGCTTGTGCCGCGCCGCGGTGGAGAGTGCCAAGCCGTCATTTCTTTGCCCAAAAGGCAGTGCCAGCCCTGCATTCACATGTAGAAGAGATGGTGGGCCAGTCTTTGAGCATGTCGGTCTCTGCCAAAGTGCACGGCAGCGCCGACGTGTGGAGCTGTAACTACGGTCAGGGACAGTACATGTCATTTACGGCCCACTGGGTGAACGTGGTGCCGGCACAGCCGCACCAGCAACTTGGACAGGTCACGACGCTTTTGCCTCCACGTTTGCACGTCCTTGGTCCAGCAAGCATGTCCGCCTCTACCACCTCTTTTTCCGCCGTGTCCTCAGCCGCCACCCCCGTGCCAAGTCCCATTACCCGACCGGCATATCACATGTGCAGGGCGCAACGGTGTCACGCTGTGCTGCACCTGGTATGCCTTGGCGAACGTAGTCACACAGGGGAGGAACTGCTGAGTGTAATGAACAGAGAAATCGACAGATGGCTGTCTCCGCGCAAACTAAAAATCGGAACCATGTTGACTGACAACGGAAAGAACATGGTGTCTGCTCTGCGTCAAGGAAGGTTGTGCCATGCGCCATGCATGGCTCACGTGTTCAATCTGGTTGTCAAGCGGTTCCTAAAATCCACCATCCCACTGCAAGACATCCTTAAAATGTCACGTAAACTGTGCATGCATTTCAGCCATTCCTACACCGCAAAGAACACCCTCATTGAGCTGCAGCGGCAGAACGGAATTCCACAGCATCGCCTGATCTGCGACGTTGCAACAAGGTGGAATTCAACCCTACACATGTTAGACCGCCTTTACGAGCAGCGAAAGGCCATCACCGATTTCCTGATGTTACAAGCGGATAAAGGTACTCCCCTGTGTAACTTAGATGTCAGCCATTGGCAGCTCATGCGTGACACCTGCCGCTTGCTCAGGCCCTTTGAGGAGGCCACGCTATTCGTGAGTCGGCAGGACTATGGGATGAACGACGTCATTCCTCTGTTGCACGTCCTGGAACAAATGCTGTTAACAATGGCTGGTCAGGGTGCGGTAGACGTGGCGCACAGATCTCAACGCCACATGACCCCTGTGGGGGCAGGACAGGAAGAAGAGGAGGAGGTAGAGGAGGACATTTGTGCTCAGGAATTATTGAGTGAAATGGGTGGTTTTTCCACTCAGCGGACAGGAGTGGAGGAGCAGGAGCATCTGGTAGAGGAGGAGGAGGAGGAGACAGAGGACCCAGACGCACCGTGGCAGTATGCTGTGGAGATGGAGGCAGGGAGTCCCTCGCATTCCTTGGCACAAATGGCCCATAGCATGCTCGGTTGCTTGCGTAGCGACAGCCGAATAATAACCATCAGACAGAGGGATGACTTTTGGCTGTCCACCTTGTTGGACCCTCGCTACCGGTCCAAAATGGTGGCCTTTTTCACACCTGCTGAGAGGGAGGCCAAAATTACGTACTATAAAAACCACCTATGTAGTCAGTTGGTCTCTGCCTTTGTGCGCCAACGTCCATCCTCAGACACTGTGGGCCCTGTGCGCTCGCGTTCCGCTGGCATGGCAGCAGGGGAGGGGTGGGGTGGTAGGAGCAGTGGCAGCTCCACCAGCAGTGGCTGCCTCAGTCTGCAGTCGATGATGAGTAGCTTTCTTCACCAGCGCAGTGAGGAAACTACTAACCAGCCGCAGCAGCAGCAGCAGCATCAGGTGGACCTGGAGCAGGAGCTCAAACAACAGGCTTGGGCCTACTTGGACAGCACCCTGCCAACCGAGGTAGACAATCCCCTTGACTACTGGGCAACGAAACTTGACCTTTGGCCCCAACTAGCTGAATTTGCCCTTGAAAGGCTGTCATGCCCGGCCAGTAGCGTGGCATCGGAGCGCGTGTTTAGTGCGGCAGGAGGTATTGTAACTCCGCGGAGGACACGACTGTCCACCCAAAGTGTGGAGAGACTCACGTTTGTGAAAATGAATCAGGCGTGGATTAGTCTGGATTTCAAACCACCAGTTCCTGACACAACTGACTAAATCCGCCATGAATCATGCCTCAAACATGTGCCACTTTCAGGTCTCCTCACACTGCTGGTGTGTTTAATTTTTTGACATAGGGTGCTGGCAGATTACGGGCCTCCTATAGCTGCTGCCAGGCCCCTAATCTGCCATGGGCCCCTATATACCGCCTCCTCATGCTGCTGCCAAGTCCAGAGTCTGTCATGGGTCCCTGTAAGGCCTCCCATTGCTGCTGTCTCCATCGCCACACTCTGCTGCCATGTGCCACTTTCAGGTCTCTTCACACTGCTGGTGTGTTTAATTTTTTGACATAGGGTGCAGGCAGATTACGGGCCTCACATAGCTGCTGCCAGGCCCCTAATCTGCCATGGGCCCCTATATACCGCCTCCTCATGCTGCTGCCAAGTCCAGAGTCTCTCATGGGTCCCTGTACGGCCTCCCATTGCTGCTGTCTCCATCGCCACACTCTGCTGCCATGTGCCACTTTCAGGTCTCTTCACACTGCTGGTGTGTTAAATTTTTTGACATAGGGTGCAGGCAGATTACGGGCCTCACATAGCTGCTGCCAGGCCCCTAATCTGCCATGGGCCCCTATATACCGCCTCCTCATGCTGCTGCCAAGTCCAGAGTCTCTCATGGGTCCCTGTACGGCCTCCCATTGCTGCTGTCTCCATCGCCACACTCTGCTGCCATGTGCCACTTTCAGGTCTCTTCACACTGCTGGTGTGTTAAATTTTTTGACATAGGGTGCAGGCAGATTACGGGCCTCACATAGCTGCTGCCAGGCCCCTAATCTGCCATGGGCCCCTATATACCGCCTCCTCATGCTGCTGCCAAGTCTAGAGTCTCTCATGGGTCCCTGTACGGCCTCCCATTGCTGCTGTCTCCATCGCCACACTCTGCTGCCATGTGCCACTTTCAGGTCTCTTCACACTGCTGGTGTGTTAAATTTTTTGACATAGGGTGCAGGCAGATTACGGGCCTCACATAGCTGCTGCCAGGCCCCTAATCTGCCATGGGCCCCTATATACCGCCTCCTCATGCTGCTGCCAAGTCCAGAGTCTGTCATGGGTCCCTGTAAGGCCTCCCATTGCTGCTGTCTCCATCGCCACACTCTGCTGCCATGTGCCACTTTCAGGTCTCTTCACACTGCTGGTGTGTTAAATTTTTTGACATAGGGTGCAGGCAGATTACGGGCCTCACATAGCTGCTGCCAGGCCCCTAATCTGCCATGGGCCCCTATATACCGCCTCCTCATGCTGCTGCCAAGTCCAGAGTCTGTCATGGGTCCCTGTAAGGCCTCCCATTGCTGCTGTCTCCATCGCCACACTCTGCTGCCATGTGCCACTTTCAGGTCTCTTCACACTGCTGGTGTGTTTAATTTTTTGACATAGGGTGCAGGCAGATTACGGGCCTCACATAGCTGCTGCCAGGCCCCTAATCTGCCATGGGCCCCTATATACCGCCTCCTCATGCTGCTGCCAAGTCTAGAGTCTGTCATGGGTCCCTGTACGGCCTCCCATTGCTGCTGTCTCCATCGCCACACTCTGCTGCCATGTGCCACTTTCAGGTCTCTTCACACTGCTGGTGTGTTAAATTTTTTGACATAGGGTGCAGGCAGATTACGGGCCTCACATAGCTGCTGCCAGGCCCCTAATCTGCCATGGGCCCCTATATACCGCCTCCTCATGCTGCTGCCAAGTCTAGAGTCTCTCATGGGTCCCTGTACGGCCTCCCATTGCTGCTGTCTCCATCGCCACACTCTGCTGCCATGTGCCACTTTCAGGTCTCTTCACACTGCTGGTGTGTTAAATTTTTTGACATAGGGTGCAGGCAGATTACGGGCCTCACATAGCTGCTGCCAGGCCCCTAATCTGCCATGGGCCCCTATATACCGCCTCCTCATGCTGCTGCCAAGTCCAGAGTCTGTCATGGGTCCCTGTAAGGCCTCCCATTGCTGCTGTCTCCATCGCCACACTCTGCTGCCATGTGCCACTTTCAGGTCTCTTCACACTGCTGGTGTGTTTAATTTTTTGACATAGGGTGCAGGCAGATTACGGGCCTCACATAGCTGCTGCCAGGCCCCTAATCTGCCATGGGCCCCTATATACCGCCTCCTCATGCTGCTGCCAAGTCCAGAGTCTGTCATGGGTCCCTGTACGGCCTCCCATTGCTGCTGTCTCCATCGCCACACTCTGCTGCCATGTGCCACTTTCAGGTCTCTTCACACTGCTGGTGTGTTAAATTTTTTGACATAGGGTGCAGGCAGATTACGGGCCTCACATAGCTGCTGCCAGGCCCCTAATCTGCCATGGGCCCCTATATACCGCCTCCTCATGCTGCTGCCAAGTCCAGAGTCTGTCATGGGTCCCTGTAAGGCCTCCCATTGCTGCTGTCTCCATCGCCACACTCTGCTGCCATGTGCCACTTTCAGGTCTCTTCACACTGCTGGTGTGTTTAATTTTTTGACATAGGGTGCAGGCAGATTACGGGCCTCACATAGCTGCTGCCAGGCCCCTAATCTGCCATGGGCCCCTATATACCGCCTCCTCATGCTGCTGCCAAGTCTAGAGTCTGTCATGGGTCCCTGTACGGCCTCCCATTGCTGCTGTCTCCATCGCCACACTCTGCTGCCATGTGCCACTTTCAGGTCTCTTCACACTGCTGGTGTGTTAAATTTTTTGACATAGGGTGCAGGCAGATTACGGGCCTCACATAGCTGCTGCCAGGCCCCTAATCTGCCATGGGCCCCTATATACCGCCTCCTCATGCTGCTGCCAAGTCTAGAGTCTCTCATGGGTCCCTGTACGGCCTCCCATTGCTGCTGTCTCCATCGCCACACTCTGCTGCCATGTGCCACTTTCAGGTCTCTTCACACTGCTGGTGTGTTAAATTTTTTGACATAGGGTGCAGGCAGATTACGGGCCTCACATAGCTGCTGCCAGGCCCCTAATCTGCCATGGGCCCCTATATACCGCCTCCTCATGCTGCTGCCAAGTCCAGAGTCTGTCATGGGTCCCTGTAAGGCCTCCCATTGCTGCTGTCTCCATCGCCACACTCTGCTGCCATGTGCCACTTTCAGGTCTCTTCACACTGCTGGTGTGTTTAATTTTTTGACATAGGGTGCAGGCAGATTACGGGCCTCACATAGCTGCTGCCAGGCCCCTAATCTGCCATGGGCCCCTATATACCGCCTCCTCATGCTGCTGCCAAGTCCAGAGTCTGTCATGGGTCCCTGTACGGCCTCCCATTGCTGCTGTCTCCATCGCCACACTCTGCTGCCATGTGCCACTTTCAGGTCTCTTCACACTGCTGGTGTGTTAAATTTTTTGACATAGGGTGCAGGCAGATTACGGGCCTCACATAGCTGCTGCCAGGCCCCTAATCTGCCATGGGCCCCTATATACCGCCTCCTCATGCTGCTGCCAAGTCCAGAGTCTGTCATGGGTCCCTGTACGGCCTCCCATTGCTGCTGTCTCCATCGCCACACTCTGCTGCCATGTGCCACTTTCAGGTCTCTTCACACTGCTGGTGTGTTAAATTTTTTGACATAGGGTGCAGGCAGATTACGGGCCTCACATAGCTGCTGCCAGGCCCCTAATCTGCCATGGGCCCCTATATACCGCCTCCTCATGCTGCTGCCAAGTCTAGAGTCTGTCATGGGTCCCTGTACGGCCTCCCATTGCTGCTGTCTCCATCGCCACACTCTGCTGCCATGTGCCACTTTCAGGTCTCTTCACACTGCTGGTGTGTTAAATTTTTTGACATAGGGTGCAGGCAGATTACGGGCCTCACATAGCTGCTGCCAGGCCCCTAATCTGCCATGGGCCCCTATATACCGCCTCCTCATGCTGCTGCCAAGTCTAGAGTCTCTCATGGGTCCCTGTACGGCCTCCCATTGCTGCTGTCTCCATCGCCACACTCTGCTGCCATGTGCCACTTTCAGGTCTCTTCACACTGCTGGTGTGTTAAATTTTTTGACATAGGGTGCAGGCAGATTACGGGCCTCACATAGCTGCTGCCAGGCCCCTAATCTGCCATGGGCCCCTATATACCGCCTCCTCATGCTGCTGCCAAGTCTAGAGTCTGTCATGGGTCCCTGTACGGCCTCCCATTGCTGCTGTCTCCATCGCCACACTCTGCTGCCATGTGCCACTTTCAGGTCTCTTCACACTGCTGGTGTGTTAAATTTTTTGACATAGGGTGCAGGCAGATTACGGGCCTCACATAGCTGCTGCCAGGCCCCTAATCTGCCATGGGCCCCTATATACCGCCTCCTCATGCTGCTGCCAAGTCTAGAGTCTCTCATGGGTCCCTGTACGGCCTCCCATTGCTGCTGTCTCCATCGCCACACTCTGCTGCCATGTGCCACTTTCAGGTCTCTTCACACTGCTGGTGTGTTAAATTTTTTGACATAGGGTGCAGGCAGATTACGGGCCTCACATAGCTGCTGCCAGACATGTAATCTGCCATGGGCCCCCGTACCGACTCCTCATGCTGTGACGTTGCAACAAGGTGTAATTCAACCCTACATATGTTAGACCGCCTTTACGAACAGCTAAAGGCCATCACAGATTTCCTGATGTTAAAAGCGGATAAAGGTACTCCCTGTGTAACTTAGATGTCAGCCATTGTCAGCTCATGTGTGACACCTGCGCTTGCTCAGGCCCTTTGAGGAGGCCACGCTATTCGTGAGTCGGCAGGACTATGGGATGAATGAGGTCAAATCGGCCATGGGCCCCCGTACCGCCTGTTCACGCTGATGCTGGTCCCACAGTGTGACCTGGGTCCCTGTACGGCCTCCCATTGCTTCCACTCTGCCATGTGCCACTTTGAAATCTCCTCACACTCCTGCGGTTGTCCATTTTGTCATAGGTTGCTGGCAGATTACAGGCCTTCCATAGGTGCCACCAAGCCCCATATCGGCCATGGGCCCCCGTACCGCCTGGTCACGCTGCTGCTGGGCCCATAGTGTGACCTGGGTCCCTGTACCGCCTCCCATTGCTCCCACTCTGCCATGTGCCACTTTCAGGTCTCCTCACGCTCCTGCTGGTTTCCATTTTGTCATAGGTTGCTGTATGGCCTCCCATTGCTGCTGCCTCCACCGCCACACTGTGGCTCCAAACACTGGTTTTGGCCCCGTGACTGGCCAAAGGAGTGAAGTGTGCAGTGATTCTAAGATCGACGGCACTCATCTGCATGTCATACTGACAGACAGTATTATTTCTCTTCCCCAGCAGACTCCAAGGGCATTTAAATTAAAGGTACAGTGTTCTGCACTAATATTAAGTCTCTCTGAAGCCTAGAAACACCCTTTTTTAAGTTAAATTCACAGCGAATTTATTCGACTCGAATCGAATATTGTCCACGAATTCGCCGAATCAGTCGAATCGAATTTTTCATTTCTTCGCTCATCTCTAATGGTGATCATATCCCCCCTTATGTATTATACATGGTGATCATATCCCCCCTTATGTATTATACATGGTGATCATATCCCCCCTTATGTATTATACATGGAGATCATATCCCCCCTTATGTATTATACATGGAGATCATATCCCCCTTATGTATTATACATGGAGATCATATCCCCCCTTATGTATTATACATGGTGATCATATCCCCCTTATGTATTATACATGGTGATCATATCCCCCCTTATGTATTATACATGGTGATCATATCCCCCCTTATGTATTATACATGGAGATCATATCCCCCCTTATGTATTATACATGGAGATCATATCCCCCCTTATGTATTATACATGGAGATCATATCCCCCCTTATGTATTATACATGGAGATCATATCCCCCTTATGTATTATACATGGTGATCATATCCCCCTTATGTATTATACATGGAGATCATATCCCCCCTTATGTATAATACATGGAGATCATATCCCCCTTATGTATTATACATGGTGAGCATATCCCTTTTTATGTATCATACATGGTGAGCATATCCCCCCTTATGTATTATACATGGAGATCATATCCCCCCTTATGTATTATACATGAAGATCATATCTCCCCTTATGTATTATACATGGAGATCATATCCCCCTTATGTATTATACATGGAGAACATACCCCCCCTTATGTATTATACATAGAGATCATTTCTCCCTTATGTATTATACATGGAGATCATATCCCCCCTTATGTATTATACATGGTGATCATATCCCCCTTATGTATTATACATGGAGATCACATCCCCCTTATGTATTATACATGGAGATCATATCCCCCCTTATGTATTATACATGGAGATCATATCCCCCTTATGTATTATACATGGCGATCATATCCCCCCTTATGTATTATACATGGTGATCATATCCCCCCTTATGTATTATACATGGAGATCATATCCCCCTTATGTATTATACATGGAGATCATATCCCCCCTTATGTATTATACATGGTGATCATATCCCCCCTTATGTATTATACATGGAGATCATATCCCCCCTTATGTATTATACATGGAGATCATATCCCCCCTTATGTATTATACATGGAGATCATATCCCCCCTTATGTATTATACATGGAGATCATATCCCCCCTTATGTATTATACATAGAGATCATATCCCCCCTTATGTATTATACATGGAGATCATATCCCCCTTATGTATTATACATGGAGATCATATCCCCCCTTATGTATTATACATGGAGATCATATCCCCCCTTATGTATTATACATGGAGATCATATCCCCCCTTATGTATTATACATGGAGATCATATCCCCCCCTTATGTATTATACATGGAGATCATATCCCCCCTTATGTATAATACATGGAGATCATATCCCCCTTATGTATTATACATGGTGATCATATCCCCCTTATGTATTATACATGGAGATCATATCCCCCCTTATGTATAATACATGGAGATCATATCCCCCCTTATGTATTATACATGGAGATCATATCCCACCTTATGTATAATACATGGAGATCATATCCCCCCTTATGTATTATACATGGAGATCATATCCCCCCTTATGTATTATACATGGAGATCATATCCCCCTTATGTATTATACATGGAGATCATATCCCCCCCTTATGTATTATACATGTTGATCATATCTCCCCTTATGTATTATACATGGAGATCATATCCCCCTTATATATTATACATGGAGAACATATCCCCCCTTATGTATTATACATGGAGATCATATCCCCCTTATGTATTATACATGGAGATCATATCCCCCTTATGTATTATACATGGAGAACATATCCCCCCTTATGTATTATACATGGAGATCATATCCCCCTTATGTATTATACATGGAGATCATATCCCCCCTTATGTATTATACATAGAGATAATTTCTCCCTTATGTATTATACATGGAGATCATATCCCCCTTATGTATTATACATGGAGATCACATCCCCCTTATGTATTATACATGGAGATCATATCCCCCTTATGTATTATACATGGAGATCATATCCCCCTTATGTATTATACATGGAGATCATATCCCCCCTTATGTATTATACATGGTGATCATATCCCCCTTATGTATTATACATGGTGATCATATCCCCCCTTATGTATTATACATGGTGATCATATCCCCCCTTATGTATTATACATGGAGATCATATCCCCCCTTATGTATTATACATGGAGATCATATCCCCCCTTATGAATTATACATGGAGATCATATCCCCCCCTTATGTATTATACATGGAGATCACATCCCCCTTATGTATTATACATGGAGATCATATCCCCCCCTTATGTATTATACATGGAGATCACATCCCCCTTATGTATTATACATGGAGATCATATCCCCCCTTATGTATTATACATGGAGATCATATACCCCTTATGTATTATACATGGAGATCATATCCCCCCTTATGTATTATACATGGTGATCATATCCCCCCTTATGTATTATACATGGTGATCATATCCCCCCTTATGTATTATACATGGTGATCATATCCCCCCTTATGTATTATACATGGAGATCATATCCCCCCTTATGTATTATACATGGAGATCATATCCCCCTTATGTATTATACATGGAGATCATATCCCCCCTTATGTATTATACATGGAGATCATATCCCCCCTTATGTATTATACATGGAGATCATACCCCCCCTTATGTATTATACATGGAGATCATATCCCCCCCTTATGTATTATACATGGAGATCATATCCCCCCTTATGTATTATACATGGAGATCATATCCCCCTTATGTATTATACATGGTGATCATATCCCCCTTATGTATTATACATGGAGATCATATCCCCCCTTATGTATAATACATGGAGATCATATCCCCCTTATGTATTTTACATGGTGAGCATATCCCTCCTTATGTATCATACATGGTGAGCATATCCCCCCTTATGTATTATACATGGAGATCATATCCCCCCTTATGTATTATACATGAAGATCATATCTCCCCTTATGTATTATACATGGAGATCATATCCCCCTTATGTATTATACATGGAGAACATATCCCCCCTTATGTATTATACATAGAGATCATTTCTCCCTTATGTATTATACATGGAGATCATATCCCCCCTTATGTATTATACATGGTAATCTTTTCCCCCTTATGTATTATACATGGAGATCACATCCCCCCTTATGTATTATACATGGAGATCATATCCCCCTTATGTATTATACATGGCGATCAAATCCCCCCTTATGTATTATAAATGGAGATCATATCCCCCCTTATGTATTATACATGGAGATCATATCCCCCCTTATGTATTATACATGGAGATCATATCCCCCCTTATGTATTATACATGGAGATCATATCCCCCCCTTATGTATTATACATGGAGATCATATCCCCCCTTATGTATTATACATGGAGATCATATCCCCCCCTTATGTATTATACATGGAGATCATATCCCCCTTATGTATTATACATGGAGATCATATCCCCCCTTATGTATTATACATGGAGATCATATCCCCCCTTATGTATTATACATGGAGATCATATCCCCCCTTATGTATTATACATGGAGATCATATCCCCCCCTTATGTATTATACATGGAGATCATATCCCCCCTTATGTATTATACATGGAGATCATATCCCCCTTATGTATTATACATGGTGATCATATCCCCCTTATGTATTATACATGGAGATCATATCCCCCCTTATGTATAATACATGGAGATCATATCCCCCCTTATGTATTATACATGGAGATCATATCCCCCCTTATGTATTATACATGGAGATCATATCCCCCTTATGTATTATACATGGAGATCATATCCCCCCTTATGTATTATACATGGAGATCATATCCCCCCCTTATGTATTATACATGTTGATCATATTCCCCCTTAATCTCCTCTTCTCAAGAGAGAATACATTCAGTTCCTCTAATCTTTCCTCATAGCTGAGCTCCTCCATGCCTCTTATCAGTTTGGTTGCCCTTCTCTGTACTTTCTCCAGTTCCCCAATGTTCTTTTTGTGAATTGGTGCCCAAAACTAAACTGCATATTCCAGATGAGGTCTTACTAATGATTTTTACTGGGGAAATAATATCTCTCTCTCTGGAGTCTATACCTCTTTTATTACAATAGAGGATTTTGCTCGCTTTAGAAACCACAGCTTGGCATTGCATGCCATTATTAAGCTTGTGATCTACCAGGACTCACATTTTTTTTTCTCAGCAAGAACTCATCTATGTGGTCTGTTATTAAACTCTCCAGTATCTTCCCAACTATAGACGTTCAACGAAAACTACTTGGTAAAGACTTGGTAAAGATCCTTTTTTAAATATAGGCAGCACATTGGCCTTGAAATAAATAAATGGTGAGGCGCTAATCCTAATAAGTATCAGAGTGTAAACTAATAATAATAAAGTGCACCAATGTAAATGATAACACACATATATACAGTATATACAGTGTAATAATGAAATATATTATATTCACACAGTGCTCTGATCCAGATGGATCCACTCAGGTGCACTTAGGTGAAAAAACACAGGATAACCTGTACATTATAAAATGAATCCCTTTTTCCAAATGGAAAAAACACACAAAACTCCCCCTGTCCCTGTAGGGGACTATAAGTGATAAATATGTGTTCCCTTATATTAAAGGGAAACATTCATATGTGTATGATGCCAATTAAAAATAACTGACATAAAATGAACAAAATTTCAACAAAACACGTGAATCAACCACATAAATACACACATGTGAATCAAACAATAGAAAACCCAAATAATGTCCAATTTCATATATCTGTGGTCTTTAAACACATAAACACGTGCACGTGATCAGGTGATCTTCACTCTGGAGAAAAAAATCCTCCAGATAGCAGAAATGCCCCCTCACCTCCAAACCTTGACCACAAGGGCCAACTCGCCTTTTTAGGATCACAGCACGATCCTTATGAGAATAATCTCATCCAGGTAGAGATGCCGTATAAGATCCTTTCCTTAATACCACTCTCAGGTCACATTCCCATCAGGACCATGTTAATAATGAATAATGATGGCTACTTCTGCCACCCCCCTCTGCCAATCCCTTCACTGGCTCCCAATTGCCCAACGCATCAAATTCAAATGACTAACTCTGACATACAAAGCCATTCATAACGCTGCCCCAAACTACCTCACTGACCTGATACCCAAATACCACCCTACCCATGCCCTTCGCTCCTCACAAGACCTCCTACTCTCTAGCTCCCTAGTCTCCTCCTCCCACGCCCGACTGCAGGACTTCTCCAGGACTTCCCCCATCCTCTGGAACTCACTACCCCGATCCATCAGACTGTCACCTACCCTCCTCACCTTTAGGCGCACCCTGAAAACCCATCTCTTCAGGGAAGCCTACCCCACCCTCACCTAACAGCCGTTCTCCCCCACTCCTCCTACCACTCCATCCCCCACAGCCACTTCCTCCTGTACCTCTACCCCTTCCCTCCTAGATTGTAAGCTCGAAAGAGCAGGGCCCTCAAACCCCTTGTGTATTGTTACTGTATTGTCTCATGTACTGTCCCCAACTATAATGTACAGCGCTGGGCAAACCCTTTGGTGCTATATAAACACTGTATAATAATAATAATAATAAGACACAAGCAGAAACATCCTCCATAGTGCAATAACATTTATTTTGCCAACATATCAAGATAAAATGTATATAAGCCCACTCACATTTATCTCCTTCACAAAACGCTTTTACACCTCATGCTATGGGTGTACTGCATGGTGTACCAATATGGCATCCAGCTGGAAATGCGTCTCCGGAAGTTGCATACCGACGCGTTACGTCACGTTACCACGTGACTTCATCAGGGTATTATCCAGTATTACATTGGCTTTAAACCAACCCAGTGGTACAATGTCAGTAATTAAAGAGTCCCTAGTGTGCAGAAAGATTCTGGGCCCACTTGACTTTGGCCCTTTGGTGAATCCTCTTTTGTATTGGTCCTAATTGGCTTGGTTTGCTAATGAATGTTTTGGAGTCCTAGTTGGCACATTTAGCCTAGGTGCACACTTGTGCAGGTCAGGAACTAGTGTATAATCGCACACATTCCCCTCCCAAAGGCAAAATGCAGATGTGCGGGGGTGACATTCATATTTAATGGCATTCTCACACATCAAAATATGTAGTGCGCAAAATCGCATGGTGCTAATAATTTTGGTGCTTCCATTTAAAAAAAAAAGGCTTGGGGACTTCTTTCCCTTTGTTTCTCACAAGTTTAAACCTACTCTTACGATGGTCACATAATTTCTGTCTGTATGTACCTCATTACGTGATTCCCACATAGTTACCTGAAATGGCGAAGCATCTTTTCTGTTATATTAAAAAAAATTGATGTTTATTGGTGTGTACTCTCTATTCACAGGAAAGACAAAGGAAACAAGGCCAGAAGAACAGTCATTGCAGAAATTATGACAGTAAGCATTTAAACTATTCAAATGTATTTATGAAGGAAATGGCCAGATCTAAAATATGTTCCCTTCTAAAAATGTTGCAGCAGCAAATGAACACATCATCTACCATATTATTTTTATACAGTAACAATACCTTACATGGTACTCTACTGTCTTCAAAATTCCAAAATTATTATATCATCAAATAGGTTCAGTTATGAAGGGGGGAAATCATGTGTGATTAGGTTCTGATGTAGGCAGCCATTTTCCAGGGCAGTCTGTTTCCACCAATTTGTGGTCTTCACTGATTACATGAGTGCAGTTTATATAAATCAGCCGGTATGGCATTGGTCTCCAAACTGTGGCCTGTGGGCCAGATGTGGCCCTTTGCTCGCTTTTATCTGGCCCTTTTGGCACTATTTCAGCCACTGATACCAACAGTTGGGTAAAATTCCCCCCAGTTACACCAATGAAGAGGACACAACTCCTTCCAATGACACAAACGATGGGGAACAATTCGTCCTAGTGACACAATGATAGGATCCAATGATATCAATGATGGGACAGAATTCCTCCCACTGATACCAAGACAGTGTCTAAATCGGATTTGGCCTGTGATTACAGTTCTCAAAGTATGGGGAAAGAAAAGGCAGAGATAAGAGGTTATATTTGCCAAGCTGCTCAGTATCCTTAGATATACAGTGATGGAGATGCGTATTTGATCCCCTGCTGATTTTGAATGTTTGCCCACTCACAAAGAAATGATCTGTCTAAAAATCGAATGGTAGGTGTACTGTAACACTGAGAGACAGAATAGCAACAAAAAAATCAAAAGAAATGCATGTCTAACAAATGATGCACTGATTTGCATATTTATGAGAAAAATAAATATTTGATCCCCTTCACAAAACATGACTTAGTACTTAATGCAAATCCCTTGTTGGCAATCACAGAGGTCAGATGTTTCCTGTAGTTGGCCACCAGGTTTGCACACATCTCAGGAGGGATTTTGGCCCACTCCTCTTGGCAGATCCTCTCCAAGTCATTAAGGTTTGGTGACTGACATTTGTCAACTTGAACTTTCAGCTCCCTCCACAGATTTTCAATCGGATTAAGGTCTGGAGACTGGCTAGGCCACTCCAGGACCTTAATGTGCTTCTTCTTGAGCCACTCCTTTGTTGCCTTGGGTCATTGTCATGCTGGAACACCCATCCATGACCCATTTTCAATGCCCTGGCTGAGGGAAGAAGGTTCTCACCCAAGATTTGACGGTACATTGCCCCGTCCATCGCCCCTTTTGATGCGGTGCAGTTGTCCTGTATCCTTAGCAGAAAAACACCCCCGAAGCAGAATGTTTCCACCACCATGTTTGACAGTTGGGATGGTTTTCTTGGGGGTCATAGGGAGCATTCCTGCACCTCCTAACACGGTGAGTTGAGATGATGCCAAAGAGCTCGATTTTGGTCTCATCTGACCACAACACTTTCAACCAGTCCTCCTCTGCATCATTCAGATGTTCAGTGGCAAACTTTAGACGGGCCTAGACATGTGCTTTCTTGAGCAGAGGGACCTTGCGGGCACTGCAGGATTTCAGTCCTTGTTGGTGTAGTGTGTTTCCAATTGTTTTCTTGGTGACTGTGGTCTCAGCTGCCTGGAGATCATTGACAAGATCCTCACGTGTAGTTCTGGGATGATTCCTCACTGTTCTCATGATCATTGACACTCCACGAGGTGAGATCTTGCATGGTGCACCACACCTAGGGAGACTGACAGTTGTTTTGTGTTTCTTCCATTTGCGAATGTTTCCACCAACTGTTGTCACCTTCTCACCAAGCAATTTGACGATAGTTTGGTAGATCAGGCCAGCCTTGTGTAGGTCTACAATCTTGTCCCTGACATTCTTGGACAGCTCTTTGGTCTTTGCCATGGTGGAGAGTTTGGAATATGATGTTTGATTGCTCCTGTGGACAGGTGTCTTTTATACAGGTAACAAAATGAGATTAGCAGCACTGCCTTCAAGAGACTGCTTCTAATCTCAGCTTGTTACCTGTATGAAAGACACCTGGTAGCCAGAAATCCTGCTGAATGATAGGGGATCACATATTTATTTCTCTCATGTACATGAAAATCAGTGCATCATTTGTTAGACATGTATTTCTTTTGAATGTTTTCTTGTTATTCTGTCACTCAGTGTTTCAATACACCGAACATTCGATTTTTAGACTGATCATTTCTTTGTGAGTGGGGAAACATTCAAAATCAGCAGGGGATCAAATACTTATTTCCTTCACTGTTCCTTCACTGTATGAGAATAGCTCAGGTGTTTTAGGGTACAGGTGACTTTTAAGGCGTTAACCTAAATAGTGTTTCTTTTTTCAGGCAGGGAATGCATTGACCAACATTCTCAATCCGCTCCTGCTATCATCATTGTTTCCATTTTCCAAAGACCCTGAAATATACTCAAAATGTGAATTGAAGGAAGCTCTGCTCCCTAGGGAACGACACAGAGAAGGTGATGCGATTGTAGGCGCAGTTCTGCAAATTAGCTATGCTGATTCCTCCATAGGTAGAGAATGGTTTACTCTCCGACCCAGACTCGGAGACTGCATTTTGTAAGTATGCACAACATTTACTTGTAATGTTGAAAGTTTTTTTTTTTAATTTTCGAAATGAAGAAAGTGCCCTAACATTACCTGCAAACCTTTCTCGCTCCTAGGTTAGGCTGCACTGTGTGCAAAGAGGTCAATGGGACCACCTTTGCTCTGCTGTATGTTGAAAGCCATAAATAGACACTGGTTTAGATGTGAGATTATTTAACCACTTCAAGTTCGGACATTTCCTTTCTGTCTAGGACAATTTTCAGCTTTCACACTTTGAATGACAATTAAGCGGTCATGCAACACTGTACCCATATGAATTTTATAGCATTTTTTGAGACAAATAAAACTTTAATTTGGTGGTATTTATTCACCACTGGGACAGGGGCGGACTGACCATTCGAGCACTCAGGCACTGCCCGAGGGCCCGGGGTCAGTAGGGGGCCCCATGAAATGCCCCTTGTACATTTTATAGGCTTTTTTGGGTGTGCTTTGGGTGTGGGCAAGGACACAGGGGCTCCATGATCCCCCATTGCTCGGGGGCCCCATAAGTTGTCAGTCCACCCCTGCACTGGGATTTTTATTCTTTTGCTATATAAATGAAAAAGTCCAAATATTTTGAAAAAAAGTGTTTTTCTTTTAAAATTTTGCAAATAAATAATCTTTCTTCATAAATCTTGGGCAAAATGTATTCAGCTATCTTTTTAGTAAAAAAAAACAACCCAAATTAGTTTATAACGAAGAATTATAATTTTTCAAAATTGTTTTTACATTTTTATTTTTTTTTTATATTATTATTTTTTTTTAACATACTGTCACCATGGTGACACTGTACTACTTGTGGGGGGTGATGAAGATTTTTTTTTCTACACTGATTGCTTTTTCACCCATAAAGGCTGTAAAAGCAATCATTTCTCCTTCTCTCTAGCTGCATTATTGCAGCCATTGAGAAATACGGTGAGAGCTGTGATTGGTCACAGCTTGTCACATGGTACAAAGCTGTTGTGAATAGCCTTGTACCATGTGATCATTCACAGGTTTAACAAGTAGTAAATAATGATGTCAGGAAGTGACATCTTGTTTACTACCATTCATGTGATCACTGATTAGCCAATCAGTGATCACATGATCGGGACCTCACACAGAGGTCCTGTACAGTGATGGGCACAGTGGGCACCAGATCGCGGAGTGAGCTCTCCCAGGGAGCACGCACAGGCAGTAAATACTGGAGGACATTTAAAAACGGCCACCTGCTCCTGCACTGCTCTTGTCCAGCTGTTTATGTACATAGGCCGGACGGGAAGTGGTTAAAAACCCATTATGAACCTGTCATAGGGATGGCTGTAAAAGGGCTGTATCATCAACACTATGGGGTTGGTTTACTAAAGGCAAATAGATTGTGTACTTTGCAAAGTCAATAGCATGAGAATCTTGAAAATCCTCTCCATTTTCAAGGCTATTAGGCCAGATTCGGTAGGATCAAGGGAGAGATGATTGCTTTTACAGCCAGCAGTGTAAAAAAAAAGTCCTGTTCACTCTTCACAACTAGTACAGTGTCAATATGGTGGCACTGTACTGATAGGGCACAGGTATACAAAAAATACATAAATAAGTAAAAAAAAAAAATATATATATATATATTTTGTAATATATATATATATATATATATATATATATATATAAACATATATATATATATATATATATATATATACAGTTGTGTTTAAAATGATAGCAGTCAGACATCACTAACCGGATCAATCACTGTTTTTGGTAGAAATGATATTTCTACGTGGCAAAAAATTTACTAGCAGGTGTAGTAGTTTAATAGAAATCCAACAGACCCAACAGTCATGACATGCATGCTGCTGATTCTGTGTCATTGAATCACTCATTGAAAGGGGCATGTTCAAAATAATAGCCGTGTGGAGTTCTATTAGTGAGGTCATTCATTCTTTGAAAAACAGGTGGCAATTATTGCCCTTATTTAAGGAAGGAAGGCAGCAAATGTTGTACATGCTGGTTACAGTGCATTTCTCTCTGAAATTCTGAGGAAAATGGGTCGTTCCAGACATTGTTCAGAAGAACAGCGTACCTTGATTAAAAAGTTGATTGGAGAGGGGAAAACATATAAAGAAGTGCAGAAAATGATAGGCTGCTCAGCTAAAATGATCGCAAATGCTTAAAAAAGGCAACCAAAACCCGAAAGACGTGGAAGAAAGCGAAAAACTACCATTCAAATGGATAGAAGAATAGCCAAAATGGCGTGGACTCAGCCAACAATCAGCTCCAGGAAGATGAAAGAAGGTGTAAAGTTCCCTGTGAGTACAGTTACAATTAGAAGACGCCTATGTGAAGCCAAGCTATCTGCAAGAAGCCCCCGCAAAGTCCCACTGTTGAAAAAAGACGTGCTGAAGAGGTTACAATTTGCCAAAGAGCACATTGACTGGCCTAAAGAGAAATGACGCAACATTTTGTGGACTGATGAAAGTAAGATTGTTCTTTTTGGGTCTAGTGGCCGGAGACAGTTTGTCAGACGACCCCCAAACACTGAATTCAAGCCACAGTACACTGTGAAGACAGTGAAGCATGGTGGTGCAAGCATCATGATATGGGGAGGTTTCTCATACTACGGTGTTGGGCCTATTTATCGCATACCAGGGATCATGGATCAGTTTGAATACATCAGAATTAGAGATGAGCGAATCGAAGTATCCGAAGTGGAATTCGAGTCGAATATCTGAAAAATTTCGATTCGTGCCGAATCCGAAAAATAGCCTAATTCGGACGCGCGAATCGAAATTTTTCAGAAAATGGCGGCTGACATGTGCGGCGACGGAGCGGGGATGTCTGGGAAGGCGCGCAGACAAGGCGCGCTGACCCATAATGCATTCCTCAACGACATGTGATCGCATCAGCCAATCAGCAGCCAGCCAGCCAGCACTGTGTAATGGTCGAGCTATAAATAGCGGCCATTTTGGAATTCTTCATTTGCCTGCAGTCATTGAACAGAGGCAGACCGCTCTGTACTAGGGACAGGGACAGAGTTAGGGCCACAGAAACGAGAATTGGGGACAGAGAAAAGTTACTTAGGGACAGAGAACCATTACTCAGGGACACAGACTTGTTAATGAGGGCCACAGAATCGTTATTTAGGGACAAAGAAACGCTAGTTAGGGCCACAGAATTCATACTCAGGGACAGACAGAATTGTTACTCAGTGCCAGAGAATTGTTACTTAGGGCCACAGAAACGTTATTAGGGCCACAGAATTTTTACTCAGGGACAGACAGAATTGTTACTGAGTGCCAGAGAATTGTTACTCAGGGACAGACAGAATTGTTACTGAGTGCCAGAGAATTGTTACTCAGGGACAGACAGAATTGTTACTGAGTGCCAGAGAATTGTTACTCAGGGACAGACAGAATTGTTACTGAGTGCCAGAGAATTGTTACTCAGGGACAGACAGAATTGTTACTGAGTGCCAGAGAATTGTTACTCGCACAGACACAAAATTGTTACTCGCACAGACACAGAATTGTTACTCGCACAGACACAGAATTGTTACTCGCACAGACACAGAATTGTTACTCGCACAGACACAGAATTGTTACTCAGGGCCACAGAACTGTTACTTAGGGACAAAGAAACGCTAGTTAGGGCCACAGAATTCATACTCAGGGACAGACAGAATTGTTACTCAGGGACAGACAGAATTGTTACTGAGTGCCAGAGAATTGTTACTCAGGGACAGACAGAATTGTTACTGAGTGCCAGAGAATTGTTACTCAGGGACAGACAGAATTGTTACTGAGTGCCAGAGAATTGTTACTCGCACAGACACAGAATTGTTACTCGCACAGACACAGAATTGTTACTCACACAGACAAAGAATTGTTACTCGCACAGACACAGAATTGTTACTCGCACAGACACAGAATTGTTACTGAAGGCCACAGAACTGTTACTTAGGGCCACAGAATTGTTACTCGCACAGACACAGAATTGTTACTCGCACAGACACAGAACTGTTACTGAGGGCCACAGAACTGTTACTTAGGGCCACAGAATTGTTACTCGCACAGACACAGAATTGTTACTCAGGGCCACAGAACTGTTACTTCGGGACAAAGAAACGCTAGTTAGGGCCATAGAATTCATACTCAGGGACAGACAGAATTGTTACTCAGGGACAGACAGAATTGTTACTGAGTGCCAGAGAATTGTTACTCAGGGACAGACAGAATTGTTACTGAGTGCCAGAGAATTGTTACTCAGGGACAGACAGAATTGTTACTGAGTGCCAGAGAATTGTTACTCAGGGACAGACAGAATTGTTACTGAGTGCCAGAGAATTGTTACTCAGGGACAGACAGAATTGTTACTGAGTGCCAGAGAATTGTTACTCGCACAGACACAGAATTGTTACTCGCACAGACACAGAATTGTTACTCGCACAGACACAGAATTGTTACTCAGGGCCACAGAACTGTTACTTAGGGACAAAGAAACGCTAGTTAGGGCCACAGAATTCATACTCAGGGACAGACAGAATTGTTACTCAGGGACAGACAGAATTGTTACTGAGTGCCAGAGAATTGTTACTCAGGGACAGACAGAATTGTTACTGAGTGCCAGAGAATTGTTACTCAGGGACAGACAGAATTGTTACTGAGTGCCAGAGAATTGTTACTCGCACAGACACAGAATTGTTACTCGCACAGACACAGAATTGTTACTCGCACAGACACAGAATTGTTACTCGCACAGACACAGAATTGTTACTGAAGGCCACAGAACTGTTACTTAGGGCCACAGAATTGTTACTCGCACAGACACAGAATTGTTACTCGCACAGACACAGAACTGTTACTGAGGGCCACAGAACTGTTACTTAGGGCCACAGAATTGTTACTCGCACAGACACAGAATTGTTACTCAGGGCCACAGAACTGTTACTTAGGGACAAAGAAACGCTAGTTAGGGCCATAGAATTCATACTCAGGGACAGACAGAATTGTTACTCAGGGACAGACAGAATTGTTACTGAGTGCCAGAGAATTGTTACTCAGGGACAGACAGAATTGTTACTGAGTGCCAGAGAATTGTTACTCAGGGACAGACAGAATTGTTACTGAGTGCCAGAGAATTGTTACTCGCACAGACAAAGAATTGTTACTCGCACAGACACAGAATTGTTACTCGCACAGACACAGAATTGTTACTCGCACAGACACAGAATTGTTACTCGCACAGACACAGAATTGTTACTGAAGGCCACAGAACTGTTACTTAGGGCCACAGAATTGTTACTCGCACAGACACAGAATTGTTACTCAGGGCCACAGAACTGTTATTTAGGGACAAAGAAACGCTAGTTAGGGCCACAGAATTGTTACTCGCACAGACACAGAATTGTTACTCAGGGACAGACAGAATTGTTACTGAGTGCCAGAGAATTGTTACTCAGGGACAGACAGAATTGTTACTGAGTGCCAGAGAATTGTTACTCAGGGACAGACACAGAATTGTTACTGAGTGCCAGAGAATTGTTACTCAGGGACAGACAGAATTGTTACTGAGTGCCAGAGAATTGTTACTCAGGGACAGACAGAATTGTTACTGAGTGCCAGAGAATTGTTACTCAGGGACAGACAGAATTGTTACTGAGTGCCAGAGAATTGTTACTCAGGGACAGACAGAATTGTTACTGAGTGCCAGAGAATTGTTACTCAGGGACAGACAGAATTGTTACTGAGTGCCAGAGAATTGTTACTCGCACAGACAAAGAATTGTTACTCGCACAGACACAGAATTGTTAATCGCACAGACACAGAATTGTTACTCGCACAGACACAGAATTGTTACTCGCACAGACACAGAATTGTTACTGAAGGCCACAGAACTGTTACTTAGGGCCACAGAATTGTTACTCGCACAGACACAGAATTGTTACTCGCACAGACACAGAACTGTTACTGAGGGCCACAGAACTGTTACTTAGGGCCACAGAATTGTTACTCGCACAGACACAGAATTGTTACTCAGGGACACAGAATTGTTACTCAGGGACACCTAATCGTTGAATTAAAGAGTATGTCAGACAACATGCAGAGGAGTGGCAGAGGAGGCAATGTTTTAGGAGCGAGCAGACGTGGCAGCAGAGGAAGGGGTCGAGGCAGCAGTATTCGCAGCCAGAGGCCAGTGCTCCCGGTGTCATCCAGCGGTCGTGTCTCCACCGACAACCCTGCCGTCATTGATTGGTTGGCTCGGTCGTCTTCCTCTTCCCAGGTCACCTCTGACACCTACAGCCAACGGTCGGTGGGTACGTCAGACACAACCGTTAGTTGGCATGGCCCGGGAGCAAGCCCACTGAAATCACGTGTCCTCTACCTGCCCCTGTCCTTTGCTGTTCCCTCACCAAGCGAAGTATCGCATGTTGTGGGCTCAGCCCCACTGTACAGTGAGGAAGAGCTAACAGAGGGCGGTCAGGAACGGGGGGAGAAATCGGCCTTTTCAGCAGCCAGGCGAAGAAGTACTGGCGAGGAGAGTGGCTCTGTAGCCGGTCTAGAGACAGGTCTGTCTCCTGACCCAGACGCAGCCGAGGGGGCTAGTAGTGAGGCGGAGACCGTACTTGATGATGAGGAGGTTGATCGCACTTGGCTGCCTCGTCGTCATCAGGCAATTTCTTCCGCATCATCAGGAGAAGAGGGTGCCAGCTTGGCAGCGAGCGAAACAGTCGGTGGGTTGCCCAGGAGGCAGCAGGGTCGCATCAGTGTCAGTGGAGCCAAACGTCCACGGAGTAGAGCACCAGCTCCACTGCAGCCTACCACCACGGCCAGTAGTGGTGCCGGTGCGCACGGAGGAAGTAGCAGTCAGCCAGTGAGGAGTAGCGGGGGCAAAGTTTCCTACTCGGTGGTGTGGCAATTTTTCGTCAAGCCGCCCGAGGAAGTAAACGTAGCCGTATGTCGACTATGTGGCCAGAAATGCAAGCGTGGCCAGGGGGCCCATGTTGGGACTACAGCGTTGCGTCAGCATATGCAGCGTCACCATTCGGTGGCCTGGGAAAACCGTGATAAAGATACGGCGGTTCTGCCTGCCCCAGCCCCCGCTCCATCACCCGCTCCGTTACTTGCTCCGTCACCCGACGTCGTCAATCACCCTCTATCAGCCAGTCAAGTCTCCAACACCTCTGCTGAGGGGAGTTGTCGCTCGTTGGCATCTTCCGCTCGTTCAGATGCTCCTTCTCCTGCTACTCCTCTTCTCGGATTCCGTCAACAGTCTTTCTTGGAATCCGTATCCAAGAGACAACAGTTTGCGAGCACGCACCCGACGGTGCAAAAGCTGAACGTCCTCCTGTCCAAGTTGCTGGTGCTGCAGTCCCTCCCTTTCCAACTGGTGGACTCAGCACCTTTCCGAGAAATGATGGCTTGTGCCGCGCCGCGGTGGAGAGTGCCAAGCCGTCATTTCTTTGCCCAAAAGGCAGTGCCAGCCCTGCATTCACATGTAGAAGAGATGGTGGGCCAGTCTTTGAGCATGTCGGTCTCTGCCAAAGTGCACGGCAGCGCCGACGTGTGGAGCTGTAACTACGGTCAGGGACAGTACATGTCATTTACGGCCCACTGGGTGAACGTGGTGCCGGCACAGCCGCACCAGCAACTTGGACAGGTCACGACGCTTTTGCCTCCACGTTTGCACGTCCTTGGTCCAGCAAGCATGTCCGCCTCTACCACCTCTTTTTCCGCCGTGTCCTCAGCCGCCACCCCCGTGCCAAGTCCCATTACCCGACCGGCATATCACATGTGCAGGGCGCAACGGTGTCACGCTGTGCTGCACCTGGTATGCCTTGGCGAACGTAGTCACACAGGGGAGGAACTGCTGAGTGTAATGAACAGAGAAATCGACAGATGGCTGTCTCCGCGCAAACTGAAAATCGGAACCATGTTGACCGACAACGGAAAGAACATGGTGTCTGCTCTGCGTCAAGGAAGGTTGTGCCATGCGCCATGCATGGCTCACGTGTTCAATCTGGTTGTCAAGCGGTTCCTAAAATCCACCATCCCACTGCAAGACATCCTTAAAATGTCACGTAAACTGTGCATGCATTTCAGCCATTCCTACACCGCAAAGAACACCCTCATTGAGCTGCAGCGGCAGAACGGAATTCCACAGCATCGCCTGATCTGCGACGTTGCAACAAGGTGGAATTCAACCCTACACATGTTAGACCGCCTTTACGAGCAGCGAAAGGCCATCACCGATTTCCTGATGTTACAAGCGGATAAAGGTACTCCCCTGTGTAACTTAGATGTCAGCCATTGGCAGCTCATGCGTGACACCTGCCGCTTGCTCAGGCCCTTTGAGGAGGCCACGCTATTCGTGAGTCGGCAGGACTATGGGATGAACGACGTCATTCCTCTGTTGCACGTCCTGGAACAAATGCTGTTAACAATGGCTGGTCAGGGTGCGGTAGACGTGGCGCACAGATCTTAACGCCACATGACCCCTGTGGGGGCAGGACAGGAAGAAGAGGAGGAGGTAGAGGAGGACATTTGTGCTCAGGAATTATTGAGTGAAATGGGTGGTTTTTCCACTCAGCGGACAGGAGTGGAGGAGCAGGAGCATCTGGTAGAGGAGGAGGAGGAGGAGACAGAGGACCCAGACGCACCGTGGCAGTATGCTGTGGAGATGGAGGCAGGGAGTCCCTCGCATTCCTTGGCACAAATGGCCCATAGCATGCTCGGTTGCTTGCGTAGCGACAGCCGAATAATAACCATCAGACAGAGGGATGACTTTTGGCTGTCCACCTTGTTGGACCCTCGCTACCGGTCCAAAATGGTGGCCTTTTTCACACCTGCTGAGAGGGAGGCCAAAATTACGTACTATAAAAACCACCTATGTAGTCAGTTGGTCTCTGCCTTTGTGCGCCAACGTCCATCCTCAGACACTGTGGGCCCTGTGCGCTCGCGTTCCGCTGGCATGGCAGCAGGGGAGGGGTGGGGTGGTAGGAGCAGTGGCAGCTCCACCAGCAGCGGCTGCCTCAGTCTGCAGTCGATGATGAGTAGCTTTCTTCACCAGCGCAGTGAGGAAACTACTAACCAGCCGCAGCAGCAGCAGCAGCATCAGGTGGACCTGGAGCAGGAGCTCAAACAACAGGCTTGGGCCTACTTGGACAGCACCCTGCCAACCGAGGTAGACAATCCCCTTGACTACTGGGCAACGAAACTTGACCTTTGGCCCCAACTAGCTGAATTTGCCCTTGAAAGGCTGTCATGCCCGGCCAGTAGCGTGGCATCGGAGCGCGTGTTTAGTGCGGCAGGAGGTATTGTAACTCCGCGGAGGACACGACTGTCCACCCAAAGTGTGGAGAGACTCACGTTTGTGAAAATGAATCAGGCGTGGATTAGTCTGGATTTCAAACCACCAGTTCCTGACACAACTGACTAAATCCGCCATGAATCATGCCTCAAACATGTGCCACTTTCAGGTCTCCTCACACACTGCTGGTGTGTTGAATTTTTTGACATAGGGTGCTGGCAGATTACGGGCCTCCTATAGCTGCTGCCAGGCCCCTAATCTGCCATAGGCCCCTATATACCGCCTCCTCATGCTGCTGCTAGGTCCACAGTCTCTCATGGGTCCCTGTACGGCCTCCCATTGCTGCTGTCTCCATCGCCACACTCTGCCATGTGCCACTTTCAGGTCTCCTCACACACTGCTGGTGTGTTGAATTTTTTGACATAGGGTGCTGGCAGATTACGGGCCTCCTATAGCTGCTGCCAGGCCCCTAATCTGCCATAGGCCCCTATATACCGCCTCCTCATGCTGCTGCCAGGTCCACAGTCTCTCATGGGTCCCTGTACGGCCTCCCATTGCTGCTGTCTCCATCGCCACACTCTGCCATGTGCCACTTTCAGGTCTCCTCACACTGCTGGTGTGTTACATTTTTTGTCATAGGGTGCTGGCAGATTACGGGCCTCCCATAGCTGCTGCCAGGCCCCTAATCAGCCATGGGCCCCTATACCGCCTCCTCCTGCTGCTGCCAGGTCCAGAGTCTCTCATGCCATGTGCCACTTTCAGGTCTCCTCACACTGCTGGTGTGTTCAATTTTTTGACATAGGGTGCTGGCAGATTACGGGCCTCCCATAGCTGCTGCCAGGCCCCTAATCTGCCATGGCCCCTATACCGCCTCCTCATGCTGCTGCCAGGTCCACAGTCTCTCATGGGTCCCTGTACGGCCTCCCATTGCTGCTGTCTCCATCGCCACACTCTGCCATGTGCCACTTTCAGGTCTCCTCACACACTGCTGGTGTGTTCAATTTTTTGACATAGGGTGCTGGCAGATTACGGGCCTCACATAGCTGCTGCCAGGCCCCTAATCAGCCATGGGCCCCTATACCGCCTCCTCCTGCTGCTGCCAGGTCCAGAGTCTCTCATGCCATGTGCCACTTTCAGGTCTCCTCACACTGCTGGTGTGTTCAATTTTTTGACATAGGGTGCTGGCAGATTACGGGCCTCCCATAGCTGCTGCCAGGCCCCTAATCTGCCATGGCCCCTATACCGCCTCCTCATGCTGCTGCCAGGTCCACAGTCTCTCATGGGTCCCTGTACGGCCTCCCATTGCTGCTGTCTCCATCGCCACACTCTGCCATGTGCCACTTTCAGGTCTCCTCACACACTGCTGGTGTGTTGAATTTTTTGACATAGGGTGCTGGCAGATTACGGGCCTCCCATAGCTGCTGCCAGGCCCCTAATCTGCCATGGGCCCCTGTACCGCCTCCTCATGCTGCTGCCAGGTCCACAGTCTCTCATGCCATGTGCCACTTTCCGGTCTCCTCACACTGCTGGTGTGTTGAATTTTTTGACATAGGGTGCTGCAAGATAACGGGCCTCCTATAGCTGCTGCCAGGCCTCTTATCTGCCATGGGCCCCTATATACCGCCTCCTCATGCTCCTGCTAGGTCCAGAGTCTCTCATGGGTCCCTGTACGGCCTCCCATTGCTGCTGTCTCCATCGCCACACTCTGCCATGTGCCACTTTCAGGTCTCCTCACACTGCTGTTGTGTTGAATTTTTTGACATAGGGTGCTGCAAGATAACGGGCCTCCTATAGCTGCTGCCAGGCCCCTTATCTGCCATGGGCCCCTATATACCGCCTCCTCATGCTGCTGCTAGGTCCAGAGTCTCTCATGGGTCCCTGTACGGCCTCCCATTGCTGCTGTCTCCATCGCCACACTCTGCCATGTGCCACTTTCAGGTCTCCTCACACTGCTGGTGTGTTGAATTTTTTGACATAGGGTGCTGGCAGATTACGGGCCTCCTATAGCTGCTGCCAGGCCCCTAATCTGCCATAGGCCCCTATATACCACCTCCTCCTGCTGCTGCCAGGTCCAGAGTCTCTCATGGGTCCCTGTACGGCCTCCCATTGCTGCTATCTCCATCGCCACACTCTGCCATGTGCCACTTTCAGGTCTCCTCACACTGCTGGTGTGTTGAATTTTTTGACATAGGGTGCTGGCAGATTACGGGCCTCCCATTGCTGCTGCCAGGCACGTAATCTGCCATGGGCCCCCGTACCGACTCCTCATGCTGTGACGTTGCAACAAGGTGTAATTCAACCCTACATATGTTAGACCGCCTTTACGAACAGCTAAAGGCCATCACAGATTTCCTGATGTTAAAAGCGGATAAAGGTACTCCCTGTGTAACTTAGATGTCAGCCATTGTCATCTCATGCGTGACACCTGCGCTTGCTCAGGCCCTTTGAGGAGGCCACGCTATTCGTGAGTCGGCAGGACTATGGGATGAATGAGGTCAAATCGGCCATGGGCCCCCGTACCGCCTGGTCACGCTGCTGCTGAGCCCACAGTGTGACCTGGGTCCCTGTACGGCCTCCCATTGCTTCCACTCTGCCATGTGCCACTTTGAAATCTCCTCACACTCCTGCGGTTGTCCATTTTGTCATAGGGTGCTGGCAGATTACGGGCCTCCCATAGCTGCTGCCAGGCCCCTAATCTGCCATGGGCCCCTGTACCGCCTCCTCATGCTGCTGCCAGGTCCACAGTCTCTCATGCCATGTGCCACTTTCCGGTCTCCTCACACTGCTGGTGTGTTGAATTTTTTGACATAGGGTGCTGCAAGATAACGGGCCTCCTATAGCTGCTGCCAGGCCTCTTATCTGCCATGGGCCCCTATATACCGCCTCCTCATGCTCCTGCTAGGTCCAGAGTCTCTCATGGGTCCCTGTACGGCCTCCCATTGCTGCTGTCTCCATCGCCACACTCTGCCATGTGCCACTTTCAGGTCTCCTCACACTGCTGTTGTGTTGAATTTTTTGACATAGGGTGCTGCAAGATAACGGGCCTCCTATAGCTGCTGCCAGGCCCCTTATCTGCCATGGGCCCCTATATACCGCCTCCTCATGCTGCTGCTAGGTCCAGAGTCTCTCATGGGTCCCTGTACGGCCTCCCATTGCTGCTGTCTCCATCGCCACACTCTGCCATGTGCCACTTTCAGGTCTCCTCACACTGCTGGTGTGTTGAATTTTTTGACATAGGGTGCTGGCAGATTACGGGCCTCCTATAGCTGCTGCCAGGCCCCTAATCTGCCATAGGCCCCTATATACCACCTCCTCCTGCTGCTGCCAGGTCCAGAGTCTCTCATGGGTCCCTGTACGGCCTCCCATTGCTGCTATCTCCATCGCCACACTCTGCCATGTGCCACTTTCAGGTCTCCTCACACTGCTGGTGTGTTGAATTTTTTGACATAGGGTGCTGGCAGATTACGGGCCTCCCATTGCTGCTGCCAGGCACGTAATCTGCCATGGGCCCCCGTACCGACTCCTCATGCTGTGACGTTGCAACAAGGTGTAATTCAACCCTACATATGTTAGACCGCCTTTACGAACAGCTAAAGGCCATCACAGATTTCCTGATGTTAAAAGCGGATAAAGGTACTCCCTGTGTAACTTAGATGTCAGCCATTGTCATCTCATGCGTGACACCTGCGCTTGCTCAGGCCCTTTGAGGAGGCCACGCTATTCGTGAGTCGGCAGGACTATGGGATGAATGAGGTCAAATCGGCCATGGGCCCCCGTACCGCCTGGTCACGCTGCTGCTGAGCCCACAGTGTGACCTGGGTCCCTGTACGGCCTCCCATTGCTTCCACTCTGCCATGTGCCACTTTGAAATCTCCTCACACTCCTGCGGTTGTCCATTTTGTCATAGGTTGCTGGCAGATTAGCGGCCTCCCATAGGTGCCGCCAGGCCCCATATCGGCCATGGGCCCCCGTACCTCCTGGTCACGCTGCTGCTGGTCCCACAGTGTGACCTGGGTCTCTGTACGGCCTCCCATTGCTTCCACTCTGCCATGTGCCACTTTGAAATCTCCTCACACTCCTGCGGTTGTCCATTTTGTCATAGGTTGCTGGCAGATTACAGGCCTTCTATTGATGCCGCCAGGCCCCATATCGGCCATGGGCCCCCGTACCTCCTGGTCACGCTGCTGCTGGTCCCACAGTGTGACCTGGGTCTCTGTACGGCCTCCCATTGCTTCCACTCTGCCATGTGCCACTTTGAAATCTCCTCACACTCCTGCGGTTTTCCATTTTGTCATAGGTTGCTGGCAGATTAGCGGCCTCCCATAGGTGCCGCCAGGCCCCATATCGGCCATGGGCCCCCTTACCTCCTGGTCACGCTGCTGCTGAGCCCACAGTGTGACCTGGGTCCCTGTACGGCCTCCCATTGCTTCCACTCTGCCATGTGCCACTTTGAAATCTCCTCACACTCCTGCGGTTGTCCATTTTGTCATAGGTTGCTGGCAGATTACAGGCCTTCTATTGATGCCGCCAGGCCCCATATCGGTCATGGGCCCCCGTACCTCCTGGTCACGCTGCTGCTGAGCCCACAGTGTGACCTGGGTCCCTGTACGGCCTCCCATTGCTGCTGCCAGGAGGCAGCAGGGTCGCAGCTTTGTCAGTGGAGGCAAACGGCCACGGAGTAGAGCAGCAGCTCCACTGCAGCCTACCACCACAGCCAGTAGTGGTGCCGGTGTGCACGGAGGAAGTAGCAGTCAGCCAGTGAGGAGTAGCGGGTGCAAAGTTTCCTACTCGGCGGTGTGGCAAGTTTTCGTCAAGCCGCCCGAGGAAGTAAACGTAGCCTAAAGTCGACTATGTGGCCAGAAAGTCAAGCGTGGCCAGGGGGCCCATGTTGGGACTACAGCGTTGCGTCAGCATATGCAGCGTCGCCATTCGGTGGCCTGTGAAAAACGTGATAAAGATACGGCGGTTCTGCCTGCCCCAGCCCAGGGTTCCATTTTGTCATAGGGTGCTGGCAGATTAGCGGCCTTCCATAGGTGCCGCCAGTCCCCATATCGGCCATGGGCCCCCGTACCTCCTGGTCACGCTGCTGCTGAGCCCACAGTGTGACCTGGGTCCCTGTACGGCCTCCCATTGCTTCCACTCTGCCATGTGCCACTTTGAGGTCTCCTTACACTCCTGCGGTTTTCCATTTTGTCATAGGTTGCTGGCAGATTAGCGGCCTCCCATAGGTGCCGCCAGGCCCCATATCGGCCATGGGCCCCCGTACCTCCTGGTCACGCTGCTGCTGGGCCCACAGTGTGACCTGGGTCCCTGTACGGCCTCCCATTGCTTCCACTCTGCCATGTGCCACTTTGAAATCTCCTCACACTCCTGCGGTTGTCCATTTTGTCATAGGTTGCTGGCAGATTAGCGGCCTTCCATAGGTGCCGCCAGTCCCCATATCGGCCATGGGCCCCCGTACCTCCTGGTCATGCTGCTGCTGAGCCCACAGTGTGACCTGGGTCCCTGTACGGCCTCCCATTGCTTCCACTCTGCCATGTGCCACTTTGAGGTCTCCTTACACTCCTGCGGTTTTCCATTTTGTCATAGGTTGCTGGCAGATTAGCGGCCTCCCATAGGTGCCGCCAGGCCCCATATCGGCCATGGGCCCCCGTACCGCCTGGTCACGCTGCTGCTGGGCCCACAGTGTGACCTGGGTCCCTGTACGGCCTCCCATTGCTTCCACTCTGCCATGTGCCACTTTGAAATCTCCTCACACTCCTGCGGTTGTCCATTTTGTCATCGGTTGCTGGCAGATTACAGGCCTCCCATAGGTGCCGCCAGGCCCCATATCGGCCATGGGCCCCCGTACCTCCTGGTCACGTTGCTGCTGAGCCCACAGTGTGACCTGGGTCCCTGTACGGCCTCCCATTGCTTCCACTCTGCCATGTGCCACTTTGAGGTCTCCTTACACTCCTGCGGTTTTCCATTTTGTCATAGGTTGCTGGCAGATTAGCGGCCTCCCATAGGTGCCGCCAGGCCCCATATCGGCCATGGGCCCCCGTACCTCCTGGTCACGCTGCTGCTGAGCCCACAGTGTGACCTGGGTCCCTGTACGGCCTCCCATTGCTTCCACTCTGCCATGTGCCACTTTGAAATCTCCTCACACTCCTGCGGTTGTCCATTTTGTCATAGGTTGCTGGCAGATTACAGGCCTTCTATTGATGCCGCCAGGCCCCATATCGGCCATGGGCCCCCGTACCGCCTGGTCACGCTGCTGCTGGTCCCACAGTGTGACCTGGGTCCCTGTACCGCCTCCCATTGCTCCCACTCTGCCATGTGCCACTTTCAGGTCTCCTCACGCTCCTGCTGGTTTCCATTTTGTCATAGGTTGCTGTATGGCCTCCCATTGCTGCTGGCTCCACCGCCACACTGTGGCTCCAAACACTGGTTTTGGCCCCGTGACTGGCCAAAGGAGTGAAGTGTGCAGTGATTCTAAGATCGACGGCACTCATCTGCATGTCATACTGACTGACAGTATTATTTCTCTTCCCCAGCAGACTCCAAGGGCATTTAAATTAAAGGTACAGTGTTCTGCACTAATATTAAGTCTCTCTGAAGCCTAGAAACACCCTTTTTTAAGTTAAATTCACAGCGAATTTATTCGACTCGAATCGAATATTGTCCACGAATTCGCCGAATCAGTCGAATCGAATTTTTCATTTCTTCGCTCATCTCTAATCAGAATACTTGAAGAGGTCATGCTGCCTTATGCTGAAGAGGAGATGCCCTTGAAATGGGTGTTCCAACAAGACAACGACCCCAAACACACCAGTAAATGTGCAACATCTTGGTTCCAGACCAACAAGATTGATGTTATGGAGTGGCCAGCCCAATCCTTGGATCTTAATCCAATAGAAAACTTGTGGGGTGACATCAAAAATGCAGTTTCTGAGGCAAAACCAAGAAATAGAGAAGAACTGTGGAATGTCGTCCAATCATCCTGGGCTGGAATACCTGATCACAGGGGCCAGAAGTTGGGTGACTCCATACAACACAGACGTACAGCAGTTCTCAGAAACAGTGCGACTACAACCAAATATTCATTAAGTCATTCAAAGGAAAGCAAAATCTTCAAACATTTTCAGTTTATATAGTGAATGTTTGAGTTTGTAAAGAAGAATACAAACACTGCTATTTTTTTGAACGGTCTAATATTCACTTTTCTTCAATTTTTTTAGAGGAACAACACAAATTTGATCTATTTTTCTTCATGTTTTGATTTGGAATAGAATGTGTCGTGTTCCCAATGCATTTGAGTGGATGGAAATAAAAGCTATTAGAAGGATTTTCAGCTTTATTCACTTTTTTCAACACACTGCTATTATTTTGAACACAACTGTATATATATATAAATATATATATTATTTTTTTTAATATATACTGATTTGTGTTATTTTATTTAACAATAAAGGTAGCATAATACATTGTGGCCTAAATTTATGAAGAGAAATTATTTATTTGCAAAATTTTATAAGAAAAACACATTTTTATTCAAAATGTTCAGTCTTTTTTTTCATTTGTATAGCAAACCCAGTGGTGATCAAATACCACCAAAAAAAAGCTCTATTTGTGTGGGAAAAAAAAGATAAAAATTTCATATGGGTACAGTGTTGCATGACCGCGCAATTGTCATTCAAAGTGTGACAGTGCTGAAAGCTGGAAATTGGCATGGGCAGGAAGGGGGTGAAAGTGTCCTGTAGGCAAGAGGTTAAAGGGACCGATCCCTGGCTCTGGTTTGACAATCTATTGAAAGCTCAAAGGTGTTTGATTTCTATCACAGGGCATTGGGAAAGTAAAAAATACAGTTCAATGGAGAGCAGCTTTTTTAATAAAGGAAGAAAATGAATCATAAAAAAGCACAATTTATTTAACCCCTTTCCTACAGGGCACTTATACCCCCTTCCTGCCCAGGCCAATTTCCAGCTTTCAGCGCTGTCGCACTTTGAATGACAATTGCGCGGTCATGCAACACTGTACCCATATGAAGTTTTTATCATTTTTTTGAGACAGATAGAGCTTTGTTTTGGTGGTACTTAATCACCTCTGGTATTTATATTTTTTCTTAAACAAACCAAAAACCACTGAAAATTTTGAAAAAAAGTGTTTTTTCTTAGTTTGTGTTATACAATTTTGTAAATAAGTGATTTTTCTCCTTCACTGATATGCGCTAATGAGGCTGCAGTGATGGGCACTGATAGGCTGCACTGATGGACACTGATAGGTGACACTGATGGGCACTGATGAGGAGGCACTGGTAGGTTGCACTGATGGGCATTGACAGGCATCACTGATGGGCACTGATAGGCAGCACTGATACATGACACTGATATATGGCACTGATAGGTGGCACTGATAGGCAGCACTGACTGGCACTGATAGGCAGCACTGGCTGGCACTGTTAGGTGGCACTGACTGGCACTGTTAGGTGGCACTGACTGGCACTGATAGGTGGCACTGATGAGCACTGATAGGTGACACTGACTGGCAGTGATAGGTGGCACTGATTGGCAGCACTGATAGGTGGCACTGATTGGCATTGATAGTTGGCACTGACTGGCACTGATGGGTGACATTGAAAGGCAGCTCAGATGGGCACTGATATGTGGCATTGATGTGAACTGGTATGCACTGATATGTGGCATTGATGTGGCACTGATGGGCACTGGCATGTGGCACTGATGAGCACTGACTGCTGGCATTGATGGCCACTGACAGGTGGCACTTCTGGGGCCACACTGATCATCAGGGCACACTGATCATCAGTGCCCTGATGATCAGTGTACATGTCCCCTCCACGGAAAGCCGATTACCAGCTCTCCTCTCCTCTGTCAGCGTGACAGCTTGAGAGGAGAGAAATGCCAATAACTGGCATTTCCGTGCTTACATGCGATCAGCTGTGATTGGACACAGCTGATCACATGACCGAGCCGACATCTTCGGCTCTTTCCGTGATCCGCTGTGTCCCTGCGATTGCCCCGCTGCGCGAGAATGGAAGGGCATCATATGACGTTCTATCAGAACGAGAGTTCCACCTTGCGCCCGTCATTGTACTATAGAGCGGGCAGAAGGTGGCTAAATAGCATGCTTGGTGAATTATTATTAGTATATTATTATTATTATTATTATTATACAGGATTTATATAGCGCCAACAGTTTGCTCAGCGCTTTACAATATAATGGGAGACAATACAGCAACAATACAGTTCAATACAAGAGGGTTAGGAGGGCCCTGCTCCTTGAAACTAATAATCTAGGAGAATGCCTTAAAATTTATATTTCCAATTTAACGGTCACATTTGATAAAAACCTTACTATATGTTTCTAATGTGTTACCATTCATACAGCATGCCTAAAAAAAGGTTAAACCTGTTTACGCTGACAATACACATATATTATATTACACATATATTATTTTATGTATACTATTATGTATTCTATACATTATTTAATAAGGCCAAACTAATTTTAAATAATTTACCCTTTTTTTCTTTTTTGACTGTGGAGCTGTAGTTAGTCACTTTTCTATGCCAGGTTACCTCAATATCAATTGCCTTAGGTCAGTGGTGGGCAACCTTTTTTTTCAACTGAGCCAAATCTCGCCAAAACCACGACTGAAATTTATTTTGAGAGCCACATTTTTAAAACTGAAAATACATCCCCCATATAGTAATTAATCCCCCATAGTAATTCATCCCCCATAGTAATTCATCCCCCATATAGTAATTCATCCCCCATATAGTAATTCATCCCCCCTATAGTAATTCATCCCCCATATAGTAATTCATCCCCCATATAGTAATTCATCCCCCATAGTAATTCATCCCCCATATAGTAATTCATCCCTCATAGTAATTCATCCCCCATAGTAATTCATCCCCCATATAGTAATTAATCCCCCATATAGTAATTCATCCCTCATAGTAATTCATCCCCCATATAGTAATTCATCCCCCATAGTAATTCATCCCCCATATAGTAATTCATCCCCCATAGTAATTCATCCCCCATATAGTAATTCATCCCCCATAGTAATTCATCCCCCATATAGTAATTCATCCCCCATAGTAATTCATCCCCCATATAGTAATTCATCCCCCATAGTAATTCATCTCCCATATAGTAATTCATCCCCCATAGTAATTCATCCCCCATATAGTAATTCATCCCCCATAGTAATTCATCCCCCATATAGTAATTGATCCCCCATATAGTAATTGATCCCCCATAGTAATTCATCCCCCATATAGTAATTCATCCCCCATATAGTAATTCATCCCCCATAGTAATTCATCCCCCATATAGTAATTCATCCCCCATAGTAATTCATGCCCCATAGTAATTCATCCCCCATATAGTAATTCATCCCCCATATAGTAATTCATCCACCATAGTAATTCATCCCCCATATAGTAATTCAACCCCCATAGTAATTCATCCCCCATAGTAATTCATCCCCCATATAGTAATTCATCCCCCATAGTAATTCATCCCCCATATAGTAATTCATCCCCCATAGTAATTCATCCCCCATATAGTAATTCATCCCCCATAGTAATTCATCCCCCATATAGTAATTCATCCCCCCTATAGTAATTCATCCCCCATAGTAATTCATCCCCCATATAGTAATTCATCCCCCATAGTAATTCATCCCCCATAGTAATTCATCCCCCATATAGTAATTCATCCCCCATAGTAATTCATCCCCCCTATAGTAATTCATCCCCCATAGTAATTCATCCCCCATAGTAATTCATCCCCCATATAGTAATTCGTCCCCCATAGTAATTCATCCCCATAGTAATTCATCCCCCATATAGTAATTCATCCCCCCTATAGTAATTCATTCCCCATATTGTGTCAATTCACTTACCTGTGCTCCGTGTGTTCCTCTCGCCGTGTTCCCGCGCTGTTCTGGTCTTCAGGGCGGACTGTGAGAGGAGAGGAGTTTGTCACGCTGCCCCGCCTACATCCTGACAGCCAATGTTTGCCACGCTCCGCGGGCCGGATTAAAAGGTCCACCGGGCCGTAGTTTGCCCATTGCTGGGCTAGCTGCAGAGTCCTGACTTTTGGGGCGGCCGCCCGAGAGGAGGGAGGGGAGCGGGCGCCCAGCACACAGAAGAGTGTAAAGAGCCGCATGTGGCTCGCGAGCCGTGGCTTGCCGACCACTGCCTTAGGTAATCTGTGGGTGACCGGTTTACTCTGGTATTGGGCACTCCCACTACCCCACCCAAACTGTAGACTTCTAAGTGATGCTTTGGATTGGTGTAATTATACATTTCCCTTTTTTGTTCCTTTTGCTACATGTCTGCAATCTGATTGCCTTAAGATACTTACTGTATTGATAGCATCAAAGATATTGTTCCTCATCTTTAATCCCTATCCTTTACATATACTTCCTCCTTTTTTTTTTACTCTCTTCTCTTCCCTTAAGGATAAAAATACCAATCTCTAGACCATGTGACCAATAACAGGTCTATTATATATGTATCCTATTATCAGTAGATTTAACTGTTGTTATTTGCTTACTGCCACAATGGTTTACTCCTTGTTGGGGAAAAAGTTTTTCTCTTTCATCCGCATCCAAAGAGATTAGCTACAGTGCCATAGGCTGTAAACATTTTGACAATGTTGCGCACAGTGGACACAGGACATTAAGATCTGTTAATTGATACTGGTGCCAATAATATTGCCCAGTCTGTTTTGGGGGTTTTGCATGCAATGTGTCAGACTTTCATATACAAAAACATGCAGCGCTAGAGTATATAGATCTATCTCATGATACAGTGTGACCACCTAATAAGGTATAAACGCAGCTAGCATAATGGTCTTAAGCAACCAATACTATAACATTCTCATGGTTAAGAAGGTGTAAATGGTGATATAGGTGTCAAAGTCAATATATCATAGGAGTGACGTAAATAAATATGTGACATCTGTGGTAGGAAATGTGGCTGTAGAATGCACTAACCAGATAGCGCAGATAGTAGCACATTGGAGTAAAATGACCTACTCCTGGTCAATGGATCAGGGAACCTGCCGGAATGGTGGTCGTCTCTGCTGTGGTCACCAGAATCATCTGCGTCCTCTCCAAATATGGAATTCCCAGGTGTCCAGTGGAATAAACGCTCATCCGGTATGTAGTGGAATCCTTATGTCAGCGACCTCCAGGGGTGCGGTGTGCGCTCAAGGAACAGGAATCACCTTCAGGGCTCAGAAATAAACCCAAAAGAGAGGCTTCCGATAGTGTGATAACTTTTATTAAGGAGTAATAGACAAATAAAGCACTTACATGGTGCAATACACAATTCCAAAGATGGCCGCCCGTGTCAAGGTGTGGACCATGTGGGTAGTAGTTGTCGGTCAAGTAGCATCTCTCTAACGCGTTTCGTGGCAATTGCACGTTATCAAAGGCTTTTTGTTCCATATCAATAGAAAAAAATACACATGAGAATACCTAAACATTTGTAATTGGGAGAAATGGTGCATTGCCTGAGATAAATACAGGGGTGCCAATATTTTTGCCCATGAATATATACACTATATTGCCAAAACTATTGGGCCAGCCCTCGAAAACATTGGATTCAGGTGTTTCAATCACCTCCAAGGCCACAGGTGTATAAAATCAAGCCCCTAGGCATGCAGACTGCTTCTACATACATTTGTGAAAGAATGGGTCGCTCTCAGGAGCTCAGTGAATTCAAGCGTGGTCATATGATATGTTGACACTTGTGCAATAAGTCCATCCTTGACATTTCCTTGCTACTAATGCAGGCCATAGATGGGGAGAAAACCGGACGATTTTTCTTTAAAAAAACGAAAAATCGGTCGTTCAAGTGGCCGACGTTACTAGGAATGGTAAAAAAAATCAGCCGATTTTAATCCTGTCTAGAGCCGGCAAAAAGTGTCTCTGCAGAGAGCTTCACTATTTCTTTGACATTTACAGCGGTTGCAACAATGTATCTATTTGTATCCATTTTGGATACAGATGTTTTTATTCGGAAACAAATAGATACATTGTTGCAACCGCTATAAATGTCAAAGCACTGTCAAAGAAATAGCGGAGCTCTCTGCAGGGACACTTTTTGCAGGACTGGAATTCCTCTTCTTCATCCTCTTCTTCTTCTTCCTCTTCCTCTTCTTCATCCTCTTCTTCTTCTTCATCTTCTTCATCCTCTACTTCTTCTTACTCTTCTGCTTCATCCTCTTCTTCTTCTTCCTCTTCTTCTTCGTCTTCTTCTTCTTCTTCCTCTTCTTCTTCATCCTCTTCTTTTTCTTCCTCTTCTTCTTCTTCTTCATCCTCTTCTTTCTCTTCTTCTTTCTCTTCTTCTTCATCCTCTTCTTTTTCTTCCTCTTCTTCCTCTTCTTTCTCTTCTTCTTCCTCTTCTTCATCCTCATCCTCTTCTTCTACTTCATCCTCTTCTTCTTCTTCTTCTTCTTCTTCTTCATCCTCTTCTTCCTCTTCTTCTTCCTCTTCTTCTACTTCTTCATCCCCTCTTCTTCATCATCCTCTTCTTCTTCATCATCCTCTTCTTCTTCTTCATCCTCTTCTTTTTTTTCTTCTTCTTCTTCTTCATCCTCTTCTTCCTCTTCTTCTTCATCATCCTCTTCTTCTTCATCATCCTCTTCTTCTTCATCATCCTCTTCTCCTTCTTCATCCTCTTCTTCTTCTTCATCCTCTTCTTCAAACTCTTCTTCTTCATCTTCTTCTTCATCCTCTTCTTCTTCTTCATCCTCTTCTTCTTCATCATCCTCTTCTTCCTCTTCTTCTTCTTCATCCTCTTCTTCCTCTTCTTCATCCTCTTCTTCTTCTTCATCCTCTTCTTCTTCTTTTTCTTCTTCTTTTTGTCTTCCTCTTGCAGGTCACAGCTCATGCGCAGATTTTTTATCGGTAAAAAGATTGGCCATTTTGCCCATAATTGCCATGAAAATGGGCCGATCGCCAAAATCGGCCGATCTTTTTCCAACTTTACCGATGAAAAAAAAATCTGCCAAAATACCGAAAAATGGCCGAACAATTAACCCACTAACGATCCGAAAATCGGCCGATTTTATTTTCGGTCGAAAAATCGGCCGATTTTCGACCCATCTATGGCCTGCATAAATATTCCTCGGTCAACTGTTAGTGGTATTAGAACAAATTACAGAAAGGGGTCAGTTCACGCTGAAGCGCACAGTGTGCAGAAGTTGCCAACTTTCTGCAGAGCCAATAGCTAAAGACCTCTACATTTTGCATGGCCTTCAGATGAGCACAGCAACAGTGCGTAGAGAGCTTCATGGAATGGGTTTCCATGACCGAGCAGCTGCATCCAAGCCTTACATCACCGAGTGCAATGCAAAGCATCGCATGCAGTGGTGTAAAGTATGCTACCACTGGACTCCAGAGGAGTGGAGATGTGTTCTCCGGAGTGATGAATCACTCTGATGGGCGTGTCTGGGTTTGGTGGTTGCCAGGAGTACAGTACTTGTATGACTGCATTGTGCCAAGTGTAAAGTTTGGTGGAGGGGGGGATTGTAGTGTGGGGTTGTGTTTCAGGGGTTGGGCTTGGCCCCTTAGTCCCAATGAAGGGAACTCTTAAGGCATCAGCATACAAAGACATTTTGGACAATTTCATACTACCAGCTTTGTGGGAACAGTTTGGGGATGGCCCTTCCTGTTCCAATATGACTGCGCACCAGTGCACAAAGCAAGGTCCACAAATACATGGATGAGCGAGTTTGGAGGAACTTTACTGGCCTACATGTCTTTACACCAGAACCTGACCTCAACCCGATAGAGCACCTTTGGGATGAATTAGAGTAGAGATTGTGAGCCAGGCCTTCACGTCCGACATCAGTGCCTGACCTCACAAATGCTCTTCTGGAAAAATGGTCAAACTTTCCCATAGACACACTCCTAAATCTTGTGGACAGCCTTCCCAGAAGAGTTGAACCTGTTATAGCTGCAAGTGGTGGGTTAACTCAATATTCAACCCTACGGACTAAGACTGGGATGCCATTAAAGTTCATGTGTGTGTAAAGGCAAGAGTCCCAATATTTTTGGCAATATAGTGTATATATATCTACCTATGGTGTCCCTGTCACCCTCTCAAAAGCTAACTCAACTGTTCATACTCCATGTTCTCCCCTCAGAAGTTAATTCAGTATGGCAGCAGAATAACGCAATGTGTACAGTCCCAACATATGTATTGGAGACGTCCAAAACGTCATAGATATTGGCCTGATGTGTTAACCACAATAAATAATGTTTTTCATATTTCCTTTTTAATGGAACCCAAGCTGTGCTTGCTTGGTTTGATGGAAGAGGAAATAATGCCCCCAGCCATTCAGATATCTGTTCATTGGGTTCTGTTTTTGGCCCCTAGATTTATTGCACAGTGGTGGACTGCTGCCACTCCGCCATGCCACACTGCATAGATCAACATGGTTAAAGATATTTTTACATTAGGAAGTTGGGAGAAAGAGTGTCCAAGTGTCTTAGGGTGGTGTGAGTCTGCATCGCCCTCACCGTGAAGAGTCTGGTAGATATTGGCATGAGGCAACTAATAATACTGTGGCTGTGTAAGTAGATGGTCCATGTGTTGGAGAGTCAGTGACTGTGTGCAGCTTTTGGTCTGTTAGTGAGCTCTCTCCTGACCCAAATTGATTCCAGGACTCAAGCTTTCACCAGAGGGACAAGCATGCATAATATGATAAGAAGTTGCTTGTCCCTATGATGAAATGGGGTCAGGATAGGTGGATCCATGGATGGACATAGGGAATCAATTAGCCATTACACTGCAGACTGCAGCCACCACATGTGAACCCACCATTACAAGGAGACCCTTAAAGTCTTGCTACATTGTACCATAGTGATCTATGGAGGAATCCTAATTACAGCCTTGAGCTCTGAGCACGCAGCCTTGTTTCCCTGTGGTGCCGTTCCTTCCCCGCAATGGCGTCACGTCCGCCCGACTAGTGCATTCCTCCTGGTTTTAGGAACTTCCAGGTCCAGATGCAGCAGCTTGAGGCTCTTTTTCCATCAACAGCGATCGCATCTCAGGATCAGGTTATGTTTAGGCTGTGGAATCTGGCGGTGCAACTTCATTTGTGCTTAAAGGCATTGTTATGATCCGCCAGGTGGTGCCTCAGGCTGCCAACTGAAAGACCTACTCAGAGCGTGGGGTCTAAGCTCAGACTGTGCTTTCACCAGGGCCCCTGATGGTGGGGATGGACTTGAAACAGTCCCGGGCCAGGTCACGACCTCCGAGCAGGCCCACCAGTGGCTGGGGAGACCTCCGGGGACGTATGCAGGTACCGGGAGAGCCAGATGTGAAGAGGATGGCGGCCCCAGCAGGGTAGTAACGGATCGTGGTCCCGTGGGGGTAAGCGGGGTACAGAATCGGCGGGCAAAGAGTAGTCGGGTCACACGCAGGATCAGCAGGGTAAGTCAGTCCGTAGAATGGTCAGGGCAATCCGGGTCAATCACAGGAGCAGGCAGAGTAGTCAGGGCAATCCGGGTCAATCACAGGAGCAGGCAGCATAGTCAGGGCAATCCGGGACAATCACAGGAGCAGGCAGCGTAGTCAGGGCAATCCGGGTCAATCACAGGAGCAGGCAGCGTAGTCAGGGTCAATCAGGGTCACTAGACGGGTGCAGGAACTCAGAATCACAGAAAGACCTTGCGGCAATCTGTGACAGTGCAGGGCATCTTTAAATAGTGCGCCCTGCACTGTCATTGGCCGGCTAGGATGCGCCCCCGGCTGTCATTGGACGCCCGCGGCTCTCTACTGCACATGCGCGGCGTCCTGTCAGCCGCGGCTCGCCGGGACCTAGTGCCTGTGTCCCGGCGTGATCCGCCGCCAGTGCGCATGTGCGGGGGAAGGCGCCGCGATCCAGGACTCCGGAGCCGCGATCCCTGACATTGCCCCCCCCCCCAATGGGCACCCTCCGGGAGCCCCACTGATCTCTCCACCGTGGGTGACTACGAAAAAACTCCTGGATGAGCCTGGGTGCGTGAATGTTCTGGGCGGGTTCCCATGAGTTCTCCTCAGGGCCATAACCCTTCCATTTTATCAGGAACTGTGTCTGGCCCCCCCTCTTTCGGCAACTGAGGATAGTCTCCACTTCATATTCTTCCTGGTCACCTATGGTGACTGCCTCGGGAGGTCTGGATTCACGGTCCGGGAAGGGATCCGGTCTGGATGGCTTCAGGAGAGATACATGGAACACAGGATGTATCTTGAAGGTCCGCGGAAGCTCGAGTTCGTAGGCCACCTCGTTGACTACTCGTTTTACCGGAAATGGGCCAATGTACTTGGGTCCCAGCTTCCTTGAAGGACACAGCATCTTCAAGTTGGTCGTTGCCAGCCAAACCTGATCCCCTGGTTGAAGCAGTAACTCTCCTCTTCTTTTCCTGTCGAACGCCCTTTTACTGTCCTCTTGGGCTTTAGCGATGGCTTCCTGAATCGTTTTGTTATTGACAGAAAAGAAGTTCAAGATGTCTTGAGACGCAGGTACCGGATTTTCAGGCATCAGATCAGGGAGGAATGTGGGATGATACCCATAATTGGAAAAGAACGGGGATTGACCTGTAGCTGAGTGATTCGAGTTGTTGTACGAGAATTCTGCGGAAGGCAACAACGTCAGCCAGTCATCCTGAAGGTAGGATGTGTAGCATCTTAAGTACTGTTCCAGCGTTTGGTTGGTCCTCTCGGTTTGGCCGTTGTTCTGTGGATGGTAGGCGGATGAAAGCGACAGCTTGATTCCCAGCGCTTTACACAAGGAGTTCCAGAACCTGGAGGTGAATTGGACTTCCCGATCTGACACTATATCTTCGGGATGAAGCCTCACTACTTCCTTAATGAAGATCCGTGCCGTTTCTGGTGCCGATGGGGTCTTCTCCAGGGGTACGAAATGTGCCATCTTTGAGAAGCTGTCGACAATCACCATTATTGCTGTGTAGCCTTGGGATGGTGGGAGTTCGACCACGAAATCCATGGCTATCATTTGCCAGGCCCGCTTGGGTATAGGTAATGGACGTAACAATCCCCATGCCCTGCTCCTGGAGGGCTTGTTCCTTTGACAGGTGGGACAAGTCTGGACGTAACGCTCGCAATCCTTGATCATGTCCGGCCACCAGAACAAGCGCCGTAGTAGTTCCAGAGTTTTCGTAACCCCGAAGTGACCCGCCATTGGATGGTCGTGGCAGTGCCCTAGGACCAAGGTTCGCACTTCTTCTGGGACCATGATCTGGTCTTCCTTCCAAAACAGCCCACCGTGGTTCTGGAGGGGTGACCCAGACGGAACTGGTAGTCCTACAGAAGCATCGAGAAGTCGGGAGCGAAGTTCCGTTTGTAGAGCGAGGAAGCTTCCGGAAGGTAAGATGGTGTCAGGTACCACTGTGTTGTCGGGGTCCTCAAACATGCGGGACAGAGCGTCTGGTTTTGTATTCTTAGTACTGGGTCTGTACGTTATATGGAATACAAATCATGAAAAGAAAAGAGCCCATCTCGCCTGGCGAGGTCTCAGTCGTTTTGCCGTTCTTAAATATTCAAGGTTTTTGTGATCTGTGAATATTAGTATTGGGTGTGTGGCTCCTTCCAGTAAATACCTCCATTCTTCTAGAGTGGATTTAATGGCCAGGAGCTCCTGATCTCCAATGTCATAGTTACGTTCCGCCGGTGTCAACTTCCTGGAGAAGAACGCCACAGGGTGCAGTAGTTCCTTGGTACCATTCCTTTGGGACAGAACCGCTCCTACCGCGTTTTCTGAGGCGTCCACTTCCAAAACATATGGGAGAGAAGAATCCGGATGGCAGAGAATGGGAGCAGAGGTGAACAATTTCTTGAGCTTTTCGAATGCCGTCTGAGCTTCGGGAGTCCACTTAAAGCGGACCCCTTGTTTCGTCAGTTGCGTGATCGGGGACACCAGACTGGAGAAGTTCCTAACAAACTTTCTATAAAAGTTAGAAAAGCCGATAAAATGCTGTACCCCCTTTTTGTCGGCGGGTATTGGCCAATCTAAGATCGCCGTGACTTTCTGGGGATCCATCGCGACCCCCGCGGAAGAGAGAACCAGTCCCAAGAACGTGATTTTGCGCTGTTCGAAACAGCACTTTTCTGCCTTAGCGTATAGCCCGTGTTGACGCAACCGTTCTAATACCCGTAACTTGTGACCCCGATGAACCTCCAGTGAGGGGGAAAAAATTAGGATGTCATCCAAATAAACCACCACGAAAACATCGAGAAAATCGCGAAAAACATCATTGATAAAGTGCTGGAAGGTTGCCGGTGCGTTACAGAGCCCAAACGGCATCACCAAATACTCATAGTGACCGAATCTCGTACGGAACGCCGTCTTCCACTCATCCCCCTCCCTGATATGAACAAGGTTATAGGCCCCCCGCAGGTCTAATTTAGTAAATATCATTGCCGATCTCAATCTCTGGAGGAGCTCGGGGACTAGGGGTAAGGGATAACGATTCTTTACCGTTATTTTGTTCAGATCACGGTAGTCTATGCAGGGCCGTAACGATTTGTCCTTCTTCTCTCCGGCTGGGGATGTGGCAACCGCTCCGGATACCGGAGTAGCGGGAGGTTCTGCAGATGGAGGACTCTGAGCAGGGGGAGTCAGGGGGGCTAACGACTCCATGCGGTCCTCCAGTCGGGCGCAGCGACTGTGGAAATTCTGGAAAGCCTGGGTCAAAGTTGCCAGGTGCTGGCAAATATCCTCTAAGGACGCCGGTCCACTTCCTGGCTCTGTCATGGCCGCAAGGTACTGTTATGATCCGCCAGGTGGTGCCTCAGGCTGCCAACTGACAGACCTACTCAGAGCGTGGGGTCTAAGCCCGGGCTGTGCTTTCACCAGGGCCCCTGATGGTGGGGATGGACTTGAAACAGTCCCGGGCCAGGTCACGACCTCCGAGCAGGCCCACCAGTGGCTGAGGAGACCTCCGGAGACGTATGCAGGTACCGGGAGAGCCAGATGTGAAGAGGATGGCGGCCCCAGCAGGGTAGTAACAGATCGTGGTCCCGTGGGGGTAAGCGGGGTACAGAATCGGCGGGCAAAGAGTAGACGGGTCACACGCAGGATCAGCAGGGTAAGTCAGTCCGTAGAATGGTCAGGGCAATCCGGGTCAATCACAGGAGCAGGCAGCGTAGTCAGGGTCAATCAGGGTCACTAGACGGGTGCAGGAACTCAGAATCACAGAAAGACCTTGCGGCAATCTGTGACAGTGCAGGGCATCTTTAAATAGTGCGCCCTGCACTGTCATTGGCCGGCTAGGATGCGCCCCGGCTGTCATTGGATGCCTGAGGCGCGCCCGCGGCTCTCTACTGCGCATGCGTGGTGTCCTGTCAGCCGCGGCTCGCCGGGACCTAGTCCCTGTGTCCTGGCGTGATCCGCCGCCAGTGCGCATGCTCGGGGGAAGGTGCCGCGATCCAGGATTCCGGAGCCGCGATCCCTGACAGGCATTTTTATATTTGTTATCTCGTGAGTGTTTTTAACTGGAGTTTATTAAAACCATCTTGCATATTGCACTAAGAAGGTGCTTTTTTCCCTTCCCTCCCTTCTTTTTTCATTCTTAGAGTTGGCTCATTCTGGGAAGGCTGCCACTTTGTGCCATATACATCTAGATACATGGACTATTATAAGTTTATTTTGGACTTGTTTTAGGTGTCTTGGAGGCCATGGTCAATTGGTTGATTACATGTTCTTTTGTGCACTGACCTACTTGTATATACTATTCAAGTCAACCCCATTGTGTCAATGATGTCACCGGAATCCATTGTGATGTAATTCACCAAATAAGATCATGTCCATATCCATTTGGTCAGTGACATTATCTAGGATCCCATTCTTCTTTGTTAAGATTCAGCTGTGGGGCTAGGATATGTCATTTGCAGCAAGGCTTTTGTGGTGGGTTGACGGGCATCATTTATCATGATTATTATTATTATTATTATTATTATACAGGATTTATATAGCGCCAAAAGTTTGTTCAGCTCTTTACATTATGGTTGATGTGACTCTCATCCCTTGAAGTTCTGATGTGGTGTGGTGTGTTTATTTACATTGTAATTTTCCTCTTATTTATGTAGGGGATGAATATCCGGGTTCCCCTTATTTTAACCACCCCCCGCCCGCCATATAATAATATGACGGAAGCAAGGTTTTTCTTTCGTTCTGGGAGGACATCATATGACGCCCTCCCATTCTCACCACACATGCGCGGCTCAGGGAGCGCGCAGCGCGGTGATCGGCGGTGTGCTGTGTCCCTGGGACACAGCGGATCACCGATCACGGAAAGAGCCGAAGATATCGGCTTGGTCATGTGATCAGCTGTGTCCAATCACAACCGATCACATGTAAATAGGGAAATGCCGGTTATCAGCATTTCTCTCCTCTCGAGCTGTCACACTGACAGCTCGAGAGGAGAGGAGAGCAGGTAATCGGGTTTCCACGGAGGGGACATGTACACTGATCATCAGAGCACTGATGATCAGTGTGCCCTGATGATCAGTGTAGCCCCAGCAGTGCCACCTGTCAGTGTCCACCAGTGCCTTGTGTCAGTGCTCATCAGTGCCACATGCCAGTGCCCATCAGTGCCACATCAATGCCACATATCAGTGCCTACCAGTGCCCATCAATGCCACATATCAGTGCCCATCTGAGCTGCCTTTCAGTGTCACCCATCAGTGCAAGTCAGTGCCACCTATCAATGCCCATCAGTGCCAGCTATCAGTGCTGACAATCAGTGCCACATATCAGTGCCAGTCATTGCTGCCTATCAGTGCGCATCAGTGCCGCCTATCAGTGCACATCAGTGCTGCCTCTCAGAACCAGTCAGTGCCGCCTAACAGTGCCAGTCAGTGTCGTCTAACAGTGCCCGACATTGCCGTCTATCAGTGCCAGTCAGTGCTACCTATCAGTGATGTCTATCAGTGCCATATATCAGTGCCATGTATCAGTGCTGCCTTTCAGTGCCCATCAGTGATGCCTGTCAATACCCATCAGTGCCACCTACCAGTGCCTCTTCATCAGTGCCCATCAGTGCCACCTATCAGTGTCCATCAGTGCAGCCTATCAGTGCCCATCACTGCAGCCTCATTAGCGCATATCAGTGAAGGAGAAATATCACTTATTTACAAAATTTTATAGCAAAAACTAAGAAAAAATGTGTTTTCTTTTCAAAATTTTCAGTGGTTTTTGGTTTGTTTAAGAAAAAAGTAAAAACCCAGAGTTGATTAAATACCACCAAAATAAAGCTCTATCTGTCACAAAAAAATGCTAAAAATGTCATATGGGTACAGTGTTGCATTTCCGCGCAATTATCATTCAAAGTGTGACAGCACTGAAAGCTGGACATTGGCCTTGGCAGGAAGGGGGTAGAAGTGCCCGGTAGGCTAGCGGTTAAAGAAAGTTTAAGATTCATATAAGTTTCCCCCATGGATCCCCACATCCAGCAGGCTGCAGCTGTGGGGAAGAGGCCACATCAACAAGGAAGCAATGTTTTCCCAGGGGAGGCCTCTCTGGAAAGGTACCCTCTTTATGTTGGGGGCACATGACTTGATATGGTTCAGGAGGGGGCTAATCCCTCCCCCTTTTAAGATCAGGCAGTCTGCACACTCTGGTAGAGGTCTGGTAGGAATTGTAGGGGGCCCACACTACCTTTTTTGTGTGGGGTTCCCCCTTAAAATCCATACCAGACCCCTATTTAGGATAAGGGTATTTTTTTAGTTTTTCTTTTATCCAAAAGCATTAATAGTTGTTGTACCATAACAAATGTAACACCCTGCTATACATGTCTAATGCAGGATGTAGAAGCCAACACAAGATGGCAGTGCCCTGCAGAACAGTAGCAGTCACATGTTGAAGAATAGCCACGTGGAACTTGTATGCTGAATTGCAGGACTTTACTGAAGAACAGTGCACCTAGGAACTACATTTCCCAGAGGAGCTTACGTGTGGGCGGGGGCATATATAACTCAAAATTCGGGAGACTGGCCAGGAAGAGAGAGGGGAGAGATCGAGGGAGGAGGAAGTGTGCTGACTGATGGAGTGTTGTACCAGGCTGCGGAGCCAGAGTCAGAGAGAAAGGAGGAGCAGAAAAAGTCTGCTGATTGTCAGTCTTGTCACGCTGCCCAGTGAGCCAATCTGCAAGCAGGAAACCAACCGGTGGCCTAGTTCTTCCAGCTGCCACCGTTAGAATGTATTTGTGTTACAGTCTCATCATCCAGGCTGACTGCAGGACACAAAGCTGCAGACCAGAGTACAGCAGTGCCAAACTGAAACAGCAATTTACTCTTCTATTACTGTTGCCTGTGGCCCTTGTCAGAGAGAGAGAGCTGTTCTTGCCTACAGACACTTATGTCAATTGTTATATTTTACCACTTCAAATCTGTCCTTGCTTACTGACTTACAGGGGACTTTACATCAAGTTCACCACCATTAGTAGGAGAGGTACTTACTAATGATCATCTTCACGCCAATTGGGCCCCAACTAGCGTGCAGAAGACTCCATATTGTTCTTAAAGGGACATTGATTGATTATAGATGAGAGGTCTTTCCATTTTCAAATCTAATCCTTGCCATCAAGTTCTGAGGACCTGTAGTGAGCTTATCTATTTATTGATAGTTGTTCTTGCTCGCTGGTGATTCAACAGCCACCTCAGATTGGAGGCAGTGGATTATTTCTGAAAGCAGGTCTGCTAACAGTTACTGGTATTTTACTGTGGATGCTGTTACTTTACTTAAAGCTGACAAGATGGATTATATTGTTGCATGGGCTAATGCTATTTTGTGTTATTTTTTTTTATTGAGTTAAATTCAAGCTCAGTATAAACTTCATATTGATTTACAGTAACTTGTCTGTGAGTCCCTTTTACAGTGGTGACTTATTCAAGTCACAAGAATGCAGTGGTGTCAGCAGAGGTTGGGCTTTCAGAGAGAGGTCCAGAATGACATGACAGGGAACCCAAAAATTACTAAGCAACCCTTAACCTCCCTGGCGGTATTCCCAAGTGTAACTCCGGGTAAACTTTCAGTACCAAAAGCGGTAACCCCGAGCTACACTTGGGAATACCCTGCACCGTTGCTCCGGGATCCCTGTATCACTTACCTTGTCTTGCGCTCCCACGACGTCCCTCCTGCAGCGCCCCCTGGCCAACTCCTCCGGCCGATGCTGGCCATCTTCCGGGTTCCGTTCCCTGTGAGCGTCAGGGATGTACGGAACGCATGGGGAATGGAACTGGCGGGAAATTTAAAAATGTTAAAAAGTGACATTCACTCAATACACTAAAATCACATAGTAAAACATTCCTGTATCAAACAATTTCACATACATTTTGTCCCGAGTGCTTTGTCCTGTGCCCTGCCTGCATTTTTACTGTTCTTTCTGCCTGTAAACTGAGAAAAGTCCATGGCGTCCAAAAAGCGTCCCTTTAGGTCAAAAGCAGCTTTAGACCGGCTAAAGAACAGCGATAGTAAATCAGAACCACTTGCAGAATTGAGTGATAATGATTTGTGGGGGAAATTCGTCATCAGATACTGAAAACGATTCTGCGACTGAGCTCAGTGATGTGCAAACTTGGCGCTATATTTCACATTTCAGTGTTTTTGGTTTGATTAACTTATTGAATTAAATGTATTATTATTATATGATTATTTTTTATGATTATTTATTATATTATAATTTATGATTACGTGTTTAAAATTTTATCATACCCGGGATGTTTACTAGACTCCTTGTTTGGACAGATTTCAGTGAGTTATTCCTAAGAATTACAGGCCTACAATAAAAAAACAACATTTTTCCATGCAAAAAAATGTACCGCTTTGAGCACAGAAATACTGACATAATCAGACTGCCAGGGAGGTTAAGGGGTAGTGCTACACAAATAATGACTGTGAGGCTGCTGGCATCCTAGCTGCCAATGATGTCGCACAGTGTCCTTGGTTGCTAGGATGCAGGTGGCCCCTTGTGTCCTATCAACCAAAGATGCTTACTGCCCTCACAGCAGGAAGTTGTCATTTAGTGGCGGTAGCAATACCACATGAATGGCTTCCGACTGCAAACAAAAGTTTGCTTCAGCTGAGCAGGTAAACACAACTTTAGGTTTTCCTGTTCATGAACTGCAAGCATCCAGAGTTCATGGCAAACCCTTTGTTATTACAAACTCATCCCTAGTACTTAGCAGATCCCTTTGAGCACCTGGCTGCAAAATCACTGCAGTTCCCCATGTGTCTACGAATTGTTGTTCACTCCTCCGCTTCCTGATGTAATGGAAACCTCTGAAACTGTATAGAAAGGAGGTTGTATACTCCATAGTCGCCATTTGTTCAAAGATAAAGATTTAAATTGGCTCCTCATGCATTATTCTTTATTATTATTCAATAAAAAAATAAAAGCATAAAAAGATTCTTAGGCATGCTCTTTAACCTGCCTGATACATTGTCATAGTTAATTTGTTGCTGTCAGGAATTCCACAGCCGCTTAATGAAAAATAAGGAGATTAGGGGTGATTTTTGGTTTACTATACCTTTGCATAAATAATTGTCTCTTTCAGCCCAACACCAGTTTTTCTCCGGCACATGCTGGCGTTCATGTTTGCCATAGAGGAAATAAACCGCAGAACAGACATCTTGCCAAACATAACTCTGGGTTACACCATCTACGATTCCTGCACTTCACAGCTGAAAGCCTTGCAGAGTACTCTCGGTATTATTTCAGGGAAAGAGAAGATAGTGCCAAATTACAGCTGTTATAAACAAGGCAAAGTGGTTGGAATTATTGGGCACAGGCTATCCTCCTCATCGACTTCCATGGCCAGTGTGACTGGAATCTACAGGTACCCACAGGTGAGCAACAATTCTACATATTGAGATTGGCATACTCCCAATAATGTTTACATATTTCTAAAGTATTTGATAAAAGGCCACACAGCACAAACAATGTTCTAAGCCAGAGGTATCTAAACTTTCAAAACAAAGGGCCAGTTTTCTGGCCTTTAGACTTCAGAGGGGCCAGACTGTGGCCAGAGGGAGTAGAAAATGTGTTGGCATCAGTGGGAGTGAACAATGCCCTATATTTGATGTTTTATATAGTGTCCCATTGTTGGTGTCAGTGGGAGGAATAGTACCACATCATTGGTGTTAGTGGGCAGAATAGTGTCCCATCATTGGTGTCAGTGGGATGCGTATTGCCCTACCGTTGGTATCAGTGGAAGCAATAATGCCCCATCATTGGTGTCAGTGGGTGGAATAGTGTCCCATCATTGGTGTCAGTGAGAGGAATTATGTTCTATTTTTTATGTCGGTGATAGGAATAGTACTCTGAGGACCGGATAAAGACAATCAAAGGGCCACATCTGGCCCAGGCCGCAGTTTGGAGACCACTGTTCTAAGCAATTGTCAGCATGGATTCATTAAAGACCAAAAGTATCATGCAAATCTGTTTGTCTTTTTATGAGGAAGTAAGCAAAAAGAAAAAAGTTGTTAAATGACCAGCATGGGGTTAACACCAGAGCCAGTACCAGACCTTTATCCTTGAGGAGTGTCAGGTATGGATTTCAAGGGGGAACCCCCACAAGAAAAGTGCAGTTTCCCCCAAAATCCATACCAGACCTTCATCCAGGTATGCTACCCAACATGCCAGAATGTTAGGAGCAGCAAGTGTGCATGCCCACTCCTCCTAAACCATACTAGACCACATGCCCTCAAACTTGAAAGGGTACCTTTCTGGTGGAAACCCGCAACTGATCTAGTGGAGGTCTGTGGGCAGGGACTTATCAGAATCTAGAAGCTACTTTAAAATGAGAAGGCCCACTCCTCACGTGAATGAGTAAGAGGTACAGTACATAATACCCTTACTGTTTAACCTCTTCTTGACTGTGCTATAGACCAATGATGCTCTTCTGCATTGTTCAGTCTCATGTCTCTCATTTTTCTCTTGGCAATGCCCAATAGATTCTCTATGGGGTTCAGGTCAGGCAAGTTTGCTGGCCAATCAAGCACAGTAATTCCAAGGTCATTGAATCAGGTTTTGGTGCTTTTGGCAGTGTGGGAGGTCAGATAAAGGGATAACGCTGAGAATAGTCTAGTCAAAGCCGAGTCGGTTTCCAGGAAAGCCACGAGAGTAGAAACAGAGCTTTCTGCAACACGAACATACTAGACACGAATGCAAAGAGCAAGTGCAGACAACAGGCTTAAATGTGATCAACCACACCCCTCTGGGGGATGGACCGCAGAGGCCTGAAAGCATAAAAGGCTCCCACCATGCTCTGCAGAAACCCTAGATGGATGCCAGCACATGGAGCAGCATAACCTCTGGGAAAAGGTAGGACCTTGACAGTACCTCCTCCTCAAGGGCCCCCCCCCCCCCGTGGCTCAACAAAAGGCTTCTGAGGAAAGCGGGCATGAGAAGCGCAGAGGAGGGCAGGAGCATGAACATCCGCGGAAGGAACCCAGGAACGCTCCTTGGGACCATAACTGCGCCAATAAACCAGGAACTGCACCCGACCACGCACCAATCGAGAGTCCAGGATCCGGCTCACCTCATACTCCTCATGACCGTAAACCCGGATGGGACAGGGCCGAGGCAGAGAGGTAGTGAAGCGATTGCAGACCAGAGGCTTCAACAGGGATACAGGGAAGACATTAGAGATCCGCATCCCAGGAGAAAGGGCAAGGGCATAGGCAATCGGATTCACCTTGCGGAGGATGCGAAAAGGGCCAACAAAACGGGGGGCCAGTTTGGGTGTGGGCACCCAAAGATTGAGGTTGCGAGTAGACAACCACACCCGATCTCCAACCTGGTATGAAGGAGCGGGCAGCCGTCTGCGATCAGCCTGGAACTTCTGGCGCTGTGCTGAGTCCTTCAAGGACTTCTGGATCTGCCCCCATGAAGAACGCAGGGCAGCAAGATGGTTCTCTACAGAGCATGGCGAGAACCTCTCAGGTAATACCGCAGGTTGGAATCCATAGTTGGCCATGAAGGGAGACATCCCGGAGGAGGAGTTGACAGCTGAGTTCCTGGCAAACTCTGCCCATGGCAGGAGATTGTCCAAATCGTCCTGTTGGTCCAAGATATAGCAGTGAAGGAATTGTTCCAGGGCCTGGTTGGAACGATCCGCAGCCCCATTGGATTGCGGGTGGTAGGCCGAAGAGAAGGAGAGCCTGATACCCAACTGGGAGCAGAAGGCGCGCCAGAACCTGGACACGGACTAACTCCCACGGTCCGAAAAAATCACCCTGGGCAACCCATGCAGGCGAAAAATCTCCCTGGCAAAAACCGTGGCCAGTTCTTGCACAGTTGGTAATTTCTTGAGCGGAACACAATGGCACATTTTGGAAAAACAATTGACGACCATGAGAATGACCGTATGGCCCCGAGACACAGGGAGGTTTACAATAAAATCCATGCCCAGGTGTGACCAGGGACGCTCCCCATTGGGAATGGGTTGCAGAAGGCCCAATGGAAGATGCCGTGGAGATTTATTCTGGGCACAGACCGAACAGGCGATGTCGGCATGGAGAGTTGGCCACCAGAATAAACGAGAGACGACCCAGGACAACTGGTTCATCTCTGGTTGACCAGCAGTCTTGGAGTTATGGTAGCGCAATCCCTCATGTACGAAACATCTACCATCCGGTCTCTCGGGAGGAGCGTCAGTTTGAGCCACCAAAATCTGCTCCCCAAGGGGAGAAGTCAAACTGGTGCGAATGGCAGCCAGGATCTGATCCGGAGGTATGACCGAGGTTGGCTTAGAGTCCTCCCTGGACAACTTAGAGTATTGCCGCGACAATGCATCAGCCCTGACATTTGTGGAACCAGGCAAATAGGAGATGACATAGTTGAAACACAACAAGAACAAGGCCCATCTGGCCTGATGGGGCGTCAGTCTCTTGGCCTCTGAGAGATATGTCAGGTTCTTGTGATCGGTAAGAATGAGGACCGGAACCGCGGAGCCCTCGAGCAGGTGCCTCCATTCCTTGAGAGGCTGAATGATGGCCAACAACTCCCTATCTACAATCTGGTAGTTGCATTCTGCAGAGGAAAGCTTCCTGGAGTAGAACCCCCAGGGAAGTAGGGGTCCATCGGGCGACCGACGCTGAGACAGGAGAGCGCCTACTCCCGTCTCAGATGCACCAACCTTGAGGACGAAAGGCAACCCAGGATTGGGATGAGACAGTATCGGAGCCGAAGCGAAGGCGGATTTCAGAGCCTCGAAAGCTATGATGGCCTCGGATGGCCACTCGTGAGGATTACTGCCCTTCTTGGTTAGGTCTGAGAGAGGCTTTGCCAGCGTGGAGAAGTTCCTGATGAACGTCTGATAATAGTTGGCGAAACCCAAAAAGCGCTGAATGGGCCAAAGACCATTGGGACGAGGCCATTGCAGAACCGCCGCAAACTTCTGAGGGTCCATGGAGAATCCCACCGCAAAAATGATGTAGCCCAAAAAGGCAACCTGGGACCGGTGGAATTCACACTTCTCAGGCTTACAAAAGAGTTCGTTCTCACGTAACCGTTGCAGCACTCGCTTGACATGCTGGATATGGGACTCCATGGAGGCAGAGTAAACCAGGATGTCATCCAAGTAAACCACCACGCACTGCTGCAACAAGTCACAAAAGACATCATTTATGAACTCCTGAAAGACCGCAGGCACGTTACACAACCCGAAGGGCATCACCAGGGATTCATAGTGACCGGTTCTGGTGTTAAACGCGGTCTTCCACTCGTCCCCTTGCTTGATCCGTACGAGGTTGTACGCCGCCCTAAGGTCGAGTTTGGTGAAGACCGTTGCTCCCTTGAGGCGGTCGAACAACTCGGTAATCAACAGAATAGGGTAGGCATTCTTGATGGTGATTCGATTGAGACCCCTATAATCGATGCAAGGCCTCAATTCACCACCCTTCTTCTTTAGGAAGAAAAAGCCCGCTCCTGCTGGGGAGGTAGACTTATGAATGTGCCCCCGGGAAAGTGCATCCGCAATGTACTCCTCCATGGCCTGATTCTCCGCAATCGAAAGAGGATACACCCTGCCACGTGGAGGAGTGGCACCAGGTTGCAAGGGTATGGTGCAGTCGTAAGGACGATGGGGAGGTAAGGCACCAGCGCGCACCTTGTCAAACACGTCCAGGTACTCCCTATAGTCGGTAGGCAACACAGAGTCCGAGGAGGCACACAACACCTTAACCGGCCCACGGATGCACCCGGCCCCACACTGTGGAGACCACGAGAGAATCTCGGCCGTTCGCCAATTAAAGGTTGGATTGTGCCTCTGGAGCCAGCGATAGCCCAACACCACAGAATAGTGCGGGGAAGAAATTACCTGAAAACAGGCCAACTCCCTGTGAACAGCCCCAATAGCTACTTCAACCGACAGGGTCTCGTGGGTAACCTGCGGCGGTTGCGGGGGCCTGCCATCTATCTCCTTGAGAACCAATGGGGTAACTTGAGCCTGCAGGGGAATGGAGTGCTGGGCAGCAAACGAGCTGTCCATAAACAACCCACCGGCCCCAGAGTCTACCAATGCCTGGGTCGTCACCGAGCCCTCCGCTCAAGAGAGGACAACGGTGATCAGTGGTTTATCTTTGCGGAACGCCGGGGACGAGGAAACTCCACCCAAGATCTGTCCCCGACAGGATCTCAGGTGCGAGCGTTTCCCGGACGGACCGGACAGGACTGCCGAAAGTGCCCACCAAGGCCACAGTACAGGCAGCAACCCTCCCGACGCTGAGCGGCCCGCTGTCCCTCGGAAAAGCGAGCAAACTCCAGCTGCATGGGCTCACCGCCAAACAAGCCATCCCCAGGAGGCGTGGGAGGAGAGGGAGGAATGAGTGGGACAGAAAACGCAGGCGCCAGTCAGTTGGGAGGCCTCCGCAGGTGCTCCTTGAGTGAAGGCCTCTCCCTGAGCCTGGTGTCAATCAGGATTAGGAAGGAAATTAGTGCTTCCAGCTCCACAGGCAGTTCCTTGGCTGCAATCTCGTCCTTCAACGCATCTGAAAGGCCATGAGAAAAAGCAGCCACCAGAGCCTCATTGTTCCAGCCCACCTCTGCCGCCAGGTTACGAAACTCTATGGCGTACTCGGCAACGGTCCGTGAACCGTGATGCATGGACATGAGCATCTTGGCAGCCGAGGCGGAGCGAGCAGGCACGTTGAATACCCTACGGAATGCGTCGACAAAACTCGTGAATCACCGGGTCATTCCTCTCCCATAAGGGATTTGCCCAGGCTAAGGCCTTGTCTGAGAGCAGCGAGATTAGGAAGCCCACCTTTGACCTCTCAGTCGGAAAAACGTGGGGTATTAACTCAAAATAAATGCCCACCTGGTTGAGGAACCCACGACACTGACTTGGCTCACCCCCATAGCGCTGTGGAAGAGGGGCTTTTACCAGTCATACCTCTGGGCACCGCGGGTGCAGCAGCAGCCGCGGCGGTAGGCGCAACAACCAAAGCAGCAGCAGGGGTGACCACCGGAGTGAAAACCGGCCTAATAGCACCAGGAGTAAGGTGCACGGTGTGTGGAAGCAGCGTCTGCAATGCCTGAGCGAACTGATCCAACAGGAGATCCTGTTGATCAAGTCTGGCGAATAACATGGGAAGCGAAGGCGTACCTGCATTCTCAGGATTCATGGCATTCATGTAATGTCAGGGCAGGAGCTGTGGAACGGACAGGCAGGCCTAATAGCAGGGTCACGCACCGACTGACGACAACCACCACCCACAGACCGGAGTCCCTCAGGGCGCGGAGTCTAAGCCCCAGGATGCCCTTCACCAGGGCCCCTGATGGTGGAGATGGACTTGACGCAGCCAGGGACCAGGTCGCGACCCCCTAGTCACCCCAGCTGTGGTAATGGCTGCCGCCAATGGCGTATAGCTGGTAGGAACCAGATAAGACAATAGCGTAGTCGGGCAGGCCGGGTCGATAACAGCGGGACAGACAGTACAGAACCGTAGACAAGAATATACAGGTCACAAGCCGGGTTCAGCAACGGGAGGTCAGATAAAGGGATAACGCTGAGAATAGTCTAGTCAAAGCCGAGTCAGTTTCTAGGAGAGCCACGAGAGTAGAAACAGAGCTTGCTGCAACACAAACATACAAGACACGAATGCAAAAGAGCAAGTGCAGACAACAGGCTTAAATGTGATCAACCACACCCCTCTGGGGGATGGACCGCAGAGGCCTGAAAGCATAAAAGGCTCCCACCGTGCTCTGCAGAAACCCAAGATGGATGCCAGCACATGGAGCAGCATAACCTCTGGGAAAAGGTAGGACCTTGACAGCTCATCTGCGGAAAGAAGCATGAAGTGCTCCAAAATCTCCTGGTAGACGGCTGCGTTGACCCTGGACTTAATGAAGCACAGTGGACCAACACCAGCAGATGACATGGCTCCCCAAATCAGCACAGACTGTAGAAACTTCACGCTGGACTTCAAGCATCTTGCAGTGTGTGCCTCTCCATTCTTCCTCCATACTCTGGGTCCTTGGTTTCCAAACGAGATGCAAAAGTTGTTCTCATCAGAAAAGAGGACTTTGGACCACTGAGCAACAGACCAGGTTTGTTTTTCTTTAGCCCAGGTAGGACGCTTCTGACATTTGTTGTTCAGGAGCGGCTTGACAAGAGGAATACGACATTTGAAGCCCATGTCTAGGATCCGTCTGTGTGTGGTGGCTCTTGATGCACTGACTCCAGCCTCAGTCCACTCCTTGTGAAAGTCCCCAACACTTTTGAATGGCCTTTTCCTGACAATCCTCTCCAGGCTGCGGTCATCCCTGCTGCTTGTGCACCTTTTTCTTCCACACTTTTCCCTTCCACATAACTTTCTATTAATGTGCTTTGATACAGCACTTTGGGAACATCCAACTTCTTTTGCAATGACCTTTTGAGGCTTTCCCTCCTTATGGAGGGTGTCATTGATGGTTTTCTGCACAACTGTCAGGTCAGCAGTCTTTCCCATGATTGTGATTCCTACTGAACCAGACTGAGAGACCATTTAAAGGTTCAGGAACCCTTTGCAGGTGTTATGGCTTAATTAGCTGATTAGAGTGGGACACTTTGAGCCTAGAATATTGCACCTTTTCACAATATTTCACAATATTCTAATTTTTTGAGATTGTGGATTTGGGGTTTTCATGAGCTGTAAGCCATAGTCATCACAATTATGACAAATCATGGCTTGAACTATCTTGCTTTGTATGTAATGAGTCTATCTCATATATTAGTTTCACCTTTTAAGTTACATTACTGAAATAAATGAACTTTTGCACGATATTCTAATTTTTCGAGTTTCACCTGTATTCATTAGATGACAATAGGAACACCCATAAAAATTAAATGCTGAAAACTGGTAGAATAAAAAATAAAATAAAAAATGCAAAGGAAGATGATAATAAAATGTCCATGCATTGAAGATAAAATAAGATAAGAATAAATAGATTTGCTATGGTGAAAAAATCCTAGGCAATGAAATGGATAGGACACTAAGGCGGGGAATATATGAAAATTTAGAGCTAGGAAAAATAAAGAAATGTTTTTTTAAAAAACAGAAGGTCCAATGGGTGGTCTCAACTGTTATCAATAAAGCAGTTGAGATCCATATCAACATTGAGACCTCTGGGGTAAAGGGTGCCCATCTGGAAAATCCATTTGGATTCAAGTTGAGAGTCTGCCCTTTTCCTATTGGTACCTCTCTAATGTGATTTGATCATGTCTATGCCCACAAATGTGAGGCTGGAAGGATCTTTATTATGACATCTTTTAAAGTGCTTTGAAAGCGAGTGATCCTTAAAACCTCTTTTCATGTTGTATAGATGTTCCCTCAATCTGTCATTCAATTTCCTTGTGGTATGTCCTGTATACTGTTTGCCACAGGGGCACCCCAAAAGATAGACCGCATATCGGCTATGGCACGTAATAAACGTATCAATTTTGTAGTTTTTTCCAGAATATGTTGAGGTAAATGAATGTACTTTCCTTTTACGATGATTATTGCACACACAAATAACGCATTTGTTACACAGAAAAAATCCAGTAACATTGGAGAAAAAGGATAAGCTAGTGGGAGGGTTTACCACATTAGGGGCTATAACATTTCTTAATGCCATTGTTCTTCTGAAAGTCATCTCTGGTCTATCAGGTAATATTTTAGTAAGGACTGGGTCAGCCTTTAGTATACCCCAGTTTTTGTTAAATATTTTAGTGATCAGCTTATGTTGGATTGAGAAGGTGGTCACGAAAGGACAAGTTTTGGTTGGTCTCTGTATACCACTATTATTTAACATACCATCTCTGTCGGCTTCTGCAACTGACATAAGTGTCTTATTTAATACAGATTCACTATACCCTTTTTCTACAAACCTCTCTTTCAAGATGGAGGCTTTTGAGTAGTAGGTGTCAAGATCAGAGCAGTTCCTCCAAATCCTTAGGAACTGTCCTTTCGGTATGTTTGACAGCCAGGCTGGGTGGTGACAACTATCCGTAGGAATATAACTATTCCTATCTGATTTCTTGAAGAATTATTCTGTGATGATCATACTGTCTCTCTTAATTAGTGTTAAGTCTAGGAATTTAATCTGGCTAAGGCTATTAACAAAAGTTAGTTTGATGTTCAGATCATTGTTATTCAGAGTGCCGAAAAAGTTAAGAAGAGTCTGTACGTTGCCATTCCATAACAAGAAAACATCATCGATGTAGCATCTATAAAAAGGACAATTCAGGCCACTCTCTAGAATAAATAATGTCCTCCTCCCACCTGGCCATGAAGAGGTTGGCCAGGCTGGGAGCAAATTTTGCTACCATAGCTACTCCGCGTGTCTGAAGGTAAAATTTGTTATCAAACCAAAAGTAATTGTTCGCCATTGCAAATCCTAAAAGTTGCAAAATAAAATCTTTCTGTATAGATGGAATGTTAGTAAAACCATCTAGATAAAATATCAATGCTTCCATCCCATCGTTGTGATCTATATTACTATATAGAGAAGACACACATCTGCAGTGACAAGAAATGTATCAGGATAGGCAGATAAATCTCGGAAATCATTAAGCATCTGCTTCGTGTCTTTCAGGTATGATGGGGTACCAGTTACAAGGGGCTGAAGACAATGGTCTATATATTGACCTATTTTGGAGCACAGTGATCCTATTCCACTAATTATAGGCCTACCTGGGGGGTTGATAGGATCTTTGTGTACCTTTGGTAGGATATACATAACCGGCAATTTTGGGGCTGAGGGACACAAGAACTCTTTCTCCTTTTTATTGATAATGTGGTCTTGATACCCCTTATTAATATTAGTCTTAAGTGCCTTTTTATATTGTATCACAGGATCTTTGGGTAGCAAACGATAGGTACTAGTGTCATTAAGAATTTTATAGGCTTCAGTCATGTAATCTACCTTATTAAGGACAGCCACACCTCCTCCTTTGTCAGCCGGTCGTATTACTAAGTCTTTTTTGTTCAAAAGACTATCCACAGCGTCATTAACATATTGTTGATCCCGTGGGCGTTTAACTTTCAAAACGTCCAAATCTTTCAAGACCATTTCTTTAAACACATTAATATATGAATGTGACTGTTGGGGTGGGTTGAAAAGGGATGCATTTCTGAAGTTAGAGCATATAATGCCCCCTGAATCAGAAATGCCTTGTGAGGGTGTCAGGGTCCTGTCCACAGCAGAAGTTCTGGCGTTTCTGCCAATACTTTACATGGCCGTAGAAGGACACCTCAGCCTCAGTCTGGTGCCAGACGGCCTTTATAAGGAGACTCATCACTTCCTCTGGTTGCTGGATGACCTCTATCTCCCCGTGGTTTGTTCCTGTTTCCTGTTACCTGCGACTTCCTGATTCCGACCCGGCTTGTACTTGGACTTGTCTGCTCTACTGACCCCCTGATATGATTTTGCCTTGGCTAAAGGATACGCTCTCTCTCACTCCTCCGTGCATGACCTCGGCTATCCCACCTGACCACGTCTGTTCTGTTCCCCAACCGGTACCTGACCTTGGCTCGAACTGACTATCCAACAAACATCCAAATCCTGGAAGGCTTGCATACCACGCACAGGCTCCTGCAGTCTGCAAAGCTATCTCCGTGCACCAGCTGTGCTCCTGAGTGGACCACCAATCAGCACTTCTACAGGCGACCTGTGCAACTTTGTGCCTGACTCCCACTGTCCCACTTTCAGGGGAGTCTGGAATTTAGCCACAAGGGAAGCCCTCTCTCCATTGGCCTCCATCACCAGGTACATGATAGAGGGAGGATTAAGCCCAGCTGGATTATTGGTAGGGTTAGCAAAATGTCTCTTATGTGTTAGCTGTCTAACAAACTTATTAATGTCAATATATTTATTGAATTTATTCAAACATTTCTTGGGGCCAAACCAGGGGCGGACTGACCATTTGGAAACTCGGGCACTGCCTGAGGGCCCGGGGTCAGTAGGGGGCCCCATGAGATGCCCCTGGTACCTTTTTCATAGGCTTTTTTGAGTTTGGGCAAGGACACAGGGGCCCCATGATCCCCTATTGCCCGGGGGCCCCATGAGTTGTAAGTCCGCCCCTGGGCCATTTTGATACCCAGAGTTATTCCTCGGGGGTTGCCAATTGTGTCTAAAATCATTGTTGGATGTCCTAGGTCTGGAATGATGTTGGGTAGGCATTCTATTTGAGTAATCTCTATCGAAGGACCAATTGAATCCACGAGAACCTATATTATTATCTGGTAGGTGATTGAAGGGATCAAACCTATTACTAACTGGTATAGTATATTCATAGTGCTGTGGTCTCTCAGGTTGCCTAGAGAAACCACCTGTATTAGAAGGATGTTGATAATTCTGGTGGGATTTCTGGAAATTCCCAGATGATCTAGGGGGTCGTAATGGAGTATTGTTATCCACCGGAATGGGGGAAGTATGGGATTCGTCATTGTGAGTTTGCCATTTTGAATATACAATTATCGTGGTAATCTCTGGAATCCCGTATATTTTTTTTTGTTTTTTAATTTTCTGTTCCTTTTCAATTCCTTCCAGATATGTTTTCAGTCTATCTGATTCTGATTTATAATCATTCAGATCTTTGAAAGGATTATGTTTATCCCGGACCTTATTGATTTCAGCGTCTAAATGCAACAATTTTTTCTTTTTTCGTAAAACTAGAAATTTCAATAAGTCGATTCCTGCATTATTAAAAATTTAAGAAAGAAATATCCCAGAGTGTGCGTATTTCTGAGGATGCTAGGTTCTGTAAATGTATAAACGTCCCTTTAATGTCCTCAGTCTCATTAGTAATAGAGAACACATCATCTGGGATACAGGTTCTTTTAGATCTAAATTTCGAAAATGTCATTCATATTGCAGAAAATTTACATAAATATAAAAGAGTATTGGCAGCTACAGCTACAGAATGGTGAAAATAAAATGGAGAAAAATGAGAAATGAAGCGAGCGCCAAGACCAACTAGTAGCTGATACACCAAAGGCAACCATAAAATACCTCAACGGATAAAATTCAACATGAGGGGTGCAGTGCTAAATCAATATATAAGAACCAAAAATTGACTAGATAAGTAAAGTGCCCATATACAGTGACAAAATGCAATACACATATGATAGATAAAGTGCCGTGCATATAATGGTAAGGATGATAAATATATCCCAAAACTCTCCTGTTAGGGCGTATAAAATAGTTCAAACAATAATGGTAACCGATGTAATCAGGGTAGTCTCTAGTAAGTGACCTCTTTACTCTAGTAGGTGATCCGTGTATTCCTGGATAATCTCACAGGTGACGTGTCAGAAGGAATGTTTAAAGTGCACACTCGCCAGATGCCAAAGCATAATATGCAATGTATATGGTATTTGGCCTCCAGGAATGGGCTTCAAGGCGGTATTGGCTCATCCAGAGCCAAAAAGAAGAATGCCCATAGTGTAGTAATTTCCAGCCAAAAAAACGCTTTATTAAAGGTAAGGTATACAAATAGAATCAGCATAGGAACTAACACTGACCGTATACAGAAAGCAGAATGGCCGCTGGACCTCCTCGTGGTCTCAGCAGCGTGACGTCACCACGTAATTTGCTCCCAGCCTGGCCAACCTCTTCATGGCCAGGTGGGAGGAGGACATTATTTATTCTAGAGAGTTATTATTTATTCTAGAGCAGTGGTTCTTAACCTTGTTGGAGGTACTGACCCCCACCAGTTTCATATGCGCATTCACCGAACCCTTCTTAATTGGAAAAATAAAATATGATTTTTCAAATTCAAAACATAGGTATATATTTAGGTATATATTTATACGTAGGTGCACAAAATGAACAAAACCATTAAGAACAAAGAACAAAACCATTAAAACATGATTTTCACACAAAAACAAAAACATAATAATGAATATTTACTGCACGAATCATATGAGTCGGGTGTGGGTCTTCACCTCCGCCGAACCCGCGAGACTGACTCACCGAACCCCTGGGGTTCGATCGAACCCAGGTTAAGAACCACTGTTCTAGAGAGTGGCCTGAATTGTCCTTTTAAAGACGCTACATCGATGATGTTTTCTTGTTATGGAATGGCAACGTACAGACACTTCTTAACTTTTTCGGCACTCTGAATAACAATGATCTGAACATCAAACTAACTTTTGATTATAGCCTTAGCCAGATTAATTTCCTAGACTTAACACTAATTAAGAGAGATGGTATGATCATCACAGAATAATTTTTTAAGAAATCAGACAGGAATAGTTATATCCCTAATGATAGTTGTCACCACTCAGCCTGGCTGTCAAACATACCGAAAGGACAGTTCCTAAGGATTCGGAGGAACTGCTCTGATCTTGACACCTACTTCTCAAAAGCCCCCATCTTGAAAGAGAGGTTTGTAGAAAAAGGGTATAGTGAATCTGTATTAAATAACATGTCAATTGCAGAAGCCGACAGAGATGGTATGTTAAATAATAGTGGTATACAGAGACCGACTAAAACTTGCCCTTTCGTGACCACCTTCTCAATCCAACATAACATGTTTGAACTGTTTTATACTCCCTAACAGGAGAGTTTTTTGGGAAATATTTATTATCCTTACCATTACATGCACGACACTCTATCTATTATGTGTATTTCTTTTTGTCACTGTATATGGGCACTTTACTTACCTACTCAATTTTTGGTTCTTATATATTGATATAGAGCTGCACCCCTTATGTTGAATTTTATCCTTTGAGGTATTTTATGGTTGCCTTTGGTGTATCAGCTGCTAGTTGGTCTTGGTGCTCGCTTCGTTTCTCTCTTTTATCCAGATGTGGTAAAAAGAGTCCAAAAAATTAGAAACAGTCTCAGCTGTAGGTTGAGGGATATCAGAGTCATCAGATTCTAAAGGTTGTCATTAAAAGAAAAATAAAAAATAACGCGTCACATGTACCTACTCTGTGCAATGGTTATGCAGAGATCAACACTGATCCTCTTCTTCTTTTTGGATCCCCCACCAGCGGTCCTGGCTGGTCCCTTCTGCCGGGTGCCCCCAATGCACTCCCTGCCGGGTGCACTCCCTGTTTTTTCTTCATTGGCTAACTGGCTGTGATTGACATCAGCAGGAGCTACTGATTCTGCAGCAGTGTGAGCCAATGAGTAGAGAGAGACCTGGGAGAGCATGAACATTGCTGGATTGAGTTGGGGCTCAGGTAAGTATGGGGGGGGGGAGTTGAAGGCTGAGCTACACCCAGAAGGTTTAATGCATAGAATGTGTTAGGAGCCGACTGGTGGTAGCCTTTAGCGGACCACAGGCCGGAGTTCCCCAGGGCACGGAGTCTAAGCCTCAGCCTGCTGATTCACCAGAGCCCCTGATGGTGGGGATGGACTTGAAGCAGCCTGAGACCAGGTCGTGACCCCCGAGTACAACCAGCTGTGGTAGAGGTAGCCGCCAGTGGCAGGTGAGAGCCAGATGACCACGACCAATTCCCCTCTTCTTCTTTTATCAAAAGCCCTTTTGCTATCCTCCTGAGCCTTAGCCATTGCCTCCTGTAACAGTTTATTGTTGGACGCAAAAAATTTTAAGGAGTCTTGGGCTGCTGGAACTGGGTTTTCTGGGATCAGGTCGGGCAAGAAAGTTGGATGGAAACCATAATTGGCGAAACACGGGGACTGCCTGGTGGTAGAGTGGTTTGCATTGTTGTAGGCGAACTCCGCCAGGGGCAAGAGTGCCAGCCAGTCGTGCTGCAAGAACGAGGTGTAGCATCTGAGATATTATTCCAACGTTTGGTTGGTTCGCTCAGTCTGCCCATTCGTTGTGGGTGGTAGGCTGAGGAAAAGGACAGTTCCACTTCCAGACTCTCGCATAGAGCTTTCCAGAATTTAGAAGTGAATTGAACACCCCGATCTGAGACTATATTTTTGGGTACACCATGCAGTCTCACTATCTCCCTGATGAAGACTTGTGCTGTCTCGGAAGCAGATGGGGTACTTTTCAGTGGAAGGAAGTGGGCCATCTTTGACAGGCGGTCCACCACCACAAAAATTGCAGTATGATTCTGCGATGGTGGTAGTTCCACTATAAAGTCCATGGAGATCATGCTCCAGGGTCTGTCGGGCACCGGTAAAGGACGTTACAGGCCCCAAGCTTTGCTCCTGGAGGGCTTACTCCTGTTGCAGACTGCACAGGTACTTACATAAGCCTCGCAATCTTTGGCCATACTTGGCCACCAAAATGTGCGTTGCACCAACTCTAGGGTCTTGTGTACTCCGAAATGACCCGCCAACGGATGGTCGTGGCAGTAGCCCAGGACCAAGGTCCGAGCTCCTTCTGGTACCATGATCTGCTCCCCTTTCCATAAGAGACCCTCCCTACTCTGTATCGGGATTCCAGGTAAGTTGGGGGCTCCATGGATGCAGCCTGTAATTTAGACAGGAGCTCTGATTGTAATAATAGGAAATTATCTGCCGGCAGGATGGTATCTGGTTTGGGAGTTTCTTTGGGGTCCTCATACATACGCGAGAGTGCGTCAGGTTTTGTATTCTTGGACTCTGGTCGGTATGTTATGTGGAAGCTGAACCTTGAAAAGAATAACGCCCACCTGGCTTGACGCGGTCTGAGGCGTTTAGCAGTCCTCAGATATTCCAAGTTTTTATGGTCTGTGTAGACCAGAATGGGATGCAAGGCTCCCTCCAATAGGTATCTCCATTCTTCTAGTGCCGTTTTAATGGCCAACAACTCCCGATCTCCGATGTCATAATTCCTTTCTGACAGGGTAAGCTTCCTGGAGAAAGAAGCCACCGGATGCATCAGTTCCTTTACACCCTCTGTGACAGGATTGCCCCCACTGCGTTTTCTGACGCATCTACCTCCAATATATAGGGTAGTGATGCATCAGGGTGACTTAAAATGGGAGCTGTCATAAACAGCTTCTTGAGAGACTCGAAGGCGACCTGTGCCTCTGGTGTCCACTGAAAGCGTACTCCCATCTTTGTGAGTTGGGTGATAGGAGATACCAGGCCAGAGAGGTTCTTAATAAACTTCCTATATAAATCGCTGAACCCCTTTCTTATCTGTGGGTACCGGCCATTCCAGGATGGCCGAGATTTTTTGAGGGTCCATAGCAATTCCAGTGGTGGAAATGATTAACCCCAGATATTGGATGCTGGGATGTTCAAAACTAAATTTTTCTGCTTTGGCGTAGAGCCCGTGCTGGCAAAGTCGCTTCAACACGCTTCTGACGTGACCTTGATGTGCCTCCAAAGATGATGAAAAGATCAAGATATCATCTAGGTAAACAATTACAAAGATGTCCAAGAAATCTTTAAATATATCATTCACAAACTGTTGAAAAGGGGCCGGTGCATTACATAACCCGAAGGGCATGACTAAATATTCAAAGTGACCAAATCGAGTGCGGAAAGCTGTCTTCCACTCATCCCCCTCGCGTATACGAACCAGGTTATATGCACCCCTGAGGTCTAGTTTGGTAAAAATAGAGGCTGATTTCAACCTCTGAAAAAACTTGGGGACTAAGGGGAGAGGATAACGGGTTTTAACCGTAGTTTTGTATAGTCAATACAGGGTCTCAGGGATTTATCCTTTTTCCTCACGAAGAAGATTCCGGCCCCTGCCGGTGATGTGGACGGACGGATAAATCCCTTTCTTAGGCTTTCGTCAAAATATTCCTTTAAAGTCCCCAACTCCCGTTCAGACAAGGGAAAAATTTGGCCGAAGGGAATTTCAGATCCCGGGAGAAGGTCAATGGGACAGTCATACGCCCTGTGCAGGGGAAGGATGTCTGCTCCCCGGGGACTAAAAAGGTCAAGGTACTGATGGTATGCGGTAGGAACCGTTTGTGCTAGCTCAGTGTCTGTGTTTACACAAAGCAGAGTCTGGGTGTCCGGTGGTGACCTTGGGTAGCAATGTTCCTGGCAATAGGGTGAACTAAACTGAACTGACCCAGTCCTCCAGTTAATTTGGGGGTTGTGTGCACGTAGCCAAGGAAGCCCCAAAATAACTGTTAATAGAGGGGACGCGATGGCGTCCAAGCGGAGGAGTTCCTGATGATGATCAGCCATTATAGTGCATATAGGAGGGGTCTCCCGATCTACCAACCCAGATTTAACTTGAGTTCCATCGGCCAAGAGGATGTTCAGGCCGTGCTCCTTGGTCAGTAAGGGAATCTGTTGCTGCGTTGAAAATTTAAGATCAATAAAACAACTGCAGGCCCCTGAGTTAATAATGGCCGTCACCTGCATCGTTCTTCTCGCGAAGCTGAAATGAGATTGGTATGGCCAAGTGAGAGGGTTTATATACACAGAATTTCACAGAATTTCTAGAGTTAATGTGGTTACACCCCTTTAGCACCTGATGGATAAATGCATGCACTAGCTGTATGGATTTGAGCACAGGGATCTCTTGCTTTTTGGTTTATATACACAGGCACACAGGCAGGAGTCATAGCAGAAGTAATGGAAGAACACTTACTTAACTTCTACGGGCAGGAACGTACCACATGGCCTGCTGCTCCACAGTATAGGCAAAGGTTGTTTACCCAGCGTCTCTGGCGCTCTTCAAATGTTAGGGAAGGCCGCATCAACCCCATTTGCATAGGTTCGGCTCCCTCTGATGGTTCTGGATTCCGAGTACTGGCAGGGGAGTTTGGAATGGTTAGAACCTGTGGCAGCATCCATGTGGGTTTTAACCCTTGACTGGATCTTTCAGAGCTCTGTTCCCGAAGCCTGCGGTCGATATGAATTGCCAGAGTTATCAAACCTTCCAGGGAATCAGGCACACCTACTCTGGCAAGCTCGTCCTTCAGCGGATCAGAAAGGCCTATGCAGAACTGGTGACGCAAGGCTGCGTCATTCCATTGGGTATCCCCACACCAGTGCCTGAATTCTGAGGCATAGTCCTCTGCTGCCTGGCGACCCTGCTGCAAAGTATGTAGAACCGCTTCAGCCCGAAGCAGCTCGTTGTGGGTCATCATATAGTTCCACCATTGCTTTGAAAAATGAGGAAACTGAGTCCAGGTACGAATGGTGGCTCTCCATCAGACAGTGGGCCCAGCCTTAGGGTTCCCCCTGCAGTAAGGATATTACAAACCCCACTTTCACAGATTCTGATGAAAAAGTCCATGGCTGCAGGCTAAAGTATAATAGACAAGAATTCTGGAAGGCCCTGAACTTCCCTCAATCCCCATTGAACCGCTCAGGCTTTGGCACTCGAGGTTCTGGTGCAGGCATGGTGACCACTGCTCGAGTGGACGATCCTGCGGGGTCCCTGGCAGGAGGCGGATCAGCCGGGGCTGATGGCGTGGTTAGGGTCTGAATTCGTCCTTCCAGATGTGTATAGCTTTCTTGGAGAGTTTTGACAGCTTAGGTGAGTGCCGCCAGGTATTGGCATATCTCTTCCAAGGGTGAGGGACCTCTTTCTGGCTCAGTCATGGCCGTATGGTTCTGTTAGGAGCTGACTGTTGGTAGCCTCTAGCGACCCACAGGCCGGAGTTCCCCGGGGCGCGGAGTCTAAGCCTCAGCCTGCTGATTCACCAGAGCCCCTGATGGTGGGGATGGACTTGAAGCAGCCTGAGACCAGGTCGCGACCCCCAAGTACAACCAGCTGTAGTAGAGGTAGCCACCAATGGCAGGTGGCCGGTGAGAGCCAGATGTGAAGAGGTAGTAGCGTAGTCAGACAGGCCGGGTCGGTAACAGCAGAGGTAGATGGTACAGAGCGGCAGGCAAAAGGATAAACAGGTCACGGGCCAGGTTCAGCAACAGGAGGTCAGACAAACAGGAGAAGGCAGGAGAATGGTCAGACAAGCCAGGGATCAGGGCAGGAGAAGGTCACGATAATCCGGGTCAGGCAGGTTTGGCAACAAGCAATCTCAGCACTAGGAACAGGAACAAGACCATACGGCACTTAAGCATTGCAGGAGCCAGCTTTAAATAGAGCGCCCTGCGCTGTCATTGGTGACAAGCAAGTGCGCATGCGTGGCCGAAACTGCCGCCGCGGGCGCCCAGGTCCTAGCGCCCGCATATTAGTGCGTTTTGGCAATCTGCGCATGCGCAGACCTATGTGCCGTGGCGATCCCTGACAGAATGTATTAAGGTAAAAAAAATCCTTCTCTCCTGAGGGCCGGTTTACACTATAGAAACTCAGTCCAGATGAGTTTCTGCATACGCATTTTTGACGCGTTCCGCTCCGTTTATGATGCATTTTTGATGCGTTCCAGTGCATTTGTATGCATTCCAGTTCATTTTCCCCTCTTTTTCTTCAATTTAACCGCTTGCCGCCCTGCCACTGTATATATACGTGTGCAGGGCGGCAGTGGAGTGCAAATAAAAAGGATAATCTCCTGCGCCAAAATGTAGATGTAAATGATTGAATGATTAAAGCAGCCTGTATTAGTAGTGCCACAGCCACAGCACCAAAATCAACAACTCTATATAAAACCAATTAATACGGCGCTAAATAAGCAAAATAAGATAAACCATATAATATAGTGGCTGACATATATAAGGAGTGGCTGACATATATATAAAGAGTGAAGTGGACAGCTTTGAGGATAACATGCATGAAGGTGAGCAAAAACGTGAATAATGTCCTTAATGGGTAAACATAAGGTGAATGGTGTCCTTAATGGGTCACACAGACTTCATGCAGGTGTGAGCCACAATGTGCCAATCCTCTACGGCTGGGGTGCCCCCTCACCTTCCTGCTCAGGCCCCCAGGGACCAAAGAGCTTATAATGCTGATTGTAATGATCCTGCTGGTCGGTGGATCCTGCTGGTAATAGTGGTGTCACTCACTCCTCCTGGTAGGTCTTAGTATGGAATAGTAACCTCAGCACTGCCCGTGATGTCTCTCCGATAAAGGCTACGGATCTGATAGTAAGCAGGCCTTTACACCTCTCCAAGGGTGTACTGTGTTCAGGACTTGGAGCACCAAGATGGCGTCCCCGCCGGATGTGACGTCAAGCCGTCAATCGTAGGAAGCTCCTCCCTCTGGCGTATCTACGCGTTACGTCACTCAAACACGTGACTTCATCAGGATATACGCCTACTAGCGGTGGAGCTTGATTTATTGGTCGATTACCCAATCAGCATTGCTGATGGGCGGTGCCGACCGCCATTGGAGTGAAGTACAATAAGGGGCGGACAGTCTTCTAGGTATCTTGGTTAAAATAAAAATAAAATCTCAAACCGAACGATCGTATCGGGGGTGGATATATGGGATGAAAATATATATAGGTGGATTACGGTCACTCAGGTGCAAGCTCCGATGACAAAGTAAGGCAACCTAAAGCGGCACTCTAACCTCAATTCCCACCATAGAAACAATATTATAAAAGGAAAATGTAAAATAGTTTTGGATTAAACCAAATTAAAAGGAGATAAAACATTAGGGGGATCTATAATAAAGATAACCCCTAGTAGTACCTATTCATCAAGGGTGACTAGGTATATATCATAAATATAAAGACCAGATCGCCCATATATACAGTACACCATAGGGTTGGTCAATGACCATAACATGACATTATAATTAACAATACAGAGCCTAATGCAAACATAATGCAGAACATAGAAGGTGTTAGGGGTCTGATTTAATAGTTGCTGATGAAGCAATTCAGGTCGAATTCAACGTTGAGGCCCCTCGGGGCTTGTGACCTCAAAAGGAAAATCCATTTGGATTCCATTTGACTAATAGATCTCACTTTATTGCTCCCCCTCCAGTGTCTTTTATATTTTTCTATTGCCCAGAATTTAAGTTTGGACGGATCATTATGATGGTGGGTGGTAAAATGCCTGGGAACACTGTGTTTAGTGTGGCCCTTTTTTATATTTTGGATATGTTCCCTAATCCTCTTCCACATGGGCCTCTTAGTTCGTCCCACGTATTGCAGCCCACACTCGCACTGGAGACAATATACTACCCCTTCTGTGTGGCATGTAATAAACTCCTTGATGGTATATGTCATTCCTGTAGTGGTTGCTTGGAATTCTCTCATTTTCCTATTACTTCCTTTTGTGGCCTTGCAGGCGTAGCAGGTCTTACACGGGTAGAAACCCTTTAGATCAAAAAGTGTATTGCTGCGGTTAATCTGAGGGGGGTCAATCACATTTTTGACTATACTAGTTCTAATGCTGGGGGCCTTCCTATATATAAACAATGGTTTAGCAGGTAGGGCTTTCTCTAAAAGGGGATCCGATTGGAGGATAGGCCAGTACTTCTTAAATATTTTCTCGATTTTTTTATAGTGCATGTTGTAATCTAAAATGATAGATACGCGGTCATCTAGATGTGCCTCCTTAATCTTATCTGTCAACAATTGGGTTCTGTCCATTTTCCCCACTTCGTCGATTTTTTTAGAAATGAGATGTTTACTATAACCTTTTTGTTCGAATCTATCCCCTAGTTTTTGGACCTGGTTGTTATAATCCTCTATCTCGGTACAGTTTCTCCTTAGACGAATGAACTGACCCTTGGGAATATTCAAAAGCCACTTAGGATAGTGGCAGCTGTCCAGTGCAATGTAGCCATTCCGGTCAACATTTTTGAAATAAGTAGTGGTGGTTAATCTGTTTCTTTTGATTGCAATGTTTAGGTCCAAGAAATGAATGGATTCTTCACTGGTTTCCCATGAAAGTGAGATATTCCGGTCATTAGAGTTAAGCGTTTGTAAAAATAACTGCAAGGAGGTCTCATCACCCCTCCAAAAGATTATCACATCATCTATATAGCGTTTGTATAACGCCAACTCCTTAGGTGTTTGGGAGTAGATGGAATATTGTTCCCAGTGGGCCATAAACAGGTTGGCCACGCTCGGGGCAAAGCGGGCACCCATGGCAACCCCTCTTATTTGTTTATAAAATTGATGTCCATGCCAGAAATAGTTATGGGTGAGGCAAAAATCTAGACAGTCAATAATGTACTTCTGCTGTTTCACTTGTAAGTTACTATATTTGTTCAGACCCCAATTAGTGGATGAAATTGCATTATCATGGTCAATTATGGTATATAAAGAGGAGACATCAGCTGTGGCTATTCGCAGGTTGTCCGTATTCTGGATGGTATCAAGTAACTGGATCAGATGTTTAGTGTCCCTAAGGTAAGCACGTGTCTCTTTGACTAGGGGTTGTAAAAAAATATCCACATATTGTCCCAATCTAGATAGGATAGAATCGATGCCGTTCACTATGGGCCTCCCTGGGGGGTTATGGAGGTCCTTATGGATTTTAGGGACTAAGTAGATGACCGGTATCCTGCATGTGTCAGGCACAAGGAATCTTACTTCTTTTTTATTCAGGATCTTATCCTGCATTCCTTTATTAACCAAGGATTCTAATTCTTGTTTATAGTTGGCGGTGGGATCCTTTTGTAAGATTTTATATGTAGTAGTGTCTGCCAATTGCAGATTCAATTCCTTCAAGTACTGGTCTTTAGATAGGACTACTATCCCACCTCCTTTGTCAGCTGGTCTGACCACTATGTCATCCCGCTGGGATAATTTCTTTGTACCCATTTGTATCAAATTGTTACCAGATAGACGTGGTAGTTTAAGTTTCTCTATATCTTGTTGCAGCATCTTTTTAAATACTTCAATTTGATTGTTTTTACTTATCTGTGGGTTAAACAATGATTTGTTCCTCAGCTCGGTATGCATATATTGGCTGGCCCCTCTGTTGGTATTATGTGTATTGCCTGGTATCCCTGCAAAATGTTTTTTAATGTTGAGTTTCCTAGTGAACTTCAACATATCTACATAGATACTAAATTTATTAGCAGGTTTAGGTGGGGCAAACTTAAGTCCCTTATCTAATACTTCCAGTTCTTCTCTAGAGAGATCTGCCCCACTGAGGGGTTGGAGTTTTCAACCTCAGTGGGGCAGATCTCTCTAGAGAAGAACTGGAAGTATTAGATAAGGGACTTAAGTTTGCCCCACCTAGTATACAAAAGGATCCCACCGCCAACTATAAACAAGAATTAGAATCCTTGGTTAATAAAGGAATGCAGGATAAGATCCTGAATAAAAAAGAAGTAAGATTCCTTGTGCCTGACACATGCAGGATACCGGTCATCTACTTAGTCCCTAAAATCCATAAGGACCTCCATAACCCCCCAGGGAGGCCCATAGTGAACGGCATCGATTCTATCCTATCTAGATTGGGACAATATGTGGATATTTTTTTACAACCCCTAGTCAAAGAGACACGTGCTTACCTTAGGGACACTAAACATCTGATCCAGTTACTTGATACCATCCAGAATACGGACAACCTGCGAATAGCCACAGCTGATGTCTCCTCTTTATATACCATAATTGACCATGATAATGCAATTTCATCCACTAATTGGGGTCTGAACAAATATAGTAACTTACAAGTGAAACAGCAGAAGTACATTATTGACTGTCTAGATTTTTGCCTCACCCATAACTATTTCTGGCATGGACATCAATTTTATAAACAAATAAGAGGGGTTGCCATGGGTGCCCGCTTTGCCCCGAGCGTGGCCAACCTGTTTATGGCCCACTGGGAACAATATTCCATCTACTCCCAAACACCGAAGGAGTTGGCGTTATACAAACGCTATATAGATGATGTGATAATCTTTTGGAGGGGTGATGAGACCTCCTTGCAGTTATTTTTACAAACGCTTAACTCTAATGACCGAAATATCTCACTTTCATGGGAAACCAGTGAAGAATCCATTCATTTCTTGGACCTAAACATTGCAATCAAAAGAAACAGATTAACCACCACTACTTATTTCAAAAATGTTGACCGGAATGGCTACATTGCACTGGACAGCTGCCACTATCCTAAGTGGCTTTTGAATATTCCCAAGGGTCAGTTCATTCGTCTAAGGAGAAACTGTACCGAGATAGAGGATTATAACAACCAGGTCCAAAAACTAGGGGATAGATTCGAACAAAAAGGTTATAGTAAACATCTCATTTCTAAAAAAATCGACGAAGTGGGGAAAATGGACAGAACCCAATTGTTGACAGATAAGATTAAGGAGGCACATCTAGATGACCGCGTATCTATCATTTTAGATTACAACATGCACTATAAAAAAATCGAGAAAATATTTAAGAAGTACTGGCCTATCCTCCAATCGGATCCCCTTTTAGAGAAAGCCCTACCTGCTAAACCATTGTTTATATATAGGAAGGCCCCCAGCATTAGAACTAGTATAGTCAAAAATGTGATTGACCCCCCTCAGATTAACCGCAGCAATACACTTTTTGATCTAAAGGGTTTCTACCCGTGTAAGACCTGCTACGCCTGCAAGGCCACAAAAGGAAGTAATAGGAAAATGAGAGAATTCCAAGCAACCACTACAGGAATGACATATACCATCAAGGAGTTTATTACATGCCACACAGAAGGGGTAGTATATTGTCTCCAGTGCGAGTGTGGGCTGCAATACGTGGGACGAACTAAGAGGCCCATGTGGAAGAGGATTAGGGAACATATCCAAAATATAAAAAAGGGCCACACTAAACACAGTGTTCCCAGGCATTTTACCACCCACCATCATAATGATCCGTCCAAACTTAAATTCTGGGCAATAGAAAAATATAAAAGACACTGGAGGGGGAGCAATAAAGTGAGATCTATTAGTCAAATGGAATCCAAATGGATTTTCCTTTTGAGGTCACAAGCCCCGAGGGGCCTCAACGTTGAATTCGACCTGAATTGCTTCATCAGCAACTATTAAATCAGACCCCTAACACCTTCTATGTTCTGCATTATGTTTGCATTAGGCTCTGTATTGTTAATTATAATGTCATGTTATGGTCATTGACCAACCCTATGGTGTACTGTATATATGGGCGATCTGGTCTTTATATTTATGATATATACCTAGTCACCCTTGATGAATAGGTACTACTAGGGGTTATCTTTATTATAGATCCCCCTAATGTTTTATCTCCTTTTAATTTGGTTTAATCCAAAACTATTTTACATTTTCCTTTTATAATATTGTTTCTATGGTGGGAATTGAGGTTAGAGTGCCGCTTTAGGTTGCCTTACTTTGTCATCGGAGCTTGCACCTGAGTGACCGTAATCCACCTATATATATTTTCATCCCATATATCCACCCCCGATACGATCGTTCGGTTTGAGATTTTATTTTTATTTTAACCAAGATACCTAGAAGACTGTCCGCCCCTTATTGTACTTCACTCCAATGGCGGTCGGCACCGCCCATCAGCAATGCTGATTGGGTAATCGACCAATAAATCAAGCTCCACCGCTAGTAGGCGTATATCCTGATGAAGTCACGTGTTTGAGTGACGTAACGCGTAGATACGCCAGAGGGAGGAGCTTCCTACGATTGACGGCTTGACGTCACATCCGGCGGGGACGCCATCTTGGTGCTCCAAGTCCTGAACACAGTACACCCTTGGAGAGGTGTAAAGGCCTGCTTACTATCAGATCCGTAGCCTTTATCGGAGAGACATCACGGGCAGTGCTGAGGTTACTATTCCATACTAAGACCTACCAGGAGGAGTGAGTGACACCACTATTACCAGCAGGATCCACCGACCAGCAGGATCATTACAATCAGCATTATAAGCTCTTTGGTCCCTGGGGGCCTGAGCAGGAAGGTGAGGGGGCACCCCAGCCGTAGAGGATTGGCACATTGTGGCTCACACCTGCATGAAGTCTGTGTGACCCATTAAGGACACCATTCACCTTATGTTTACCCATTAAGGACATTATTCACGTTTTTGCTCACCTTCATGCATGTTATCCTCAAAGCTGTCCACTTCACTCTTTATATATATGTCAGCCACTCCTTATATATGTCAGCCACTATATTATATGGTTTATCTTATTTTGCTTATTTAGCGCCGTATTAATTGGTTTTATATAGAGTGGAGTGCAAAACCATGTTTTAAAACGTGCTCCGCCCTCCCGACACATTCACGGGTAGGGGGCGCGCGTGCGCGCGCGCTCACGCCGACCCGTGGGTGACACGATTCGATCCAGGAGGGATCAATCATTAGATTTCAGCCAGTGATTTCTGGCTGAAATCACATGATCGGTCCCTGTACTATCCTGTCCTGTGTTGACATTTACACAGGGCAGGATATGATGTCATTCTTCTCTGCCTGGACACATTCCGTTCCAGACAGAGAAGAAGACATCCAAACAGTGAGTAAAACACTACACACTGACAGTTAGAACACTCTAGGTCACATTTAACCCCCTGATCGCCCCCCTCCCCCCCCAATTAACCCCTTCACTGCCCTGTCACCAGTGTCACTGATCAGTGAAGCAATATTTACTGATCAGTGTCGCTGGCGACTTCCGATAGAGTTAGCGCCCCTCCCAGATAGCGCCAGTTTGCCCGCTAATACACCAGTAGTCCCGTCTAACCCTTTGATCGCCCCCCTCCCAGTTAACCCCTTCACTGCCCTGTCACCAGTATCACTGATCAGTGAACCAATTTTTACTGATCACTGTATCAGTGTCGCTGGCGACTTCCGATAGTGTTAGCGCCCCTCCCAGATAGTGCCAGTTTGCCCGCTAGTGCACCAGAAATCCCATTTAACCCCTTGATCGCCCCCCCCCCCAGTTAACCTCTTCACTGCCCTGTCACCAGTGTCATTGATTACAGTGAACAGATTTTTATTGATCACTGTATTAGTGTCACTGGTGACTTCTGATAGTGTTAGCGCCCCTCCTAGATAGCGCCAGTTTGCCCGCTAATGCACAGGATTTTTTTTACCAAAAACGTAGCAGAATACATTTTGGCTTAAATTTATGACTAACTTTGAGTTTACGATATATTTTTTATAGCTGAAAGTAGAAAATATTGTTTTTTTTTCAAAATTTTCTTGTTTTTTTTGTTTATAGCGCAAAAATTATCATTTGAATTAGTGCAGCGCCAAACAGCAAAAAAAGGCCTGGTCATTAAGGGGGGTAAATCCTCTGGAGCTCAAGTGGTTAAACAGGGACATGTGCATTCTAGTGCATTTTTGTTGTGTTTTTGTGCATTCCAGTGCATTTCGGTACATTTTTGATGCGTTTTACTGTATTCCAGTAAAGTTCTGTGCAGAAAAAAAATGCAGCCTGTCCTACATTTTTTTTCTGCAACCGGAACACACTGGAACTGCATGCACTGATGTGAACTATGACATTAAGAACTATATAATCTACTTTCTGTGCATTTTGGATCCAGAAAAAAAAGCAGCCGAAACGCATGGAGTGTGAACTGGTCCTTAGAACCACTTTAAGTTATAGTAGTCATGAAATGCATCTGCGATGTCTTGGAGGGGGTTAAATAATTTTGCTCCGGTATGAGGATGGAATATATAGGATATCTTTTATTTAATTGAACTTGCATAAAAACCAACGCAAAATCCAGGAAAGTGAGGAATATGGATTCAATGGCTGCCTCCATAATTTTTTGGATTTACAGGTACTACATCCTCCATTATTCAGTATACAATCCCTAAGAGAAGAATATGGTTGTGTACTGCTCAAAAAAATGAAAGGAACACTTTGAAAACACATCAGCTTCCAATGGGGAAAAATATCATGTTGGATCTCTATATTGATATGGACTGGGTAATGTATTAGGAATGTAAGGATGCCCCATCATTTGATGGAAATGAAAATGATCGACCTACAGAGGACTGAATTCAAAGACACCCTGAAAATCAAAGTGAAATAAATTATGCAGCAGGCTAGTTCATTTTGCTGAAATGTCATTGCAGCAACTCAGAATGGTCCTCAGTAATTTGTATGGCCCCCATGTACTTGTATGCATGCCTGACAACATCAGGGTCTGCTTCTACTGAGACAACGGATGGTGTCCTGGGGTATTTCCTCCCAGATCTGGACCAGGGCATCACTGAGATCCTGGACAGTCTGAGGTACAACCTGGCGGTGTCAGATGGACTGAAACATGACATTCCATAGGTGTTCTGTTGGATTTAGGTCAGGCGAACGTGGTGGCCATTCAATGGTATCAATTCCTTCATCCTCCAGGAACTGCCTGCATGCTCTCACCACATGAGGCCGGGCATTGGCGTGCACCAGGAGGAACCCAGGACCCACTGCATCAGTGTAGGGTCTGACAATAGGTCCAAGGATTTCATCCCGATACCTAATGGCAGTCAGGGTGCCATTGTCTAGCCTGTAGAGGTCTGTCTCCCTCCATGGATATGCTTCCCCAGACCATCACTGACCCACCACCAAAACTGTCATGCTGAACCATGTTACAGGCAGCAGAATGTTCTCCACGGCTTCTCCAGACCCTTTCACGTCTGTCACATGTGCTCAGGGTGAACCTGCTCTCATCTGTGAAAAGCACAGGGCGCCAGTGTCGGACCTGCCAATTCTGGTGTTCAATGGCAAATTCCAATTGAGCTCTAGGATGCCGGGCAGTGAGCACAGGGCCCACTAGAAGACATTGGGCACTCAGGCTACCCTCATGAAGTCTGTTTCTGATTGTTTGGTCAGAGACATTCACACCAGTGGCCTGCTGGAGGTCATTTTGTAGGGCTCTGGCAGTGCTCATCCTGTTCCTCCTTGAACAAAGGAGCAGACACCGGTCCTGCTGATAAATTAAGAACCTTCTACAGCCCTGTCCCGCTCTCCTAGAGTAACTGCCTGTCTCCTGGAATCTCCTCCATACTCTTGAGACTGTGCTGGGAGACACAGCAAACCTTCTGGCAATGACACGTATTTATGTGCCATCCTGGAGGAGTTGGACTGCCTGTGTAACCTCTGTAGGATCCAGGTATTGCCTCATGCTACCAGTAGTGACACTGACCCTAGCAAAGCGTAAAACTAGTGAAAAACGGTCAGAAAAGAGTAGGGAAAAAAATGTCAGTGTCCTCTACCTGTAAAATCATTCCAGTTTTGGGGGTCATCTCATTGTTGCCCATCTAGTGCACCTGTTGCTAATTTCATTAACACCAAAGCAGCTGAAACTGATTGACAACCCCCTCTGCTACTTACCTGACCAGATCAATATCCCAGGAGTTTCACTGACTTGATGCTATACTCTGATTAAAAAGTATTTCTTTAATTTGCTTGAGCAGTGTACATTTTGCAGTGCATTTTCATGTGCTGTGAGCCTGTCAGAGTGCATAATTTTTACACACATTCCCACAATGCACTTATGTGAATGAAGCTTCAGGCTTTTCTTCCTTTATTTTCACCTAATAAACCTGCAAACAACATACTTCCCATCTTAGGGTGGCTATGCCTACCTCTGTATGAATGGAGGGATCCATGGTTGTCACCCAGACTGACTACTAAACATGTCTGCCTTTGTTAATCTCTATTGTATGGGGGTTGGGGACGTTGGTAGTTTACAGAATAAGGTATACATTGCTTCATACTTCCAGTTTAACTGGAAGTGACAAGAACACTTGCAATTAAATGTTTATCAAGGTGGTAAAAATGGTAATTTAATTTATAGTAGATCCCGTTAAGCAACTGTCCATGGCTTCCCTTATGTTTTCACAGATGAGCTATGGGACCCAGGATTCTTTTTTTAAAGAGAGGATTCAGTCTCCTTCATTTCACCCCATATTTCCTGCTGGGAGAAAGCAATATAATGCTATCATTCAGTTACTGAAGCACTTTGGTTGGACCTGGGTTGGTATTGTGTATTCGGATGATGAGAGCAGCCAACGTTCAAGTGTTGAGCTCCAGCAGATGATGGCACAAAATAAGATCTGTGTAGAGTTCACCCTGACAATCAAAGACATCCTCTTTAGTCATGAGCAGAAAGCACTTGCCAGAATAATAACAAAGTCCAGTTGTATCGCTATCCTTGTCATTGGAAACCAAGCAAATTTTCACCTATTTTCAGAACTGACCAGTAAGACAGACCTAAGAAATGTCTTCATTTTTGTTTTTAACTTTCCAGACTATTTAGACTTTGTTAGAGTTGTCAGTCTGAATGGCTCCTTACTGTTGCATCTCGGTAAAGCGGAGGTTCCGGATCTTAAAAATTACTTGCTGACTGCAAGCCCTGAGAAGTTTCCTGATATTCCCACCATAAAAAATATGTGGAAGATGTTATTTGATTGTTTGCCTAAAAAAATGAAAGAAAAAGTTTGGGGGGAGTGCAATGGGACAGAGAGCCTCAGCACATTGCCGCAGATTTACTATGACGTGGAACATTTCCGAATTACCTTCCAGGTGTATGCCGCGGTCATTGCCCTAGCACATGCACTGCATGAGATGATTTATTACAAGTCTGGTGGAAAAATAGTTACGAGACGTGAACACTGGCAGACGTTGGAGGTAACACTCAGACTGAGCTACCATGTATTACATGTTATAGAGATAGGACTACTAAAACATAATAAAGCTCTAAGTGCACATAACTTTGAAGGGTCTCATTTATCAACGTCATTGTGCAGCTAGTATTATTTAGTCACAATCAACTGGACTTGTCCTGTAATGTTGAAGACACTTTGTAGATTATACAAGCCACTTATTTAATTCTGATGAGTGTCAGGAAGATTCCCTATCATTTACTGCACATCCACACAGGTAGCATATGCACCCCAATGTTAGGCAGTTATTGATTGTCCAAGAACAGGATAAGAGGTGTGAAAGATATGGATCCATCCTGTTCTGGTTACTTACTATAATGCCATTCTTGGTCTCATGTTGTCTGCATAGGTGTTACACTTTCAATAAACATGGCTGAAGGTGTGTATTGTTGCCAAAATGCCGGGATAGAGATGATGTAATGTAATATGTGGGAGACAGATGGTGCCAAAGTTCCCTACCCCTGTTTAAACACTTCCAGTCCGGACACTTTTACCCCCTTCCTGTCCAGGCCAATTTTCAGCTATCATTGCTATCATACTTTGAATGACAATTGCGCGGTCATGCAACACTGTACCCATATGAATTTTTTAGCATTTTTTTGAGACAGATAAAACTTTAGTTTGGTGGTATTTATTCACCACTAGGATTTTTATTTATTTTGCTCTATAAATGAAAGTCCAAAAATTTTGAAAAAAAGTGTTTTTCATAAATCTTGGCCAAAATTTATTCGGTTATCTGTTTAGTAAAAAAAAAAATAACCCAAATTAGTTTATAAGCAAAACTTATAATTTTTCAAAAAAAATTTTTACATTTTTATTTTATTTTTTTATATTATTATTTATGTTCTTTTTTTTTTAACACACTGTCTCCCTAGCAGTATAGTGTCACCATGGTGACACTGTACTACTTGTGGGGGGTGATGAAGATTTTTTTTTTTTTTACACTGATTGCTTTTACACCCATAAAGGCTGTACAAGCAATCATTTCTCCTCTCTGGCTTCATTCTTGCAGCCATTGAGAAATACTGTGAGAGCTGTGATTGGTCACAGCTTGTCACATGGTACAAAGCTGTTGTGAATAGCCTTGTACCATGTGACCTCTGTGATCATTCACAGATTTCACACATAGTAAGCAATGATGTCAGAATTGACATCTTGTTTACTACTGTTCATGTGATGGCTGATTGGCCAATCAGCGATCACATGATCGGGACCTCACACAGAGGTCCCGTACAGTGATTGGACAGCGGCACCGGATCGTGGTGCTGCGCAATCCCAGGGAGTGTGCACAGCCTATAAATGCGGGCACCATTTATGAACGGCCACCCACTCCTGCACTGGCTGTTTATGTACACGGGCAAGACGGGAAGTGGTTAAGGATGTTTTTTCCAGTTTGATATACAGTGTGCTCTCTTTCCAAAATTTGCATTTCTCTGTCCTTGAAAGAATGATCCTTTTCTTAAGGATGTTTTTTCCAGTTTGACATACAGTGTGGTCCACGGGTGGACTGAGAACTCATGGTGCCCCCGGGCAATAGGGGATCTTGGGGCCTCTGTGTCCTAGCCCACACTCAAACCACACCTAAAAAAAGCCTATGAAAGGTACTAGGGGCATCTCATGGGGCCCCCTACTGACCCTGGGCCCTCAGGCAGTGCCCGAGTGCCTGAATGGTCAGTCTGCCCTGTGTGTGGTCTCTTTCCAATTGTGCTCTTTTTACAGAATTTTCACTTCTCTGTCCTTGAAAGAATGATCCTTTTCTTAAAGACATAGGAAAACAGCCTTGACCTAAACAGTTTTGCCTGCAAGAAGCAGTAACCAAGGAACAGGTGGATAACAAGAGAGCTTTTGACAAGAAAACAAGGGGGGAACTGAGTCTCCAGCCCGGTGATAAAGTATTGCTGTCTACAACAAACCTTAGGTTGGCATGTCCCTCAGAGAAGCTTGCACCTAAGTTTGTGGGACCGCTTCCAGTTAAGAGGAAGCCTAATGAGGTATTGTCTGAATTATCCTTACCTGACTTGTTTAACATTCATCCAGTGTTCCATGTTTTGTTGAAACCTAAAGTACCTGCTCCTTTTCTAGATAGGGTGTCTGGTCCACCTGAGCCTGTGATTGTTAATGGAGATGAAGAATATGAGGTGGAAGCCTGGACTGTAGGAGAAGGTGGAACAAACTGCAATACTTAATTAAATGGGAAGGGTATGGCCTGGAGCCAAGAAAAGTATCAATGCCTTATTAATGCTTTTTCCACAGAAAGAGAGCCAAGTGGGGATCCAGAGGTTGACTATAAGGAGTCGGCAATGTCAGGAATGCACTGGCCATGCCACAACTGGAGCTCCGAAGCACACACAGATGCGCAGGTGTGACCCTGCAGGTGCCTGACTCAGGCATGCGTGCATTCACTGCTAATGCTGGCTCCAAATGGCCTATGTAAGTGCAGCAGCTGCACTGAGATTGCTGGCTGATCTGCATCTCCCCCTGTATTCCTGTTCTTGTGATTGACTCGGCTTCTCCTGACCTCACTTGAACATTACTTGCCCTGACCTCAGCTTGCTTCTTGCATCCTGCCTCTGCCTGGTCTGCCCCCACCGTTGCTGACTTTGGCTTGGGAACTGACTTCTCTTCTGTCTGCCATTTTATGCCGGATCTGCCTGTTTGTTACCGACCCTGGCTCGTCTGACCCTGCATCCTGCCTTACCATCCCGCACTGCTGTCTACTGCTAGCCTGCCTGCTAATAGCCTGCTCTGTTGTGCCATCTGCCTGCTGCCAGCCTGCCTGCCACCAGCCTGCTCTGCTGAGCCTCTGTCTGCTGGCAGCCAATCTGCTACCAGCCTGCTCTGCTGTGCCACCTACTGCCAGCCTGCTCTGCTGATCCCCTGTCTGCTGGCAGCCAATCTGCTATCAGCCTGCTCTGCTGTGCCACCTACTGCCAGCCTGCTCTGCTGCAACATCTGCCTACAGCCAACTGCGCTACTCCAGCCATCCATCCAGCAAGTTGTCGGCTACTCCTGCAGACTACCAGATTGTTCAGGCACTCATACCTCACCATGCTCTCGTGGTTGCTTTTCCACCTTCAGTGGCCCCTGAGTCAGAGCTGTATGAGAGGTCTTCCTCTGCATGTCAGGCTCACTACCTAGGCATGAGACACAGTCACAGCAGATGTACACTCCCAGCCACTGCCTGTACAGCTAAAGGGGGTAGTGGTTGAAAAGTGGTAAATCCGTGGCTCAACCACAAAGTTTTACTACCCCCAACGAGTGATCGAGCCCTAATAGCGCAGCCAGTAACAGTTCTCAATCACCACAGCACTAGCCACAGTGTCACAAGACCAGTGTAGCTAGAATTAGTGTTCCTAGTTTGCCTGCTTATGGACCACATTTCTGCCTGATGCCTGCACCGATCCTGTGCTCATATACTGACCATGTCTCTTCCTGAGCCTCAACTGACTCATCTACACGTCAAATTGACTATGTTCCTTGAAGAACATTCTTTAGCCTTCTGTACTTCCTTACCAGTGAACATGGCGTTCCTGGGAGCAGCCATCTAACAGTAGGCCAGTCTTGGTTGGCTTATAGGAACACAGACTGCTATACGTGACGCTAACTAAGCTGTATTCCCTGACCACTCATACAGAGGCAACCAATAAAGTATATTTGTGATACAATTGTTTGATTTGTGTGATACATGAGATACAATGTCTGCTACATAATCAGACAAGGCACTGAAAAAGTCTCACATATGTAGCATTGCCATACCCAGAAGGAGTAGTAGCATGTGTGTTGAAGGAGGTGCAGCAAGCTGTATGTGAGAAATATTTTAATAAATGTACAACTTTTTTTTGTTTAATTATATTTTTATTGAGTTTTTAAAGACATACAACAGACAAGAAGTTGCATATTATTATGAGACAACAGTAACATATCACAAATCAACAAAAGAAAAATGAAACAGAACCCATCAATGAAAATGCACATATAGATAATGTTGTTGGATAACAGTGGCTTAACCGGTAAAATCAGACATCTGAATAGGCATATTGGAGATAAAATGGTCCCATGGATCCCAAATTGCTTCGAAAAGGGGAACAAGGCTGGCATGTATGGCACTTAAATACTCCATTGTTCTATTCTCACCAATAACTTTCAACAGTTCCAACCGTGAGGGAGGTGTAGTAGATAACCAGTGCATGGGTATGGTTCTCCTGGCCACTGTTAAGACATGGGAAGATAGTTTCTTGGCAAACTTGGAGAGACCTGGAACAGGTAGGCCTAATAAAAAATGAATAGGATCAAAAGGAATATGAACCCGTAAAAGAAGCCAAAAAAGGCTTTGCACTTCACTCCAGAAAGGTGCAATGTGTTGACAAAGCCGTAAAATATAAAATAGGGTGCCAATTTCTCTGCCACATCACCAGCAGACAGGAGAAACATTTGGATTGCGGGAAATGGAGAACCTCAGGGGTCTTGTACCAAAACATCAAACTTTTGTAAGTATTTTCTTTATATACCACACATGATCCTATTTCACTGATCTAGGGGCATATCTTGCTGAAGAGTATGGGGCCATTTCCGCATATAAAGATGTAGGTCTGTAGATAAGGGACAAGTGTCCTGTAATAGTTTATAAATGGAGGAAATAAGGCCCCATTGGCAAGGACCATGAATGCAAATGAGTTCAAAAGGAGTAGGCTTCTGTAGAGTCAGGGAAGGGATCTTGAAAGAAAAAAATGTCTTATCTGCAGGTAAACATAATCTTGATGAGGAGGCAGCTGCACAGATTTTTGTAACTCTATAAAGGGTTTAAGCTTTCGAGACACCAGGTTTACCAGATGTCTCAGTTGAAATAAATTGGCTGTAGCCCAAGGGCAGGGGTTGAGCTAGCAGGGAGATTAAAATTAAATATAACATTGGTCAGAGGCGAGAAAGGAGAAGTTAGAGAGAATTTACCGTTGCAGCGCCTCCATATGGACAACATGAAGTGTATTGGCCCGAGCAGTCTGTGTTTATGTGAGGCAATTTCAGTGGGGGTCATGGACCAGACTAGGGAACAAGGGTGTAATGGACATAGCTGAAGCCATTCAATCTCAGACCATTTATTAGGGGGATGCTGAGAAGACCAATAAACAAGAGTACGGAGATGAGTAGCCAAATAGTATGTCACAAAATCTGGAGCCCCCAGGACTCCCTGAGATCATGGTGAAAGGAGAACTGTGTGGACAATTCAGGGAGATTCATTATGCCAGATAAAGTGGAGGAAAGATTTCTGTAGAGAACGTAGCTTTGATATAGGGATGGGGACTGGAAGCATCTCAAACAGATACAAGAGTTTGAGCAGAATGGTTGGTCATTTTTAGTACATGAATCCTTCCGAGGAAGGAGATGGCAAGTTTGTCCCAAGATTTTAAGGATTAAGTAATGGATTGGAAAAGGGTGGAAAATTAGCTTCATAGAGGGAGTGGTAAGTGGAAGTAAGGTTAGTACCTAGATGTCAGGGCAGGAACGCTGGAATGGGCAGGCAGGCCTATGGTACGGTCACGCTGCGACTGACGACAGCCACTACCCACAGACCAGAGTCCCTCAGGGCGCGGAGTCTAAGCCCCAGGCTACCCTTCACCAGGGCCCCTGATGGTGGGGATGGACTTGACGCAGCCTGAGACCAGGTCGCGGCCCCCGAGTGACCCCAGCTGCGATAACGACTGCCGCCAATGGCGTACAGCTGGTGGGAGCTAGATGGGATCACGAGTAGAGTAGTCAGACAAGCCGGGTCAATAACAACGGAGCAGACAGTACTAGACGGTAGGCAAAGAATACTCAGGTCACGGGCCGGATTCAACAACGGGAGGTCAGATAAAGGGTTAACGCAGAGAGTAGTCTTGTCCAAGCCGAGTCGGTTACCAGGAGAGCAATGGGAACAACACAAGAGCTTGCAACAGGGCAACATACAGGACACAAGTGCAGAGCACACTTGCAGACAGCAGGTTTAAATGTGCTCAACCACACCCTTCTGAGGAGGAGCCGCAGAAGCCTGAAGGCATAAAGGTTCCCACCATGCTTTGCAGAAAACCAAGATGGAGGCCAGCTCATGGAGATGCACAAGCTCTGAAGAAAGGTAGGACCTTGACAGTACCTCCTCCTCAAGGGCCCCTCCCCCTCCGTGGCTCCACAAAAGGTTTCTGAGGAAATCGGGCGTGAAAAGCGCGGAGGAGGGCAGGAGCATGAACATCCGCGGAAGGAACCCAGGAACGTTCCTCGGGACCATAACCACGCCAATGGACCAAAAACTGTACCCGACCGCGGACCAACCGAGAATCCAAGATGCGGCTCACCTCATACTCCTCATGACCGTCGACCCTGATAGGACGAGGACGAGGCAGAGAGGCAGTAAAGCGATTACAGATCAGAGGTTTCAACAGGGATACGTGGAAGACATTGGAGATGTGCATCCCAGGAGGAAGAGCAAGGGCATAGGCAACCGGGTTCACCCTGCGAAGAATGCGGAAAGGACCAACAAAACGGGGGGCCAGCTTTGGTGTGGGCACCCGAAGCTTGAGGTTGCGAGTGGACAACCACACCCGATCTCCGACCTGGTATGAGGGAGCGGGCAACCGTCTACGATCAGCCTGGAGCTTCTGGCGCTGTGCTGAGTCCTTCAAGGACCTCTGAATCTGCCCCCATGAGGAGCGCAGAGCAGCCAGGTGGTTATCCACAGCCGGAATGTCCTGTGGAGAGAACAACTCAGGCAATACAGCGGGTTGGAACCCATAGTTGGCCATGAAGGGGGACATCCCAGAGGAGGAGTTGACAGCCGAGTTCCTCGCAAACTCTGCCCATGGCAGGAGATCGGCCCAGTTGTCCTGATGATCCGATATATAGCAACGAAGGAATTGTTCCAGGGCCTGGTTGGAACGCTCCGCAGCCCCATTGGACTGAGGGTGGTAGGCCGAAGAGAAGGAAAGCTCGATACCCAACTGGGAGCAGAAGGCGCGCCAGAACCTGGACACAAACTGGCTCCCACGGTCCGAGACAATCACCTTGGGCAACCCGTGCAAGCGAAAGATCTCCTTGGCGAAAACCGTAGCCAGTTCCTGTGCAGTCGGCAATTTCTTGAATGGAACGCAATGGCACATCTTAGAAAAACGATCGATCACCATAAGAATGACCGTATGACCTTGAGACGCAGGAAGATCCACAATAAAATCCATTCCCAGGTGTGACCAGGGACGCTCCCCATTGGGAATGGGTTGCAGAAGGCCCAATGGAAGGTGCCGAGGAGATTTATTCTGGGCACAGACCGAACAAGCTGCTACATATGAGGCGATGTCAGAACGGAGAGATGGCCACCAGAATAACCGAGAAACGACCCAGGACAATTGGTTCCTACCAGGATGACCGGCAGTCTTGGCATTATGGTAGGTACGTAGCAAGCGGGTACGCAATCCCTCAGGTACAAAACATCTTCCAGCAGGTCTCTCAGGGGGAGCGTTAGTTTGAGCCGCCAAAATCTGCTCCCCAAGGGGAGAAGTCAGGTTGGTACGAATGGCAGCCAGGATCTGGTTTGGAGGAATGACCGAGGTCGGCTCAGTGTCCTCCCTGGACAGCTCAGAGTATTGCCGCGACAAGGCATCAGCCCTGACATTCTTGGAACCAGGCAAGTAAGAGACCACATAGTTAAAACGTGACAAAAACAGAGCCCACCTGGCCTGACGGGGTGTCAACCTCTTAGCCTCCGAGAGATATGTGAGGTTCTTGTGGTCAGTGAGAACTAGGACCGGGACCACAGAACCCTCAAGCAGGTGCCTCCATTCCTTGAGAGCCAGAATAATGGCCAACAACTCCCTGTCTCCAATCTGGTAGTTGCACTCTGCAGAGGAAAGCTTCTTGGAGTAGAACCCACAAGGAAGTAGGGGTCCCTCGGGTGACCGTCGCTGGGACAAGAGGGCGCCTACTCCTGTCTCAGATGCATCAACCTCGAGAAGAAAAGGCAACCCAGGATTGGGATGAGACAGAATTGGGGCCGAAGTGAAGGCGGCTTTCAGAGCCTTGAAAGCTGAGATGGCCTCGGGTGACCACTCGTGAGGGTTACTGCCCTTCTTGGTCAGATCTGAGAGAGGCTTTGCCAATGTGGAAAAGTTCCTGATAAACTTCCGATAATAGTTGGCAAATCCCAAAAAGCGCTGAATGGACCGAAGACCACTGGGACGAGGCCACTGCAGAACCGCTGAAACCTTCTCAGGGTCCATAGAAAAACCCATCGGGGAAATGATGTAGCCTAAAAAGGCAACCTGGGATTGGTGAAATTCACACTTCTCGAGCTTACAGAAAAGCTCGTTTTCACGTAACCGTTGCAGCACCCGCTTAACATCCTGGATATGAGTCTCCATAGACGCAGAGTAAACCAGGATGTCGTCCAAGTAAACCACCACGCACTGCTGCAACAAGTCACCTAAGACATCGTTAATAAACTCCTGAAAGACCGCGGGTGCGTTACACAACCCGAAGGGCATAACCAGGTATTCATAGTGGCCGGTTCTGGTGTTGAACGCGGTCTTCCACTCATCGCCCTCCTTGATCCGTACAAGGTTGTAGGCAGCCCTAAGGTCTAGCTTAGTAAAGACCGTTGCTCCCTTGAGGCGGTCAAACAACTCGGTGATCAACGGAATAGGATAAGCATTTTTAATCGTGATCCGATTGAGACCCCTAAAATCAATGCAGGGTCTCAGCTCACCTCCCTTCTTTTTCACAAAAAAAAACCCAGCTCCTGCTGGAGACGTAGACTTGCGAATGTGCCCCCGGGAAAGCGCATCCGCAACGTATTCCTCCATGGCCTGATTCTCTGCCACCGAAAGAGGATACACCCTGCCACGCGGAGGAGTAGCACCAGTTTGTAAGGTTATGGCACAATCGTATGGACGATGAGGAGGCAGGGCACCGGCGCGCACCTTGTCAAACACGTCCAGGTACTCCCCATATTCAGTGGGCAGCACAGAGTCCGAGGAGGTGCACAGCACCTTAACCGGACCACGGATGCAACCAGCCCCACACCGTGGTGACCATGAGAGAATCTCGGCCGATCGCCAATCAAAGGTCGGATTGTGCCTCTGAAGCCAGGGATAGCCCAAAACCACGGAGTAGTGCGGGGAAGAAATTACCTGGAAACAGGCCAATTCCCTGTGAACAGCCCCAATAGCTACCTCCACCGGCAGGGTCTCGTGGGTAACCTGCGATGGCTGCAAGGGCCTGCCATCTATCGCCTCGAGAACCAATGGAGTCTCTCGAGCCTGCAGAGGAATGGAGTACTGGGCCGCAAACGAACTGTCCATAAACAAACCGCCAGCCCCAGAGTCTACCAGCGCCTGGGCCGTCACCGAGCCTCCTGCCCAAGAAAGGACAACGGTGATAAGCGGTTTATCTTTACGGGAAACCGGGGACGAGGAAACTCCACCCAAGATCTGCCCCCGACAGGATCTCAGGTGCGGGCGTTTCCCGGACGGACCGGACAGGACTGCCGAAAATGCCCCCCGAGTCCACAGTACAGGCAGCGACCCTCCCGACGCCGAGAAGCCCGCTCCCCCTCGGAAAGGCGAGCAAACCCCAGCTGCATGGGCTCACAACCAGACAAACCATCCCCAGGAGGCGTGGGAGGAGAGGGAGGCACGGGTGGGACAGAAAACGTAGGCGCCAAACGGTTAGGAGGCCTCCGCAGCCGCTCCTTAAATGAAGGCCTCTCTCTGAGCCTGGTGTCAATCAAGATTAGGAAGGAGATGAGTGCCTCTAACTCCACAGGCAGTTCTTTGGCTGCGATCTCGTCCTTCAACGCATCCATGAGACCATGAGAGAAAGCAGCCACTAGAGCCTCATTGTTTCAACCCACCTCTGCCGCCAAAGTACGAAATTCGATGGCGTACTCGGCAACGGTTCGTGAACCCTGATGCATGGACATGAGCAATTTGGCAGCAGAAGCGGAGCGAGCGGGTACGTCGAATACCGTACGGAAGGAGGCAACGAAACGGGTAAACACGTGAATCACCGGGTCATTCCTCTCCCATAAGGGATTAGCCCAGGCCAAGGCCCTATCAGAGAGCAGCGAGATTAGGAAGCCCACTTTTGCCCTCTCAGTAGGGAAAGCGTGAGGTATTAACTCAAAGTAAATCCCCACTTGGTTAAGAAAACCACGACACTGACTCGGTTCCCCCCCAAAGCGCTGAGGAAGAGGGGCAGAACCAGTCATACCTCTGGGTACCGCGGGTTCCGCAACAGATGCAGAGGTAGGTGCAACAACCGGAGCAACAGTGGGAGAGTCCACCGGAGTAACAACTGACCTAATAGCCCCAGGGGTAAGGTGCGCTGTGCGTGCAAGCAGAGCCTGCAACGCCTGAGCGAACTGATCCAACAAGCGATCCTGTTGGTCAAGTCTGGCGAGTAACATAGGGATCGAAGGCGTACCTGCACCGTCAGGATTCATGGCACTTGTGTAATGTCAGGGCAGGAACGCTGGAATGGGCAGGCAGGCCTATGGTACGGTCACGCTGCGACTGACGACAGCCACTACCCACAGACCAGAGTCCCTCAGGGCGCGGAGTCTAAGCCCCAGGCTACCCTTCACCAGGGCCCCTGATGGTGGGGATGGACTTGACGCAGCCTGAGACCAGGTCGCGGCCCCCGAGTGACCCCAGCTGCGATAACGACTGCCGCCAATGGCGTACAGCTGGTGGGAGCTAGATGGGATCACGAGTAGAGTAGTCAGACAAGCCGGGTCAATAACAATGGAGCAGACAGTACTAGACGGTAGGCAAAGAATACTCAGGTCACGGGCCGGATTCAACAACGGGAGGTCAGATAAAGGGTTAACGCAGAGAGTAGTCTTGTCCAAGCCGAGTCGGTTACCAGGAGAGCAATGGGAACAACACAAGAGCTTGCAACAGGGCAACATACAGGACACAAGTGCAGAGCACACTTGCAGACAGCAGGTTTAAATGTGCTCAACCACACCCTTCTGAGGAGGAGCCGCAGAAGCCTGAAGGCATAAAGGTTCCCACCATGCTTTGCAGAAAACCAAGATGGAGGCCAGCTCATGGAGATGCACAAGCTCTGAAGAAAGGTAGGACCTTGACACTAGATACCTCAAGGAATGGGAGCACCAGCGGTAAGGGTAATTTAATTTAAGGGAGGATAAAATGTCTGGGGGTATGTGAAGGGGTAACGCTTCTGTTTTAGTAGTGTTAACTTTATATCTGGACAAGGCATCAAAGAGTTGGAGAGTACCATGCAGAACAGGAAGCGTGGTATGGGGATCCATCAGTGTTAGTAGGATATCATCTGTGAACAAAGATAGCTTAAACTCATTATTGTGAGTACATATCCCATTGATACTAAGATTGGATCTGATAGCTATTGCTAGAGGCTCTAGACAGGGAATAAACAGTAAAGGGGAAAGAGGGCATCCCTGGCGCGTTCAATTAGACATCTGAAATGGGGGCGATAAGTACAAATCCATTTTGACCTGGGAAGAGTGAGTGGAGTAGAGGGCTGTCAAAGCATTTACAAACAAACCACTGAATTCAAATCTCTCCAGGACAAGAAACATATAAGGCTAGCCCAATCTATAAAATGCTTTTTGGGCGTCTAAGCTTAACAAGAGAGTGGGTTTCGGGGACTTGGTAAGATCGATCAAGTCAATGGTCCTCCTAGTGTTATCCCCCGTGTGTCTAGCTAGGACAAATCCCACCTGATCTCTGTGTATAAATTTGGAGATACTGTCAGGAATGGACTCGCCAATAGTGGTGGAACTCACCTGCCTTGTGGGTTGCAGTACCAGGACTGGCCAAACGGGTGCTCTCAGCAACCAGAGGCTCACTCCTGCAGTCAGCCAAAACACCTGAGGCTTATTGCAGGAGGTGCATATAAGGAATGGCCAGACTTGCAATCAGGGCCTTGGTGTATGTTTCCCAAGAGCCCCTGTACCTGCATCCTGTCTGCTTTCTGTCTGATCCTGCTTGATCCCTGACTCTGATTGAACTCCGCCTGTCCTGACCTCTGCTATTCCTGACCACTCTCCAGTCTGCTCCTTTGGTACCTTGTCCGCCTGATTGTTCCTGACCCAGCCCGTCTGACTACGCTCTGCCTGCTCCTTTGTACCTTGCCTGCCCGTTTGCTACCAACCTGGCCTGCCCGACTACGCTTAGTATTGTTCTTTTGTTATCTGTTGGGGGTTTTGGTTTGGTTTGTTTGCACTGTGTTTATGTTTAGTCTTGCACTGCGTTTATGTATTGTTTAGTCTTAAATAAATTATATTGTTTATACTATATCTGAAGCCTGCGTTTCCCTGTGTCAGTCCACACACCTCTGGTCATACCCGGAGCCCTGATATTACACCAAGGCCAATCCTGACCAGAATTGGCTGCACAGGGAAGCCATCTTGGCTTATTGTTGCTGGGAAGGATGAATCTTGATGAGGTGGTGTATTTGTCTCTGCTAGTGTTTGATGACCGAGATTATGCTTATCAGACTCTGAAGGAGTATACCCGGGATCAACTACTAGAGTGCATAAGGATCGCTCATTGCCTAGTAGATCAGGGCACAGAGTTCTCTGAGGTGCAACCATTGATTCAGGTTTGTGCAGAGTTGGTTTCATCTGGTACCCCCGAAAGCAGTGATGAATTTTTGCCGCCATTTAGTGCCGACCAGGTAGAGTCCCTGGTGTGGTTATTGGAGGATGATGTGGATTACTTTCTGGAGCGTTATTCTGCATGTTCACAACAGCTACTAAGTGACTGTATAAACGCAGTGCAGTCTTTGACCAGACAGGCTTTGTGTAAGCTGAGCTTTGTTCAACCCATACTGTAGACATGGTCAGACTTGTTGCACCCAGCCTCAGTCAGCTCCCACTCGCTGCACCTATCCATTCTTTAACCCTGTAAAGAAGTCCTCTGTAGCAACTGCGCCCTCCTTTGTTCCATCTCCCAGCTCTTCTCTGCCTACAGCTGCTCTATCCACTTACAAACCTGCGCTTACTTCCTGTGCTCCAGTAACTAAAACCAGGAAAAAGCGAAAATTCTTTCCAACCAGTACCATCCTGCCAGTATCCAAACCGGTCAGCCTGCCGTCTGAGAACCCGCCTTCCGTGGTTCAGCCTGGTGCCCCGGCACCCGCAATTCAGCCTGATACCCTGATTCTTGACGACCCGATGCCTGCTGTTTTGCCAGATGACCCGGTGCCCACTGTTTTGCCAGATGACCCGGTGCCCGCAGTTTTGCCAGATGACTCGGTGCCCGCTGTCTTGCCAGATGACTCGGTGCCTGCTGTCGAGGTTGACGATCCGATGCCTGCTGTCTTGCCAGATGACTCGGCGCCCGCTGTCTTGCCAGATGACTCGGCGCCCGCTGTCTTGCCAGATGACTCGGTGCCCGCAGTCTTGCCAGATGACTCGGTACCCGCTGTCTTGCCAGATGACTTGGTGCCCGCTGTCGAGCTTAAAGACCCGATGCCCGCTGTTTTGCCAGATGACTCGGTGCCCGTGGTCTTGCCAGATGACTCGGCGCCCGCTGTCTTGCCAGATGACTCGTGCCTGCAGTCTTGCCAGATGACTCGTGCCTGCAGTCTTGCCAGATGACTCTGTGCCCGCTGTCTTGCTTGACGACCCGATGCCTGCTGTCTTGCCAGATGACCTGGCACCCGCTGTCTTGCCAGATGACTCGGCGCCCGCAGTCTTGCCAGATGACTCGGTGCCCGCTGTCTTGCTTGACGACCCGATGCCTGCTGTCTTGCCAGATGACCCAGTGCTCGCTGTTTTGCTAGATGACTCGGCGCCCGCAGTCTTGCCAGATGACTCGGTGCCCGCTGTCTTGCTTGACGACCCGATGCCCGCTGTCTTGCCAGATGACGCGGTGCCCGCTGTTTTGCCAGATGACTCGGTGCCCGCTGTCGAGCTTGACGACCAGATGCCCGCTGTTTTGCCAGATGACTCGGTGCACGCTGTCTTGCCAGATGACTCGGTGCCTGCTGTCTTGTCAGATGACCTGGTGCCCGCAGTCTTGCCAGATGACTCGGTGCCCGCTGTCTTGCCAGATGACTCGGTGCCTGCTGTCGAGGTTGACGACCCGATGCCCGCTGTCTTGCCAGATGACTCGGTGCCCGCTGTCTTGCCAGATGACTCGGCGCCCGCTGTCTTGCCAGATGACTCGGCGCCCGCTGTCTTGCCAGATGACTCGGCGCCCGCTGTCTTGCCAGATGACTCGGCGCCCACTGTCTTGTCAGATGACTCGGTGCCCGCAGTCTTGCCAGATGACTCGGTGCCCGCTGTTTTGCCAGATGACTCAGAGCCCGCTGTGTTGCCAGATGACTCGGTGCCCGCTGTCTTGCCAGATGACTCGGTGCCCGCTGTCTTGCCAGATGACTCGGTGCCCGCTGTCTTGCCAGATGACTCGGTGCCCGCTGTCTTGCCAGATGACTCGGTGCCCGCTGTCTTGCCAGATGACTCGGTGCCCGCTGTCTTGCCAGATGACTTGGTGCCCGCTGTCTTGCCAGATGACTCTGTGCCCGCTGTCTTGCTTGACGACCCGATGCCCGCTGTCTTGCCAGATGACCCGGCACCCGCAGTCTTGCCAGATGACTCGGTGCCCGCTGTTTTGCCAGATGACTCGGTGCCCGCGGTCTTGCCAGATGACTCGGTGCCTGCTGTCTTGCCAGATGACTCGGTGCCCGCTGTCGAGCTTGACGACCCGATGCCCGCTGTTTTGCCAGATGACTCGTGCCCGCTGTTTTGCCAGATGACTCGGTACCTGCTGCTCCGCCTGGTGGCCCAGTGCCTGCTGCTCCGCCTGGTGGCCCGGTGCCCACTGCTCCACCTGGTGATCCGGCGTCCAGCCTGATGTGCCTCCGTCCGGTGCCCAGCCTGATGTGCCTCTGTCTGGTGCCCAGCCTGATATGCCTCTGTCCGGTGTCCAGCCTGATGTGCCTCTGTCCGGTGTCCAGCCTGATGTGCCTCTCTCCGGTGCCCAGCCTGATGTGCCTCTCTCCGGTGCCCAGCCTGATGTGCCTCTGTCCGGTGTCCAGCCTGATGTGCCTCTGTCTGGTGCCCAGCCTGATGTGCCTCTGTCCGGTGCCCAGCCTGATGTGCCTCTCTCCGGTGCTCAGCCTGATGTACCAGTCCTTGATATCCCGCCAATTACCGGATCCGGGCGGTGGAACATTTTGCCCATATAGGATGGTTTGGAGCTTCCTGAGGCCGCTCCTTAAGGGGGGGGTACTGTCAGGAATAGACTCGCCAATAGTGGTGGGACTCACCTGCCTTGTGGGTTGCAGTACCAGGACTGGCCAGCGGGTGCTCTCAGCAACCAGAGGCTCACTCCTGCAGTCAGCCAAAACACCTGAGGCTGACTGCAGGAGGTGCATATAAGGAATGGCCAGACTTGCAATCAGGGCCTTGGTGTATGTTTCCCAAGAGCCCCTGTACCTGCATCCTGTCTGCTTCCTGTCTGATCCTGCTTGATCCCTGACTCTGATTGAACTCCGCCTGTCCTGACCTCTGCTATTCCTGACCACTCTCTAGTCTGCTCTTTTGGTACCTTGTCCACCTGATTGTTCCTGACCCGGCCCGTCTGACTACGCTCTGCCTGCTCCTTTGTACCTTGCCTGCCCGTTTGCTACTGACCCGGCCTGCCCGACTACGCTTAGTATTGTTCTTTTGTTATCTGTTGGGGGTTTTGGTTTGGTTTGTTTGCACTGTGTTTATGTTTAGTCTTGCACTGCGTTTATGTATTGTTTAGTCTTAAATAAATTATATTGTTTATACTATATCTGAAGCCTGCGTTTCCCTGTGTCAGTCCACACACCTCTGGTCATACCTGGAGCCCTGACAGATACATTTGGCCAGTCTATTGGCAGCATTTTTGTGACTATTTCATAGTCAGAGTTCAATAAGGCTATGGGGCAGTAATTATCTGGAGAGAATGGTCCTTGTCCGGCTTTGGGATCACAGAGTGTGTAAAATCATTGTGCAGTTGGGAATCCCTGCAGGAGAGCCTGAAACTGGTTAAAAAGATAGGGGGCGAGGATGCTAATAAAGGATTTAGAATATGAGTAGAGAAGACCATCCAGTCCTGGAGACTTGTGAGTGGGAAGATTCTTAACAACATCTAGGAGTTCCTCTATGGAGACCCTCGCGCTCAACGCAGTAACATCAGAGACCGACAGACGTAAACGCAAGGAGTAAAAAAATATATCAAAAGTAGCCTATCTCTTCAGGGAAGCCTACCCCGTCCTCAGCTAATACTGAACTCCTCTACTCTTTCAACCACTCCATCCCCCAAAGCTATTTCCTCCTGTACCACTATCCCCTCCTTCCTAGATTGTAAGCTCCAAGGAGCAGGCCCCTCAAACCCCTCTTGTATTGAATCGTATTGTTACTGTACTGTCTCATTTACTGTCTCCCACCATAATTTAAAGCGCTGAGCAAACTGTCGGCGCTATATAAATCCTGTATAATATTAATCTGGAAGGGAGTATGGATCTCAGGAGCAAGACAATTGTAAAGTTTCTCATAATATTCCCCAAATGTTATAGCCATGACATGCGGGTTATATGTGGGTACATCATCAGGCCAGTAAATGTACAACTTTGCATAAAAATCCTTCCTCATTTTCCAAAAATTTATGGCAAAAGAATAAAGTCTTCAAAAGACCCACCATGCCTCTTAGAAAATAACTTGAGGTGTTGACTTTCAAAAATGATATCATTTTGTGGTTGTTTCTTCTGGGTCTCCAAAAATAAGATAGGCAGTGTGGAAATTAGATATGTAACTTGCGTATAATCTATGCTTCTTGAAAGCCCATAAGTGCTCCTTGGATTTTGGGCCCTTCTATGCATCTAGGCTGTGAAAAAAAAACACATATGTGGTATTGCTGTACTCGGTAAACATAGCAGAATTTGTTTTGGGGTTGTAATTAGAAGTATGCCTGTGATGTGTTTGAGACATATCCTGTTAAAATGATAACTGTATGAAAAAAATTAATTTCTTAATTTTCCAAAAATTGTGGCAAAGAATTATAACTTTAACAAACTCACCATGCCCGTGCCTCTAACTAAATAGCTTGGATGTCTACTTTCTAAAAAAGAGGTTATTTGGGAGTATTTGTACTGTCCTGGCATATTAGGGCTTCAAGAAATGAGATAGTACATCAGTAATAGTCAATTTTCAAATATATATACCATAGTTTTATAGACTATATCATTTTCACACAGAGTAAGTAATATACACTTATCTGGGTTATTTTTACCAAAGAAATGTAGTAGAATACATTTTGACCCAAATTTATGAAGAAAGATTATTTATTTGCAAACATTTATAACAGGAACGGAGAAAAGCATTTTTTTTTTTTTTTTAAATGTTCAGCATTTTTTTCATATATATAGCAAAAAATTAAAAACCCAGTAATGATTAAATACCACCAAAAGAAATCTATATCTGTCATAAAATATCATAAACATTTTTGTTGGGTACAGAGTTCCTTGACTGAGTAATAGTTATTCAAATTGTTACAGCGCTGAAAACATAGCCACTTGCCACCCCACTACAGTACAATTACTGCAGCAGGTCAGGACATGCAGGCTCAGTCAGGTATATATATATATATATGAGATTGAGCCTGCCCTGGTTTAGGAGTGTACTGCATCCCCGCTGGACACAGAATCACTGTTACTGGTAACTGGGTATTATGTGATTGCTATGATTGGTCACAGCAATCGCATAATAATAACATGGAAAACAACCTGTTATGAATAGCGTTCCATTCATGAAAAGCTTGCTTATTGTTGTGATTTGTGCTTGGCCCACAGCAATCACATGGTACCTGGCTACCTGTACCATGTGATTAGCTTAGCCAATCACAGATCACAATCAAAAGGGAGCTGTTCATGAATGGGAAATCCATTTATGACCGCTGTAGCAGAATACATTTTTGCTTAAATTTATAAAGAAATTAGATATTTTAATTTTTTCACTGGATGTATTTTATAATAGAAAATATCTATTGTTTCCAACATTTGCTGTCTTTTTACATTCATATATTAAATAATTAAAAAAAAAACAGTAGTGACCAAATACCACCAAAAGAAAGTTCTATTTGGTGAAACAAAATCGATAACATTTTCATTTGGGTACAATGTTGCATGGCCACGCAATTGCAGTGCAAACACCAAAAAATGGTCTTGTTGTGAAAGGGGTAAAACCTTCTAGAGCTCAAGTAATTAAAAATGTCCTGGGCAGGAAGGAGGTGAAACTGTCCAGTACTGAGGAGGTTACAGGCAGATTTGTTTGGAGGGGCTAGGGAGGAAGTGTTCATTTTGTTAATGGTACAGTTAATCCTTCGACAATGTTATCTGGATATGTAATTACCGTATTTTTTGCCGTATAAGACGCACTTTTTCTTCCCCAAAACTGGGGGGGAAATGTCAGTGCGTCTTATAAGGCGAATATGGAGCGGCCGGTCCGGTATTTCCACCGAGGCCGTGTCAGAATACCGGGCCGGCCGCTCAGCTCTGCAGCGGGACCTTACCTGTTCTCTATCCAGCGGCGTGCTGTCTTCCTGGCTTCTGTAGTGTGGGCACTGGGCATGACAGCCGGGTGCCCAGTGCGCATGCGCGAGAAGCGGTGCGCTTTGTGAATGGTAAGGCGGTACCTGGGACACATGACAGATCCCAGAAGCCGCCGGACCAATCACAAAGCGCAAGTGCTTCTCGCTCATGCGCACTGGGCACCCGGCTGTCATGCCGAGCGCCATTACAGAAGCCGGGAAGACAGCGCGCGGCTGGATCGAGGAACAGGTAAGATCAAACAAAAATGTCTCTGGTCATCCCTGTGCTGTCCGCAGTCTCTGGTCATCCCTGTGCTGTCCGCAGTCTCTGGTCATCCCTGTGCTGTCCGCAGTCTCTGGTCATCTCCTGTACTGTGTCTGCAGTCCATTAGTTCAGAATTTTTTTTTCCTGTTTTCTGCCTCTAAAACCTAGGTGCGTCTTATGGTCAGGTGCGTCTTATACGGCGAAAAATACGGCAACACTCTATTTTTCTTTTTCATAGCTCAGTCATTATCTGAAGAATGTTTATTTTAAGACCCTCGGTGGAGAGGAGGTGTATTTTAATGAAGATGGGAGTTTTCCTATAAAGTTTGATGTTTTAAACTTTGTGGCATGGCCAAACAAGACAAGGCAAACAAAGATGGTTGGATTTTATAAGCAAAAAGATGACAACTATGAACTGAACATTAATAACAGTGCCATCCAGTGGAATCCACATTTCGTTAAGGTATACAACCTAGAAGCAGTATCCTCTTAAATAGGGATGGGTTTCAAATCTACTGCCACCATGGTGTTGAGGCTAATTCAAAGGTTTGAGATTTAGATTTGTGGCCCCAGAAATGTATGTACAGATTCACCCATGACTAGTGCACAAGAGATAGGCTAGTCAAGACCCCCTACACCACCATCTCACTCTCTCACATACCCCCCTTTAACCTATCAGTAAAGAAAAAACATAACACCGATTGGCGTAAAATGGCCAACACAGCCTTTTATTAACACTTCAAATTCAACACAAAACATTCCTTAAAACAGAAACACATAGGAGAAGTTGTTGGTCTTCGAAGGCACCAAACCAGAACCGATATCCAGCTGCGGAACCAATACTATAACTAGGTCTCCAGCCACAACGCACCGGCTCGGAGACAAAACATACCATCCGCAGTGTAGAACCACCACCTTCCAGTTAAACCTTGGTTAACTGGATTGCCCCCGGTCAGACCATACTGCCAATGGGTCCCAAACCATTATCTTTAGCTTCAAAATACGTGCTGCCTCCAGAGAACAACTGCTCCCCTGAAACCTGAACAAACCCCCCCTGGGGAGTGACAAAACACCCACACAACCCCAAGGGAGGGTGGGAGGGAAGCTCGCTCTCTGCTGTCTCTTCCTGAACTGCTAGATGACCCTACCTCATCCACACCCAAAGGTGTTGCAGACCCCACCTTACACCCCCCAGTTACCAATGAGGTACTTGGCCATATACTAAAATCCACCTCTTCCTTTTTCTTTAACCCTTTCCTGTCTTTTTAACCCCCTCTTAGCCTCGTCATGTCTGCCCTGCGCTATTTTCTTTTCTTTTGTTACGGGCATCTCTTGACTAGTGCACAAGAGATAGGTTAGTCAAGACCCCCTGTGAGATGGGGAAACAGCTTTCATTGTTTGAACACCGATTGAAGTAAATTAAAAACGTTCTGACTGACATTCTGCAGTTTCGCCACAAGATGTTACTGTTTTTTCTAACACGGCCTCAGACTGCATACAGATTTCTATATTCATGAAGGGGTGGGGTTTTACACTTGGAGAGTGAAACAGGAAAAAGAGAGGAGAGCAGCCATGCTTGAGAGAGAGAAGGGGGGCTGAGTGATCTGAGAATCCAATGCCATCCAGATGTGAGGACAGCCCTCCGTAATCCGAAATTCAGTTGGGTGAAGCTGATGAGATTGCTGCCAGAAAGCTGATGAGATTTCTGCCAAGAAGCTGATGAGAGCAGAGGAACAACGCAGCATATACTGCAACATCTCAGGCCTGTTGAAGAGACACTTGTTCTGTTCAGAGTCACCAGCGGATGAAAAGCAGACCCGGGTCGGTAAGATCGTGCACGCACCTCATTTCAGTGTTGGCACATATAGGACTGAGACAGGCCTATAGTTAGTTAGTTAGGGTCTCTGTTTGTGTCAGGCCACAAGTGTTGTTACTGATCATTGGAAGGACTCCACAACTTAAAGTGACATTTCACATTGGAGAGCTGATATCCTACAAACTCAAGCCAGACTGGCATTTTGCTCAGAAGGAATACTCAGGCACGTGCTATACAACCAGTTATTGGAGGGGGAATATTGTAGATTTGTGTAAGATTGTAAGCTGTTGTGCTGCACCGCAGGCTAGCCCATACCGTACACTCATACACTGATTCTTGTTCTTTTAGGGTAATAACAGGTAAGGTGAGGCAGCTTAGTTGTGCCCGCCAGTAGGTAAATTACTGCACTTTCTACCTTCATCCATCAGAAGGCGCCGTGCTGTGCAGCACAGGGGTCTCAGTCTTTAAGCTAAGTGTATGTAAATTTATGGTATATTCCAGCATTTGTGGTTTTGTTTATTTGCCACATCTAAGTAAAATTCTGTTGTGACAAAAGCTGTTGTTGGGGTTGCTTTCCTCGTTCGTGACTTCACTGTATCCTGGGGGGAGCCCACCGCGCTTACAACTTGGCGTAGTCAACGGGATACAGTGACAGTTATGGACGGGAATGCGGCTGGAGATCTTCCCCCGGCGCCAATGGCACTGGTCCAAGACCCAGCTCAGGGTGCGCTGGTGCAGGACCAAGTTGTCCCAACACCACTGATACAGCTTGCCCCCGCCCGTACCAGTAGGATACATTCCCATGGGGGCACTGTTGAGTCACCTGCCAAAATTTGACGGTAAAAATATGACGTTGCAGGACTGGACTGAAAGAGTGCGAAGTGCGGTTAGGATGTGCAACCTGACGTCCGAGCTGCGGGCAGAGGTTGCATTGGGGGATCTAGAGGGTGACGTCAGACGGACAGTAATGGTAAGGCCCGAATCTGAGAGAGACACCCTAGTGAAAATATTCTCCCTGCTGGAGAAAGCCCAAGGGGGCATGCTAAAGTAGTGCAGCTGCGGAGCCACTTCTTCAACTGACCACAGCGAGAGGGCGAGACCCTGATGCAGTACTCCAATGCCGTACAGGAGACCCTAAATGAAATACAGCGGCGAGATCCAGAGGCCATGGGAGCTTTCCAGGAGGTGGACTGGTACGAGACCAGTTCATAGCGGGGCTCTCCAACAAGTTCTTACAAGACAAGAGATGACCCGGACGGGCCCCAACATGACATTCTACAGCATCTACTTAGCCGCCGTGGAGAGAGAGGAAGAGTGCATACCTGTGGCGGTGAGAATAGTGTGTTGTACCCATGCTACAAGAGGTCAGTCTGTATCTGAAGACTCAGAATCCTTAAAGGATGTGGTCCAGGCCCTGCGGACAGAATTAAGAGAACTTCGGCTGGAAGTGTCCCAGATGAAGGCAGAATCTCCCCGTTCTCCGGAAATGACCTCAGCACCTCGCACCACTCCACTCAGGATAACTCAGCTGTGGGGGCACGTCAAAAGGGGACCCCTCTGTTGGGCTTGTTGACAGTACGGCCACATGACTAGAGACTGCCCAGAACAGATGAAGGCCGAGCCGACGTTAATATTCCGACCGCCGCAGTAGCTGGGCTTCCTGCGGCGGTACACCAGAAGCTAAGCCCTAAGTATGAGGAACACGACCTGTATGCCAGCAGCCCCTTTATGGAAGCTGAGTTGGAAGGCCAGAAGGTACGCTGCCTAGTTGATACAGGGTCGGAATGCACCCTTATGCCTTTGGAGTTCTTCGAAAGACACTTTGGACATATGATGGAGCCGGAAGAGTGTCATCAAGCTGATGGCTGCCAATAACAGAGAGATGGACGTCCGAGGAATAGTCTGGATGCGGGTCCAGAATGTGGGCAAGACGTCGGCAAGAAGGGGGTCGTGCTGGTGGATCATTCGTTCAGGAGAGGGATGGACGTGACACTAGGTATGAACGTGCTGAGGGACCCAGACCACCAACTCTATGCCAAAGAAGGGCCGAGGTATTGGCAACGGGCTACAACACACCGGCCAACCCAGAAGGTTCTACAGCAGATGGTGAGGAGCTGTAGTCTGCAAAAGGGCGACATGTCCGGACGGCCCATTGGACACGTGAGGAGGCTCTAACCATTGGCACCCAAACAAAAACACCAGATTTCAATATTTCAATATATATATAAAATTCTAAAGGAGAATTGTACAAGAAAACTGTATAATGTGTGGCCATTCTTATACACAAACCCCTGCCCACCCCCCAGCTCTTTCAATAGTTATTTTCTGCTGCTAACACCAGCCACTGGACATTTGAAAAAATCAACAAGCGGTCATTGGCTAGTGCTGGCACATGAATGTGCAGACCAGTGAGAATCTCTCAAATCCTGTGTTTGAAGAAAGATCCTTTTATTTTTGCAATTATACTGATGTATATACAATCAAAGCACACATTTCAGTTGATATTATTTTTGTGTGGCTAATCAATAACTCTTGAGATGCATATATAAAGTCCTGGTATAGACTTGTATTGTTTCCAATTTAGTTTTTTTTTCACATACCCAGAATGCTATATTGGGTAGCATTGGTGGTGAAAGATTCACAATGAAGGACCTATGTTCATCAAGGACCAATGGGTGGGGAGGGTGTGGCGACTTAATTCATATTTTCAATTTTTTGTGAAAAGGTGAACTAATCCTTCATTTTTCATGACTATATAATTTTTAAGACCTAAATGAAAGTATAAAATTTGTTTTAAAAAAGTAAAAAGGACTGCTGGCTCTATGTACCATAAACACGGAGGGGTTCCCAATAATAACCAGTTGGCGACCGGCCTGTAGCAGCTTTACTGCTACAGGGCGGCTACTGTGCGCAGAACTATATATATATATAATTATTATTATACAGGATGTATATAGCGCCAAGAGTTTGCTCAGCGCTTTACAATATTATATATATATATATATATATATATATATATATATATATATATATATATATATATATAAATAATACACATGCGTGATTCTGCACTTCCTGGTGGGGGTTCTGCTGTGACTAGAAGCCGATCATCGGGTGCTGGCCAATAGATGACCACCTGCACCCTCTGATTGGCAAGGAGAAAGACAACACAGCAGCGATCTGCTGGGTTTTTTTCAGGGAATAAAATCCAGCACATCCCTTGCTAAAAACACCACAAACTACACATGTAAACACTGGCTAGGCACACAGTTAACCCAAGGGTGGACTGACAACTCACGGGGCCCCCGGGCAATAGGGGATCATGAGGCCCCTGTGTCCTTGCCCAAACTCAAAAAAGCCTATGAAAAAGGTACCAGGGGCATCTCATGGGGCCCCCCACAGACCCCGGGCCCTCGGGCAGTGCCCGAGTTTCCAAATGGTCAGTCCGCCCCTGAGTTAACCATTTGATTGCCCTAGATGTTTAACCCCTTCCCAGCCAGTGTCATTAGTGTATATTTTTAGCACTAATCACTGTTTTAGTGTCACTGGTTCCCACAAAGTGTCAGTTAGTGTCAGATTGCCCACCTCAATATCGCAGTCCGGCTATAAGTCTCTGATCGCCACCATTAATGGTATAAAAAAAATTAAAATTATAGTATACACTGTAGTTTTTAGATGCTATATCTTTTATGCAAACCAATCAATGTACGTTTATTGGGATTTTTTTTACCAAAAATATGTAGCAGAATATATATTGGGATACATTTTATAAAAATTTGTATTGGATATGTTTTATAGCAGAAATTACAAAAAAAAAATTGTCGGTCTTATTTTTGTTTATAGTGCAAAAAATAAAAGACCCCGTAGTGTGCGTTACAGCGATGTTCCCAAAAAACAGCCTCTGCTGGAGCTGTGACAGCACACTGTATAATCACGCTGTACTGGCCCAATGAAAGGGATCATTGGGAAATGCTACGGCAGTAGACAGTGCCCTTGCTCTGTCCCTACTCACCAGGAACCTTTCCCTGTGCTAAGCATTGTCTCTAACCAGTGGATTCCTTTCCCTAACTTACCACTCGCTAGAAGTTCACCCAAATGACATAGGATTCCCTTTTTAAAGGCTTCCTTGATAAGATGGCTGCCTGATCTCTGGCAAGAATTTGGCATCATATCAAATACTTACCTTCCCAGAGAGAACTAACTGAGTTCACTTTTCCCCTGTAGAGTTGGTACAGTGCCACCTATAGGACAATAGACTACTTGCACCTTCTACATCCCTATCTATTCCAACACACATTAACCCCTTGACGCCGGGCACACGCAAATATGCGGACTCTCGGCATCTAGGCCCAGCGCGCTCCCAGCACATATGTCCGTGACTCACGGAAAGGTCCTGATCTCCCCTTTCGATTGGGACCTTTTCCAATCATGTGACCGCCATGACGGCGAATCACAGCGGTCACATGAACCTAAAATCCCGCCCTCCTCCTGGCTTCTGAAACTCTTAAAGGGTCGGGAGGTTAAAGTGTTGCTAAACCCAGGACCCTGCATTCACTATATCTGGTCTCCCCAGACCCTGCCTTCACTATATCCAGTCTCCCTGGACCCTGCATTCACTATATCCGCTCTCCCCGGACCCTGCATTCACTATATCCAGTCTCCCTAGACCCCGCATTCACTATATCTGGTCTCCCTGGACCCTGCATTCACTATATCCAGTCTTCCCGGACCCTGCATTCACTATATCTGATCTCCCCAGACCCTGCCTTCACTATATCCGGTCTCCCTGGACCCTGCATTCACTATATCCGCTCTCCCCGGACCCTGCATTCACTATATCCGGTCTCCCCGGACCCCGCATTCACTATATTTGGTCTCCCTGGACCCTGCATTCACTATATCCAGTCTCCCTAGACCCCGCATTCACTATATCTGGTCTCCCTGGACCCTGCATTCACTATATCCGGTCTCCCCGGACCCTGCATTCACTATATGCGGTCTCCCTGGACCCTGCATTCACTATATCCAGTCTCCCCGGACCCTGCATTCACTATATCTGGTCACCCCGGACCCTGCATTCACTATATCTGGTCTCCCACAGTACACAGAACATGGAAGTGCAATTATTTTAGTAAACATAAACTGCTAATTATCTTTTCTCATCAGCAGTTAGAACAGTCTTGTGACTTCAGCAAAGCACTGGTTAAAGCTTGTAGGAGTTTTCTTTCTGCTCTAGGAGGATGCAAAACCCCTGACCCTCTGTCTGGACAGTGCTGATTGGCCCTGAGCTGATCACATGCACTCTCCCAAGAAAAAAAAATCCTTTCTAGCAATACACACCAAACTGAGCATGTGCATGTGGCTACGGGTTCAGTCTGTATTATAAGGTGGACATTTGTGCAAGAGGAGGGGAAGAGAAGACAGGATCAAGTGACCTTTGTACACAATGCAGAGGATTAACCCCTTAGGTTCCACAGTGAGTATAACAAGCATGCTTTACAGCATATACAGACTGATTTTACTGTTGTGGGTTTAGTAACACTTTGAGGAAATGCTGCCTGGAACCCTATCATTACAGGGAGTGGGGCTTACACATAATAAAGCCCTTATTATTACTCTACTATTGGTAATTGGTTGCTATAGCATGAATGGCTGCTTTCGTCCACCAGGTCACAAAATGAGCATGTACATTGTAAAGTCATGACTGACCCGAACACGGATCTCATTCCTACTTATCATCCCCTTAACCAGCCTAGACCCTAATTCTTTCAAATATTTGCAATTTTTTAATAAAAGAACACATCAGTGTACAGGCAGAAATGTAATCTTGTATAAGATCATAATGTAATACTCTCTGTTAGCTAGAGGAAATATGTTTTACTAATTAGTTATAGTACATATGAGAATCTGAAACTGTAGTCAAGCTAAAGAAATCTATAGAATTGGGGACAATCAGAGATATTGACATAAATTGATCCCAATTCACAGGGTAGAAACCGCACTGAGATCCTTCAGGTAGTGCGCAAGGTAATAAGCCTCCAATGAACAATTCAAAAGAGAAATAGAATAGGAAAAAGAGTAGAGAGCAAAAGGGATCAAGATAGGCGGGGGGGGGGGGGTACAGGGAGATGTTTTTGGAGTCTCTTTAACCACTTGCCTACAGGGCACTTATAACCCCTTCCTGCCCAGGCCAATTTTCAGCTTTCAGTGCTGTCACACTTTGAATGACAATTGCGCAGTCATGCAAATCTGTACTCATATGACATTTTAATTATTTTTTTGAGACATAGAGATTTCTTTTGGTGGTATTTAATCACCTCTGGGTTTTTTATTTTTTGCTAAACAAACCAAAAACAACTGAAAATTTTGAAAAAAAAAATGTTTTCTTAGTTTTTGTTAGAAAATTTTGTAAATAAGTGATTTTTCTCCTTTACTGATGTGTGCTAAGGAGGCTGCAGTGATGGGCACTGATAGGCTGCACTGATGGGCACTGATGAGGCACTGGTAGGTGGCACTGATGGGCATTGACAGGCATCACTGATGGGCACTGAAAGGCAGCACTCATATATGGCACTGATAGGTGGCACTGATAGGCGGCACTGATAGGCAGCACTGACTGGTACTGTTAGGCAGCACTGATGGGCAGCACTGACGGGTACTGATAGGTGGCACTGATACAGTGTTTAGCAAAGTATTAATTTGGATACCTTTGTGTCAGTCTTTATACATGAATAATAAAAATTGTAAAAGGTGTAGGAAAAATGCATCTTCACCTTTTGTGTATAAAATCTGAAACACAGAAATTCTAAGTATTGAAAATAAAACAAAGAAAAAAACAGGAGATCACAAATATACATTTAAGAGGCTTTCTATCCTAAATTATTTGTATTCAGAATTACTGAATGGACATCTCAACTAACAGTGTTCATAAAGGAATCTTCAGCTTTCTTTAATTATTCCATGTTTTACAATAGGTGTTACATAGTTACATAGTTAGTCTGGCTGAAAAAAGACAAAAGTCCATCCAGTTCAACCATTAAAAAAAAAAGTTATAATCCTACACCCACAGTTGATCCAGAGGAAAGGAAAAAACCAACAAAGCATGATCCAATTTCCTCCTGCAGGGAAAAAAATTCCTTCCTGATCCCCCGAGATGCAATCAGATATTCCCTGGATCAACTTTACCTATAAATGTTATTTCCAGTTATATTCTGTGTATCCAAGAAAGAATCCAGGACTTTTTTAAAGCAATCCACTGAGCTGGCCAGAACCAACTCTTGAGGGAGTCTATTCCACATTCTCCAGAAACCTTTCCGTGTTTGGAGATTACATTTCTTTTCCTCCAGACATAAAGAGTGCCCCCTTGTCCTCTGTGTTGACCTCAGGGTGAATAACTCTACACCGAGTTCACTATATGAACCACTGATGTATTTATACATAGAGATCATATCCCCCCTTATGTATTATACATGGAGATCATATCCCCCCTTATGTATTTATACATAGAGATCATATCCCCCCTTATGTATTATACATGGAGATCATATCCCCCCTTATGTATTTATACATGGAGATCATATCCCCCCCTTATGTATTATACATGGAGATCATATCCCCCCTTATGTATTATACATGGAGATCATATCCCCCCTTATGTATTATACATGGAGATCATATCCCCCCTTATGTATTATACATGGAGATCATATCCCCCCTTATGTATTATACATGGAGATCATATCTCCCCTTATGTATTATACATGGAGATCATATCCCCCCTTATGTATTATACATGGTGATCATATCCCCCCCTTATGTATTATACATGGAGATCATACCCCCCCCTTATGTATTATACATGGAGATCATATCCCCCCTTATGTATTATACATGGAGATCATATCCCCCTTATGTATTATACATGGAGATCATATCCCCCCTTATGTATTATATTTGGAGATCATATCACCCCTTATGTATTATACATGGAGATCATATCCCCCCTTATGTATTATATTTGGTGATCATATCCCCCTTATGTATTATACATGGAGATCATATCCCCCCTTGTGTATTATACATGGAGATCATATCCCCCCTTATGTATTATACATGGAGATCATATCCCCCCTTATGTATTATACATGGAGATCATATCCCCCCTTATGTATTATACATGGAGATCATATCCTCCTTATGTATTATACATGGGGATCATATCCCCCCTTATGTATTATACATGGAGATCATATCCCCTCTTATGTATTATACATGGTGATCATATCCCCCCCTTATGTATTATACATGGAGATCATATCCCCCTTATGTATTATACATGGTGATCATATCCCCCCTTATGTATTATACATGGTGATCATATCCCCCCTTATGTATTATACATGGAGATCATATCCCCCCTTATGTATTATACATGGAGATCATATCCCCCCCTTATGTATTATACATGGTGATCATATCCCCCTTATGCATTATACATGGTGATCATATCCCCCCTTATGTATTATACATGGTGATCATATCCCCCCTTATGTATTATACATGGAGATCATATCCCCCTTATGCATTATACATGGTGATCATATCCCCCCTTATGTATTATACATGGAGATCATATCCCCCTTATGTATTATACATGGAGATCATATCCCCCTTATGTATTATACATGGAGATCATATCCCCCTTATGTATTATACATGGAGATCATATCCCCCCTTATGCATTATACATGGTGATCATATCCCCCCTTATGTATTATACATGGAGATCATATCCCCCTTATGTATTATACATGGAGATCATATCCCCTTTATGTATTATACATTGTGATCATATCCCCCCTTGAGTATTATACATGGTGATCATATCCCCCTTATGTATTATACATGGTGATCATATCCCCCTTATGTATTATACATGGAGATCATATCCCCCTTATGTATAATACATGGAGATCATATCCCCCTTATGTATTATACATGGAGATCATATCCCCCCTTATGTATTATACATGGAGATCATATCCCCCCTTATGTATTATACATGGAGATCATATCCCCCCTTATGTATTATACATGGTGATCATATCCTCCCTTATGTATTATACATGATGATTCTATCCCCCCTTATGTATTATACATGGAGATCATATCCCCCCTTATGTATTATACATGGAGATCATATCCCCCCTTATGTATTATACATGGAGATCATATCCCCCCTTATGTATTATACATGGAGATCATATCCCCCCTTATGTATTATACATGGAGATCATATCCCCCCTTATGTATTATACATGGTGATCATATCCCCCCCTAACTGTACATTAACACAGTTAATATGTATGGGGGACAGAACATGAGACAATACAGTGACAAAACAATACACAACGGGTTTGAGGGCCTGCTCTTTTGAGCTAACAATCTAGGAGGGAGGGGATAGTGGTACAGAAGGAAGTGGCTGTGGGGGATGGAGTGGTAGGAGGAGTGGAGGAGTTTGGCTGTTAAGTGAGGGTGGGGTAGGCTTCCCTGAAGAGATGGGTTTTCAGGGTGCGCCTAAAGGTGAGGAGGGTAGGTGACAGTCTGATAGATTGGGGTAGTGAGTTCCAGAGGATGGGGGAAGTCCTGGAGAAGTCCTGCAGTCAGGCGTGGGAGGAGGAGGCCAGGGAGCTAGAAAGTACGAGGTCTTGTGAGGAGCGAAGGGTACGGGTTGGGTGGTATTTGGGTATCGGGTCGGTGAGGTAGTTTGGTAGTTTGATATTTGTGTGGATGTTACGTGCATTCCCACATTTAGAATGAAAATTGCCATATTTTTTCTAATATGTGTAGTTCTTATATCGTCATTGCTACCTAGTGGCCATAATGCTTTTTTTACCTGATTGAGGTATTTATAGGGAAAAAACACCTTATAGCCAATTATGTCTCCCCACTGAGCAACTTTCAAGTCCTCCCTAACCCTCCCTCTCTATCCTTCTCTTATTTCAAGACTCACTGCATTCTGCTTTTTTCTCCCATTTCTCTGAGGATTGCAGTGTTCTATCAGCCTCCTGGACCTGTGTCTCGCTTTCTGGGTGGCTTCTCTGCTTGGCTACCCTACTTTCTCTCCTCTGAACTACCCACTATCATTCTCGGAGATTTTAACATCCACATTAATGCTAACAACCCGGCTACATCCCGACTCTTCAACATAACCTCATCTTTTGCCTTAACACAATGGACACAATCCTCCACTCACTCTGATGGGAATACATTAGACATTGTTTTCTCCCATCTTTGCACTCCCTACAACTTCACAAACACCTCCTTTCCTTTCTCTGATCACAATCTCATCACCTTCGCAGTCTCCTCATCTTCAAACACCTATCCCTCCAAGCAGCAAACAATTACCCGCAGAAACCTTCACAACTTGAACCTTTCTCTTTTCCACTCTGCAACTGACCGCCTCTATGACAGAATCTCTCCCCTGTCCTGCCCTGACCTGGCCACTGCTGTCTACAACAGTTCACTTTCATCCACACTAGACTCATTTGCTCCTCTAACTACACAAAGTATCGTACCCAGACCATTACAACCATGGCAGACTGACAACACCAGAAATCTTAAGCGACATAGTCATGCACTGGAGCGATTGTGGCATAAAACCAAATCCCAGCAAGCATTCACCATATATAAATCTGCTTTCTTATCATACAATTCCTCCTTCCATGCTAAAAAACAAGCCTACTTTGTCACGCTCATCAATAGCTTGTCATTCAGTCCTCGTTGTCTCTTCTCTATTTTTAACTCTCTACTTTCTCCCCCTTCACCCAGTAAATCACATTTACTGCTTACAAGAGTGCAAATCATTTCAAAAACAAGATTGATGCAATTCATAGGGGCACTCTACTGCACAGACATTCATCCTACTTAGCATATCTTGTGCTAAATCTCCCTCAACACTTTCCTCTTTTGACCTTGCTACTACTGAAGAGGTCGCTAAAGTTTTCTCAGAAGCCCGCTACACCACCTGCCCTCTGGATCCTGTCCCCTTTCAATTTTTACGGTCACCCTCTTCTTCTGTCCTATGCTCCCTCACTCACATCTTCAATCTCTACTTTTCCAATGGTGCCTTCCCCACCCCTCTAAAGCATGCACAGGTCACTCCCATTCTTAAAAAGCTCTTGTTGGACCCCACCAACCTGAACAACTTAAGACCCATCTCCCTGCTCCCGCTTACCCCTAAACTCTTAGAACGCTTAGTCTACAATCGCCTGAGCTCCTACCTCACTGATAACAACCTTCTTGACCCCTTACAGTAAGTGAAATTACTACACTCCACTGAAACTGCCCTACTAAAACTCGCTAATGATTTACTAACTGCTAACTGCTAAAACCAATGGCCACTACTCCGTACTCTTACTACTTGACCTCCTCTGTGGCTTTTGATACTGTTGACCATCCCCTCCTCAAAAAACTCCACTCTCTTGGCCTCCGAGACTCTGCTCTCTCCTGGTTCTCCTCCTGGTTCTCCTCCTACCTATCGCAGCACTCCTTCAGCGTTACGTATAGCTCTGTCTCCTTCTCTACACTTTCTCTTTCTGTGGGGGTCCCTCAGAGTTCTGTCCTTGGACCCCTTCTCTTCTCCATCTATACCTCCTCAGTTGGTCAATTGATAAACTCCCATGGCTTCATGTATTATCTCTATTCTGATGACACACAAATCTATCTTTCTACCCCTCACCTCACCCCTTCAGCCTCCTCTCGCATTACTAACTTACTATGTGACATATCAGCATGGATGTCACTCCACTTCCTCAAACTAAATCTTTCCAAAACTGAGCTCATACTATTCCCTCCAGCCCGTGCCCCCTCCCCTGACTTCTCCATCAAGACCAATAATACAACCATCAGTCCTTCCCCTCATGCCAGGGTACTAGGTTTAACCCTAGACTCCCATCTGTCCTTTCAGCCCCAAATCCAATCGTTGTCCAAATCTTGTAGACGTCACCTCCGCAACATCTCCAAGATACGCCCGTTCTTAACCTCTGAAACCACTAAGCAACTTATTCACTGCCTGGTTATCTCTCTCCTTGACTATTGTAACTCCCTCCTCATTGGCCGACCTCATCGCAGGCTATCCCCTCTTCAGTCTATCAGCCTCCCCCATCCTCTGGAATTCTCTACCCCAATCTATCAGACTATCGCCTACTCTGCCCATTTTTAGGCGATCTCTGAAAACCTCTCTCTTCAGGAAAGCCTATCCTGCCGTCAGCTAATAATGGAATCTTCTATTCCTCCTATCAGTTTATCTCCCACAGTTATTACCTTTTGTACCACCAGCCCCTCCCTCTTAGATTGTAAGCTCCCAGGATCAGGGCCCTGCTAACCCTCTTGTATTGAACTGTATCGTTGCTGTATTGTATCCCTTTATATTGTAAAGCGCTGAGCAAACTGTTGGCGCTATATAAATCTTGTATAATAATAATGTTGATTTTGATTTTAAACATGCAGTTGTTTGCCACATGAGCATAATGAACATTTTATAAACTACCATTTTCTCTAGTCATCTTCCAGGAAGGCACACCTGAGAGATGACTAGCTCCATCTGACAGGAAACACACTCAACAGTTAACAGAGACTAAATTCTTCACCCTTCCCTCCACTCCTTAGCTTATGAGCAATCAGCGGTTTCAGTTCCCTCACACCTGAGGGCTCACTCTACTAGAGCGCTAGCGACCTCCTGGGCAGAGAGGGCCGGAGCATAGATTGAGCAGATCTGCCAAGCGGACACATGGACAAGCCAGGACACCTTTGTGAGACACTACAGGGTAGAGTTGTTGTCACCTCAGGACCTGATGTTCTGCAGGAAAGTATTACAGACAGTGGTCCTGCCCTAAGGTAGGCCTGAGTACCTTGCTTATGGTCTCAGGTGTTCCATCCTGGCAGATGACTAGAAGAAAGTACCAGTTACACTTACTGGTAACAGTATTTCTGGGAAATCTTCCAGGATGGCGGGCCTACTTCACACCCTTATCTGGTGATGGTTATTTCAAGACAGGTTACCTTTCATGCACCAGGGTGTGGGAATACTCTTATATAACTGAGGAGTGGAGGGAAGGGCAGGGAATTTAAACTCTGTCAATTGTGGATTGTGTCTCCTGTCAGGTGGAGCTAGTCATCACTCAGGTGTGCCGTCCTTGAAGATTTTCCAGAAATACCGTTACCGGTAATTGAAACTGTTTTTTTTTTATGTATTTGAGAACTTAGTATAGTTGTAATCATGGATTTTGTCTTTAGACTCCGAGTTCCGTGTGCTCTGAGAGCTGCCTCCCCGGATACCAAAAAGTCCATCAGAGAGGAGGACATTCCTGCTGCCACATCTGTGTGCCCTGTCCGGAGAACGAGTTCACCAATCAAACTAGTTGGTACCTCTTGTTATGCTGAGTTCATCTAGGGCTGAAATTTAAGTTAGTAATGTGATGCATTGCAGTACCGTGTTATCCCAGCTCACGTAAACATGTATTATAACAATAGATCACCACACCATTCAGTTCTGTTGCATATGTGCTGCAGTACACTGCAACACACTGTAATGGGTACCCCTTGCAATGCTGCGTTCATCTAGGGCTGAAATCCAAGTTAGAGATGCATTGCAGTAATGCGCTACTCTGCATTATGATAATCTACAGCAGGAAAAAGGCTTCATGCCCATTTTTCTGTCCGTTCAAAATGAATGGGCTGCCTTAACATTACACATGTTCAAGGTTAGGTCCACCTTTTGCAGGAAAATAATAAATACACATTATTATTAATACTATACAGGATTTATTTAGCGCCAACAGTTTGCGCAACGCTTTACAAAATGAAGGTAGACATTACAGTTACAATACAATTTGGTACAAGAGGAAACAGAGGGCTCAGCTCATTAGAACTTACAATCTAGGAGGAGGGGTTGAGTGATACAAAAGGTAATAGCTGTGGGGGGGATGAGCTGATGGAGGAAATAAATGGCAGTTTACTAGGTAGAAGCAGGATAGGCTTCTTTAAAGAGAAAGGTTTTCAGGGATTGTCTAAAGGTATATAGATTAGGAGACAGCCGGACAGATTGGGGTAGGGAGTTCCATAGGATGGGAGAAGCTCGGGAGAAGTTCTGGATGCGAGCATGGGAGGAGGTGATACAGGTATTAGAGAGCAGAAGGTCTTGGGAGGATCGAAGAGAGTGGTTTGGTTGATATTTTGAGACCAGGTTGGTAATGTAGCTGGGGGCAGAGATGTGGATGACTTTGTAAGTTGTTGTTAGTATTTTGAATTTTATTTGTTGGGCATGTGGAAGCCAATGGAGGGATTGGCAGAGAGGGGTAGCAGACACTGAATGGTTGGTAAGGTGGATGAGCCTGGCAGCAGTATTCATGATGGACTTGGAGGAGGGATAGCCTATGTAAAGGTAAGCCAATGAGGAGGGAGTTGCAGTAGTCCAGGCGAGAGATGACCAGGGAGTGAATTAGGAGCTTTGTGGTATCATTGGTTAAAAAGGGGCATATTCTGGAGATGTTGTGGAGGTTGAGGTGGCATGATTTGGACAGGGATTGGATGTGGGCCTGAAAGGATAGTTCAGAATCCAGGGTTACCCCTAGCACCCTGGCATGCAGGGATGGGTTGATAGTGGTGCTATTGATCCTGACCGAGAAATCAGGGGAAGAGGCACATGGGGGAGGACATATTATGAGCTCAGTTTTGGATACATTGAGTTTTAGGAAGTGGTGTGACATCCAGTCTGATATGTCTGTTAGTAAATTGGTGATATATGAGGAAACTGATAGGGTGAGCTGAGGAGTAGAGAGATAAATTTGTGTGTCATCAGCATAGAAATGGTATTGGAAATCATGGGAAGCTATCAGCTGACCCAAGGAAGAAGTGTAAATCGAGAATAGGAGAGGTCCAAGGACAGAACCTTGGGGGACCCCGACAGTAAGAGGAGTAGGAGAGGAGGAAGTAGAGTTGTAAGTGACACTGAAGGTGCGGTGAGATAGGTAAGATTCAAACCAACAGAGAGTATAGTCACAGAGACCAAGTAAATAGAGTTTTTTTTGAGGAGGGGGTGGTCAACTGTGTCAAAGACAGAGGAGAGGTCCAAAAGCAAGAGTAGTGACCATTGGTTTTAGCGGTTAGTAAGTCGTTTGTGAGTTTTAGGAGAGCAGTTTCTGTGGTGTGTTGTGGGAAAAATCCAGACAGAAGGGAATCGAGAACATTATTCTCAATAAGGTGGCAGCTCAGCCAGTTGTAGACTAGACGTTCAAGGAGTTTGGAGGCAAAAGGGAGTAAGGAGATGGGTCTTAGAGTGCTAAGATTGGCGGGGTCCAGTGTGGCTCTTTTAGGTATGAAGTTGACTAGCGCATGTTTTAGAGAGTTGGAGAAGATGCCAGTAGACAGGGAGAGATGGAAGATATGAGTTAAAGAATGAAGGATAGAGCCAGAGGGTGACCGTAGAATTTGCGAGGGAACAGGGTCCAGGGGGTAGGTGGTTAGGTGGGCTTTAGAAAACAGTTTACCAACCTCTTTAGTAGCTGGGTTAAACATGGGAAGTATAGATTGTGCAGGTGGACAAGGAGTGTAGGGTGAGGGGTTTAACTATACAGTGGAGATCTCGTCACAAATTGTATCAAACTTATTTTTTAAGTGATTAGCGATCTCCTGGCCAGTGAGTGAGTTAGTGGGTGGAGGTAGAGAAGGACGAAGTAGAGAGTTAAAAGTATAATAGAGTTGATGGGGATTGTGTGAGAGGGTGTTAATAAGAGTGATAAAATAGGTCTGTTTGGCAGTGTGGAGACAAGAATTGTATTTTTGAAGGGCAGATTTATATTGGTCGAAGTCTTGCTGGGTCCTAGTCTTACACCATAAATGCTCCAGAGCACGGTTACGTTTTTTGAGGCATCTGGTATTGTCTGTTTGCCAGGGCTGTAGCGGTCGGGCCTAATTCTGTGTGTAGTGAGGGGGGCCAATGTGTCCAGGGTGGATGACAGTGAACTATTGTAGACAGAAGTGGCCAGGTTGCGGCAGGACAAGGCTGAGATTTTGTCATAGAGACAATATTTTGCTGAAAAAAGAAGAGAAGGGTTACGATAACGAAGGTTTCTACGGGTAACTGTTTGGTAGTTGGAAGAGAAGGAGAAGGATGCCACAGAGAGAGTGAAGCTAATAAGGGAGTGATCAGAGAGAGGAGGAGGAAAGCTGGTGAGGTTGCAAGGAGGAGTGCATAGGTAGGAGAATACAAGGTCGAGACAGTTACCATTGGAGTGAGTAGAAGCATGCGTCCATTGTTTTAGGTCAAAAGAAGTGGTTAGGCTCAGACATTTAGATGTAGCAGGAGTGTTAAGATTAACAGGGATGTTGAAGTCACCAAGAATGATAGTGGAATTTCAGAATGAACGGGCTGCCTTAACATTACACATGTTCAAGGTTAGGCCCACCTTTTGCAGGAAAATAATAAATACACATAGGCTTGCAACAAAAAAAATGCATTTATAATTTTTTGCATATGAGCTTACAAAGTTTTGCAGCCACAATTAGTGGATCGCAAGTGCAGTGCAAAGCTCCTGCAGACTGTTCCCCCAGCACTGTCTTTACTGAGGTACAAACTTTCAGCTGTTAAGCTGGAGGTCAATGGACTACTAATGTGGTGATCACCGCACTTGTGTTCCATTGAGAACTTCAAATCCATCGTCCATGGTGAAAGACGTGATTTAGAGTTCATTCTTCCCCCCCGGCATGCTGTCAGAGTGGGTATATTTTGTGGTTGGGTGATCTGATCGGCATCACGTTACACGCTACACCCTAAAAATGAGTATCAAATGTAAGATGGTCTCAATGGTGCAGTTAGCCTTTACCACATTAATGCAGAATCCAAGAACTGCTCAATGTACAAAGGCATGACTGTGGTTAAAAACCATGAACAAAGACTGACCTGGTGGTTTTGGTTGGATTAGGAAAAAGTCCTCACACATGATAAGTAGGAGCATGTACATAGTATTTAACCAATTCAATACCGGGCATTTTACCCCTTCCTGCCCAGGCCATTTTTCAGGTTTCAGCGCTCTCACACTTTGAATGACAATTGTGCGGTCATACAACACTGTACCCAAACTAAAATTTTATCATTTTCTTCACACAACTAGAGCTTTCTTTTGGTGGTATTTAATCACCACCCGGGTTTTTATTTTTTGCTAAATTAACAAAAAAAGACCGAAAATTTTGAAAAAAAAACACGTTTTCTTTGTTTCCGTTATAAAAGTTTGCAAGTAACTAATTGTTCTTCATAAATTTAGGCCGAGATGTATTCTGCTACATTTCTTTGGTGAAAATAACCCAAATTAGGATGTATTATTTAGTTTGTAGGAAAGTTATAGAGTTCACAAACTATGGTATAGATCTGAATATTGATCAATCCTGAAGTACTGACAGCCAATCTAATTTCTTGAGGTCCAAGAATGTCAGAATAGTACAGATATCCCCCAAATGTCAGAACAGTGCAGATATCCCCCAAGTGACCCCTTTTTGCAGAGTAGACAGTCCGACGTACTTCATAAGAGGCATGGCGAGTTTTTTCAAGTTGTATTTTTTTGTCAGAATTTTTCGGAAAATGAAAAAATAAAAAAAATTATTTTCACTATTTTATTTTTACATACTGTCACCAGTGCAGTACAGCGTCATCATATAACTGGCATGGTGGTGATCAGGGACACTGATTGGTGACAGTGTGAAAATTTTTTTTTTTTTTTTAATTTTTCTTTTATTATTTTACATTTTTTATTACATTTTTTTTTTTTTTTTAAGATTTTTTTTCATATTTCACTATGACCAAAGTAGTACAATGTTACCATAGTAGTGTATTGAGCGAATGTCACATTTTTACATTTTTGAATTTCCCACCGGTTCCGTCCCCCGTACGTCCCGAAGTCGCAGGGGATGGAACCCGGAAGACGGATGCCGGCATCGGCTGGATGAGATGGGACGCTGCAGGGGGGACATCGCGGGAGCGCAGAACAAGGTAAGTGATGGAGGGAATCCCTGAGCAAAACTGCAGGGTATTCCCGAGTGTAGATTGGGGTTACTGCTTTTGGTACTGAAAGTTAATCCTGAGCTACACTCGAGAATACCGCCAGGGGGGTTACAATATGTCCTGGAACGCTGTTGCGCTCTTCATTCACCCTCATGTAGACCAGAAGTGACCCAATCAGCCCCACCCCAGAGCTCTGTGAATGTGTGCCTACAACTTCTGACAGCCTTAGCGGCTGTGGCCTTGTAGTATTCAGTGGAGCACCGTGGTAGTTCATTGATTCTTCCTGTCAGTATATTGCTCATACATCCCGTACGGCAAGCAGATATTCTGACAGGTCTGCAGGAGACCTGCATGGCATCAGTGGTCTACTGATCACTAGTGCAATGCTTTCCAGGCTCCTATAGACAAAAATAATAAATGCACATTTTTTTTTTACCTGCAAAAAAATGTAGGTTTATTATTTTTATCTAAAAGGTGAACTTATCCTTTAAAACTACAAAATGCATTTTATTCTGCGAAATAAAGTATTTGGATGTTTTACTAAAGCAGACGACTTGTGCCTGTCCTTTGAAAAGCCACATTGGGCTCCTCTGACAATTGAACTACCAACTGGTTTTTTTTCAGCTGACTCTTCTTACCAATTTGTTCACTCACCTGAGAATCCCAGAGAGCACCCAGGATGGGAATGTCGGAGGCATAGAGAGTGACCACACTGACCTTGTGTGGAGACAGGCTTTCTCCACTCATGCACTAGGAAGGCCACGTGTTCCCCCTTGTTGGGTGACCACTGCCTCAACAGTTGCCTCAACAAGTCTAGACTGAACTTTTTTCCTTTTATGAGGAAGCATTTTACCCTTGTATCTGAATTATTCTACTACACTATAAGGTCTCTCTCACCTCCCTCTCTTTTCTTTTTTAGTGAACAATCTGAGCTTTACCAGAGACTCCTGGTCATCTCCGTTGGTTTGCTATCTACCACCAAACCCCAGACTCTAAACAAAGTCATGGAGGGTTGGGCAAGGACTTGTAGGTCCAAAGAAAATAGTTTTAAATTTTTATTTGGTGGGGAGACTTTATTTTCTAATGATTAAAGTGAAACATTTAAAATGTAAAACTCTATTAAACAACATGCATTCTCTTCATCTATACCAGACCCTTAGGCCTCGTTCACATGTACAATGATGCCTATTTATTGCAGTGAACAGCTGTTTTTTTAAAACATATGTAACTTCCAGGTGTTGTGTGCAGGTAGCCTATTGAAGTCTATTACGAGGCAGTGGCTGCATAGACATAGTTTCTGGTCCTAATTTAACAGGCATGCAGGTGTGCTTGAGTGGCCCCGAACATACACTATATTCAGGGCAAATCACCTACACCTCCATGCCTGTCACATTAGAACCAGTGGCTGTGCCCATGCAGATGCTGCATCCTAATAGACTTCAAAGGGTTGCCTTCACACAGCACCTGGAAGTCTAAACACTGTAAAAAATGTCCCATTCTCGCTATACGGCATCATTGTCCCCCTTAAGCTCTGCACAGCTAGGCAACATGCGTTTTCAACATTTGCATCCAAAGTCAGTAAACAGTCCATGGGCCTGGATTGGTTTTTTTTCGTTTTATTAGGGGTTATCAACTTGGATGGGGTAAAGCGATTATGGGATGTCCAATCTGATTGAAGAAACAGAATGATGAGTACTTTCCTGCTCTGGCACACTTAGAAAAAGAAAACGACAAATACTTGGCTATGAACTATTTCTTGAAGACTTGTCAGAATTTCCAGGAAAACTCTCCTTTCTATACCATGGGGGTGTAGAAGTACTCACACTGTCCTTGTCCTGCAGCTGTGGAAAGAACTGCTTTCAGGCCTTCTAGCTGGGCTGGTTCCTCTCCAAGCTTTGCATGCTATCCTTCCCCAGTGGAGTGCAGGGCACCAAAGCTCCATCTTTCAGCTTCTCCTCAGCTTCCAGCCTGGAAGCAGAACCCCCCCTCCTCCGGGGCTCCCTTCCAGGTTACACTGAAACACCTCTCGGCAATCCATCTTCCACCTGACAAGCATGACTCTCTCATATTTATAGATTGGCCTACTACACTGCTAGACTTCTGTGACTTGTCATACTCCCATAAATATGCAGATTGAAGTCTCCACCCCTATATTCTTTGGTTCTGAAAGCTTCCATGGACCTCCAGAACCAGGTGGAGGTGATAGAGCCCCAACCTACTGAGTCATCCAGCCTGACCTCACACTGAACCCTCAGTAATTTGGGCTCACTCACTACCATGAGCCAAAAATGAATTTACCTCACACTAGGCCTACCTAGTGGGCACTGCAAAAGTAAACTGTAAACAAGGTAAATCTATTCAACAAGGCGCTGTCCTAAAATGTTTACCATATATCTCTAAGGTAATTGCTTTCTAAAATATGGAAGCCATAGGGTATCCCTGTGGGAGACTCACAGATGTGTGATTCGAGGGGAATTGTTAGCTTTGTTGGCCCAAGCAAAGAAAATCCGCCAAGATAAAGTCGTAGGTCTTACTGACCGTATACATGTGCTAGAAAATCTCCAAAAACAGTCTTGCGCACGACATTCCTTGTTGGAGCTTTCTCAACTGCGCTCTCTCTTAATAGAGGAGTTGGGCATACAAACGAGACGTAGGTATGTATTGAGGCAGAGAGTGTTCTGTGAGTACGGAAACAAAAGTGGGAGACAGTTGGCTAGGATGGTACAGACGGTGAGATCATCACTACAGATATACCACCTTCGAGGACCTCACGATAAGCTACACTCCTGCAGTGAGGAAATAGCACATCAATTTGAATGTTACTATAGGAACCTTTAGAATTTGCAATCGGAAATACAGGTTACTTCCATTTCCCATACCCAGCACATTAGGCGATTTTGGCTAAATATGGCCCAAAGGCTATCTCCCATCAGGTGGCTCACAATCTTCAGCATAGTCTTTCCCTGGAAGAGCTTATTACTGCCCCAAAACAGATGAAACCCCCGTAAGAGTCCTGGTCCTGATGGCCTGACTTTACAGTACTACAAGTGCTTCCAGGAGGTTCTTGCACCTCGCCTAATGGAGCTGTTTAATTCTGTAGCAGATTCTGTCTCTTTCCCTAGAAGCCATATTACTGTAATCCCTAAGGAAGGAAAGGATGCATCCAGAGTTGAAAGCTATAGGCCAATATCGCTTCTTAATGTTGATTTAAAGTTGTTCGCAAAGATGTTAGCAAATAGGTTACTTCCTTTCTTACTCTATTGGGTAGGGCTGGACCAGATGGGTTTTGTTCCGGGCAGAGAGGCCCGTGATAATACCATTATAGTCCTCAACCTGCATCACTGGCTTATGACCAGTCAAACCCAGGGTTTTTTCTATTCCTTGATGCCAAAAAGGCATTTGTCAGGGTTGCGTGGCCCTACGTGCAAGAGGTTCTCCAAGCAGTTGGGTTGCTCCCCAGGATGGTGGCCAATATATTGGCATTGTATTCCAACCCGACTGCCTGGGTCTGAGCTAATGGACACTTGTCGGAGGCCTTTCCTATAACTAATGGCACCCGACAAGGTTGCCCTCTTTCCCCTCTAATTTTTGTTTTAACTCTGGAACCTTTTTTGAATAGAATTCGATCGCATATGGATATAAAGGGCCTTTTCGGTAGGAGGTAGGGAATACAAGGTGGCTGCATTTGCCGATGATCTCATGTTGTTTTGACAGTCGCCCCAGCTTTCTTTGCCTGTTTTGCTCTGCCAATTGGACCGCTTCCATACTCTTTCCCATTTGAGGATAAATTATTACAAATCTTATACCCTGAATGTCTCCTTGCTACAGTCTGTTGTTGCTCAGTGTATGGAATACTTCCCGTTTGCTTGGCAAGGCCGCGATATTACCTACTTGGGTTTGCAGATTCCAGCTTCTTTGGCTGAACTCTATGACAGAAATTTTAAATCACTTCTTCATACAACTCAAGATAATCTCCAGCAATGGGCCAATCTTAATGTCTCATCATTTGGGATTAAAATGAACATATTTCTCAGATTGCTGTACCTGATGCAAACCGTTCCCATTGCTCTCCCAAAGTTGTTTTTTAAAACATATAAGACAGCTTGCTTATAGTTTATGTGGAAAAACTTGGTGCCCCATATTAAATATTCCTGGTTTACTCTCCCAAAACTGAAGGGGGTATCGGCCTCCCAGACCTCCATAGATATTGTTTGGCTTGCCAATTGGTTCGTATCGTAGACAGATGTATCCATGCTGCGGGGAAAGCATGGGTGGATCTGGAAAGGGATTTGAGTCATCGAACTTTGCGGCTCTTGTCCTGGACCCCCCCCCAACATTGGCTGAAAGCAGTGCTAGATCATCCTCTTATAGGCCGCTCACTTAAAAATATTCAGGAGGCATGTAAGTCCCCGCTTTTTTCGTCCAACCCTGGTCCTTTAACATCCCTCCATGGCAATAAGGACTTTCCTCCCGGGCTTTCAGACACGTTTCTAAACTTAGGGTGGCCTCACAGTGATATTTTGAGTTTTCACTTCTTTCTTCGGGGGAAATTTGTCTTGCTTGCACATCTTGAGTCCATTTCCTCTACGAAGGCTTTTTCATCCTGGATCAGACAAATTAAGCATTTTCTACAACCTACCACTGCAATGCAGCCGTGGAATAGGTCCCTAACAGCTTTTGAAGCCTTGTGTACTCGAAAACGTCCCCAATGCCATTTGATTTCGGCAATATACTCTATGCTGCTTGCGTGTTCTTCAGATGTACTGGATAAAGCGAGAGAAGCTTGGGAAAAGTAGTTCCAACTCACATTTGTGGATGATGTCTGGGAAAAGCTTACTGAGTCTGTGCACAAGGGCTCACTTAATGTGGCGGTTCAGGAAAATGCCTACAAAGTTAGGATGCGGTGGTATAGGACTCCGATGCTCCTGCATAAATGCTACCCCTCGGTATCTAACCTTTGTTGGACATGTGGTAGACAAGAGGGATCTATGCTTCACATTTGGTGGAGTTGTGACCTTCTGACACCCTTTTGGTCTACTGTCCATAAATTTATTTGCCAAATTACAGCGTTACCCATGGATTTTACTCCATCTCAATATCTATTGCATCACGCCACCCTCCCTCGAAGGAAATATTTTAAATCACTTGCCATGCACATGGCGAATGCGGCTAGAATGTGTATACCATTCCACTGGCGCTCACAGACTGTCCCAATGATTAGAGAATGGTTTCTGAGGATTAATACAACTGAGGAAATGGAAGAGCTTATTTATGTTTCACATGAAAATATACAGACGTTTCACACAGTTTGGTCTGACTGGATTTACTTTAAATCCACTGAGGATTATCTGGGATGTATTTTAAAGACCTTGCTGGATGGCCCTTCTTTGGGCATCTGGAGATGCTCCTTTTCAGTTATATCCCCCAGACACTGTTAATAGGGGTGGCTTTGGCATTTTTGAGGTGCTAGGTCACGTGCCTGTGGGAAAGGTGGACTAATTGTTTATTAATTGTTTATTGGGATTTTTTTATTTTTTTTCTGTAATCCCACTATATTTGTAGATCTGGAGTACTAAAGCTGTTATCAGAGCTACATTATTGACTGTTTTTTTTTACCTGTACCAGTGGCTTGGCAGGTCTACTCTTCTGACAGAATACGGTTTGTATATTTCTTTTCTTTTGTACACAGAACGTTGGATTGTATTCTATTTTGCTGTAAACCAACTGTTTGTGTCCTGTTTTTCTTTTCTAAATGTCCCCTTTCTTTTTGCTGTGATGATTTCATGTAAAAATAATTCTGGAATGCTATTGCTGTTGATATCATTTGTTCTTAATAAAAGACTTTATGGAAAAAAAAAAAAAAATATGAACGTAATTTAGCATTTTAAAGCCCATACTTCCAATTACTTTATAAAAAGGTTCCTCAGAACACAGAAAAGGATTTAAAACATTCACAATCATTCAGAATCTTATCCTTCCTCCTTTCAAATTATATACAACACAATACAGGACTTATAAATGTAGCTTACAGTATATTCATTAGATTGTTTGTATCTTTGAAATTACAGTAATATCAGTCAAACATATGCCTCCTCCAGTTTTTTCAAATGCTTGAACTTTTTTCTTCTCTCAGACATGGAAAGATGCTACAAGTGTCCGGAGGATCAATGGCCCAATGAGAGAAGAGATGCCTGTATACAAAGAGCAACTGAATTCCTATCTTATGGAGATACATTAGGATCATCTCTTACAGTTACGGCTTTGTCATTCTGTTTTGGAACTATTATTGTGTCTGGAGTGTTTTTCAAATACAAAAACACTCCAATAGTAAGAGCCAATAATCAGAACCTCAGCTTCATCCTTCTCATCTCACTGATCCTGTCCTTTCTTTGTCCTCTGCTGTTCATCGGACGTCCCACAAAGATTTCCTGTCTCCTCCGACAAACTGTTTTTGGAATAACTTTTTCTGTTGCAGTTTCTTCAGTTTTGGCTAAAACAGTCACCGTGGTTTTAGCTTTTAACATGACCAAACCTAACAGCAAACTGAATAAATGGGTGGGGAAACATTTTTCTATATTTCTTCTGATTGTCTGCTCTCTAGCAGAGATTGTAATTTGTATTCTTTGGTTGACTTTGTCTCCACCATTCCCAGAGTATAACACCCAGTTAGAAATGGGAAAGATAATATTACAGTGTAATGAGGGATCTGTCATTGGTTTTTACACTGTGATTGGATACATGGGAGGTCTGGCTGTTTTTAGCTTTATTATAGCATTTTTAGCCAGGAAACTTCCAGATGTGTTCAATGAAGCTCAGTACATCACATTCAGCATGCTGGTCTTCTGTAGTGTTTGGATCTCCTTCATCCCAGCCTACCTCAGCACCAAAGGGAGATACACAGTGGCTGTGGAGGTCTTCGCCATCTTGTCTTCCAGTGCTGGACTCCTGGGCTGCATCTTCAGTCCCAAATGTTACATCATTCTGATCAAGCCAGAATTGAATGTGAAGGCAACCGTATCCCAAAGAAAAGCAACATCTGCATTCAACTCATAAAATGTTGTAAATTAGGGATAGTGAGTTTTAGAAAAATACAATTCTTGCTTAATGTTTTCATTTTGTAAAAGTAGTAAAAGAATCAGTTGAAGAAAAAGAAAATGATTGAAATGAAACAAATGTTAAACAATTTCAACCAGTCGTCTCTGATGTGGAGGCTTCATGTTATCTCTAACAGTTTTTATTTTGTAATCATTTCAAGCACATCTTTTAGTAACCTTAAAATTAAGGCCTACGTGGCAACATTATTTTCTTTAAACCTCGTTTTTATGCTTATTATTAACATGTACTCTTGCTATGAATTTATCTCCCAAAGAAATGCTCATCCTTTGATGCTTGGACCACCTTTCACTGTCATGGAGGCTGTCTTCATGATGCCCTACTTGTGGTTCTGATTTGCATGCTGGCATCAGGTCATGATACTCCCCAGCTTGACCAGTACTGAGACTATAGAATAGTTCTCCTACCTCCCATTGAATGCATTCAAGCACGAAATATAGGAATTGTGCACTAGCTAATCCCCGGTTTACAGTATATTATTAAATGTATTTTTTACTAAAGTTGAATGGCCACCACTTCACACAGACACACGCTAACATCCTGTAAAAAGGCTTTCCAGAAGAGTGGAGGCTATTGTAACTAGTGATGGGCCGAACAACCCCCTGTTTGGTTTACGGTTGAACATCCAAAACTACTGAAAGTTTGACAGCAATCTTCGAACAGGGACAATTTACTGAGCGGTATCTTATAGCATCTGACTATGCAGTAAGATACCGTTCAGCTACTAAAATACCGCATGAGTTATATTATTAAGTCATGCAGTATTTTAGTTCTGAAATATTCATTAATGTTTCAGCTGTCAGTGGGCTTCCCCGCTGACAGCTGAATGTCAAAAGAATTGTCGTCAGTGCCCGACAATTAAAATTTAAAAAAAAACAACGGTGTGGAGTCCCCCCTCCCATCCATACCAAGCACTTTGGGTCTGGTCAGTGGTGTATTTTGGTTTTGTGCTGCCCTAGGAAAGACTAAAATCGGGCACCCCCCACATCTAAATTTGTCCCACCCCTTCTTGTTTAAGATCCACCCCTTCATCTGTAAACCCCACCCCTTCCTATTTAGGCTCCACCTCTTCTTATTAAGGCTCCGTCCACTGACAATGATGGGTGCTATTCCTCCCACTGACATCAATAATGGGGCACTATTCCTCCCACTGACACCAATGATGGGGTACTATTACTTCCACACTGACACGAGTGATGGGGCACTATTCCTTCCACTGATACCAATGATGGGGCACTATTCCTCCCACACTGACACCAATGATGAGGCACTATTCCTCCCACACTGACACCAATGATGGGGCACTATTCCTCAAACACTGGAACTAATGATGGGGCACTATTCCTCCCACTGATACCAATGGTGGGGCACTATTCCTCCCACACTGGCACTAATGATGGGGCACTATTCCTCCCACTGATACCAATGATGGGGCACTATTCCTCCCACTGACACCAATGATGGGGTACTATTACTTTCACACTGACACCAATGATGGGGCACTATTCCTCCCACACTGGGACTAATGGTGGGGCACTATTCCTCCCACTGACACCAATCAGAGAGAGAGAGAGGGGAGGGAGATGGGGAAAGGAGGGAGAGAGAGAGAGGAGAGGGGAGAGAGGGGGGCGAGAGAGGGGAAAGAGAGAGTGGGGAGATAGAGAGAGAGGGAGGGGAGAGAGGGGAGAGATGCAAGAGAGAGGGGAGAGAGAGGGGGGGTAGAGATGGGAGAGGAGGGAGAGAGAAGAGAGGGAAGAGAGAGAGAGATGGAGGAGAGAGGGGAGATAGAGGGAGAGAGGGGGGAGGGAAGGAGGGAGAAAGAGAGATGGGAGAGGAGAGAGAGAGAGAGGAGAGAGGGGGAAAAGAGAGGAGGGAGGGAGATGAGAGAGAGAAGAGAGGAGATTGGGGGGAGAGATGGGAGGTAGAGAGAGAAGGGAGAGAGAGAGGGGGGAGAAAGATAATAAGAGGGGAGAGAGAGGGGGGGAGGGGGAAAGCGGGGGAAGAGAGAGGGGGGGGAAGAGAGAGAGGGGGAGAGAAAAAAAGAGAGAGAATAGAGGGGGTGGAGAGAGAGGGAGAAGAGAGGGGGGAGGGAGTGAGGAGGGAAGGAGAGAGAGGGGGGTGAGGGAGAGGGAGGGAGGGAGAGAGGGGGGAGAGACGGGGGGGAAGAGAGGAGGGAGAGAGGAGGGAGGGAGAAAGGGAGGAGGGAGGGAGGAAGAGAGGAGGAGGAAGAGAAGAGGGGTGGGGGGAGAGGAGAGGGGGAGAGAGAAGAGAGAGGGGGGAAGAGAGAGAGAATAGATGGAGAGAGAGGGGGAGAGGGAGGGGGAGAGGGAGAGAGGGGGGGGAGAGGGAGAGAGAGAAGGGGGAGAAAGGGGGAGAGAGAGTGAGGAAGAGATGGGAGAAGAGAGAGAGGGGGAGGGGGGAAGAGAGAGAGCGAGAGAGATGGGGGAAGAGAGAGAGGGGTAGGGGGAGGGGGGAGAGGGGGAGAGGAGAGCGAGAGAGAAGGAGATGGGGGGCAGGGAGGGAGAGAGTGGGGGAAGAGAGAGGGGGGGAGAGGGAGAGAGGGGAGGGAGAAGAGAGGGGGGAGAGAAGGGGAGAGGGAGGGGGAAGAGAGAGAGAGAGGGGGGAAAGAATACACAAGGCTGGCTGGAAGTGTGGGCGGGGCAGACACAGGAGGAGAGGACGGGAGGAGGAGGGGCAGCTTTCTCTCTCCTCTCCTGTCTGTGTGAGGGGGGAACTGTCAGCACTGGGGACTGCATATGCTGACAGATCCCCTGCAGTGCTGGAGGGAGGGGGCAGTCGTGGGGGAGCATACAGTAGCTGACAGCATGCAGGAGATGGATAGGGGAGGTGATCGGCGGCACATAGAGCAAAAGAGAAATAAATGGTCCTCTGTGTGCTGCCTGGCAACCCCTCTCTAGCCGGCTCCATGGCTGACAGGTTCTCTGTCTCCTCACCCATCCTCGCCGCGGAGCACACATGAACCCGCCCGAACCCGCCCAGCTCTAGCACACACGAGCACGCCCCCCTGGCCAAGCACAGCCCTTTGCAATGACAGCACTGGTCCCTTCTGCCTGGGGGCGATGCCGCCCCCCTGAAAAGTGCCGCCCAAGGCAGATGCCTTGTTTGCCTCGCAGCAGATAAGCCCCTGGGTCTGGTATGGACTTTGAGGAGAACCTTAAACTTACATTCCACTCAAACATGAAGACCATCACTAATTGTAACCATAAAGGGAGGCATCTCCATATTAGTGTCTCTGATTTTGGATGGGATGTTCAAAAAACTCCTACAGGTGTAAAGTTTTACATTTTTTTTGCCATACTGGATGTGTCTGTATTTGTGTGTTACACTAAAGAGACTAAAGCCCTCTTCTTATCAGTTAACATGGACAAAGTGGAAATGTACAGATTTAAAGAAAGACATTCCAAATTCTGTAATAGGTTGAGTTCAAGAATAATTTTCTAGCTTTTAACAAGGTCACAATGACTGAATATGAGATATCTAACACTTACATTTTTGCCTTTCAATTATTATGCCATCAGCGTACGAAGTCTGATGTTTTAGATGTTGGAGCTTGCCTTGCATTAGTAGATCTGGATTTATTGGCAATAAAATCAGTGGTTTGACTATTTTCCTAAGTGCCGTAAACCATGATCTTTGGGGCTTGAAATTTAGAATTGTGATTGCTGATATGTGCTCTTTATGAGTTTTGAGAAGGGCTTTAAAGCATCAAAGCAACCGGTGGAAATACGTAGTCCCAGACTACCAACACAGCATCTTTGTCTGAGGATCTTGAAACCTGGAGAAGTAGCAGGGAAGTTGAACGTTGGAGGTTGACATTATCAAATACTCCTCCAGATATCCTCATTGGTCAAAAATCAACTTTTCAGGGACTATTTGTTGTGATAGCAGAAGTTTCTGCTGGGTTTTTCCATAGTTCGAACTCCCAGTAAAAATGAATCTGTGAAAAACAGTTTTGCACACAAGAAGATCTTTTTAGAGATCTGTAATAATAGAATACTCCTGGTCCCTGTTAGCCTGACCACACAGGCATCGTATTATATGACAAGATATTGACATCACGACCCTGCAGTTCAAAGTTTGGGATCATAATTGTGCTCAGCGGCCCTGTGCCTGTTGCCTCAGACAATGCACCCCCTAGCCTCTATGATTGGAATGAGAGATTAGAACAATTTCATTTTTGGCCAGTGAGAGAATGATGGATTCTACTCATCAGGTTGAGGATCCTCTTATTAAAACTGTTAAAGGAATCATTTGGAACGAGGAGGTTCAGTTCCACTGTTGGAGGAGGTATACTGTAATACCCACTGATGCCATTCCACCCACATGACTACTAGAAATGTGGCTGACAGTAGGTCCAGAATTCTCAGGCATTCCCACACTGTAATTATGGTACTCCTCATTGATGAACAAACCACAGGTTCACATATAAACTCCATATCCTATGTCAATTGTTTTACGTGTATAGTAAAAGTTAATTCATTTTACTACAGTACATAATTTACTTTTCCCTACAAGCTTCCTTTATTTTATAAATAATGGAATACTGCAAATGTAATATTTATAGGAGGCTGGAGCCAGGGAACATAACTGCCAAAAATGTTTAATGAGTTGTCCAAAGAATACCAGCAGCCAAAAGGGGTTAGGCACACACGATGCGGGAAATAAATAGCAAAATTAAAATGAGAGGCCCCCCAAAAATAGCTTGAGATGTTGGGTGAGAAACAATGGGAAAGGTTCATATTTAGTTTGGATGTTCCTCTAAAGAAATACTTGATTGTAAAGAAATGTAAATTGGGTTTGCTGTCCAATAAGTAAAAAAAAAAAAATAGAGGGCCAGGACCCATGTTGTAGATGGCATCAGAGAAGAGATACCCATTGTTGTATCGGGAATGTTTAGCTCAGTGGCAGATGAAATTTGTGTACAGTGAGTCCATTTCAAACAGGCATTATAGTTAAGGGCCTGGTTGCCCACTTTTATTAAAAGAGAGAAAACAACACAAACGTCCATCCAGGATTCCCATGCAGGGCATTCAACTTCATTCAGCAAACATAAACAGAAAATACCAATCCACCTGGCTCTTTGGTTAGCAGTGCCTCTGCTTGCTTTGGTCTTACAGACCACATGCTATTCAGGTTCTCTCTCTCTGTAGATAGGTTGACAGAACCTTGATGTTCAGGTCCGCAAGGCCTTTTGAAAGGGTTTTGACAGTATCTCCAGCTTGTATCCACCAAAGTCCCACAGATTTGCTCCACCACCCTGGATTCACTGGCCTCCACAGCTTCCTCAGTCTCCCAGACCCTCTCTTGGTCTCCCAGACTCTCAGCACTGGCCAGACTTTTCAAATCCTTGGGCCCAGAATCCCCCTCACACGGATTGTAGTCTCCAACAGAAACTCACAGCTTTCCTGACAGGGTTCTGTCTTCAAGCCACTCCAACTCTCACCACCACCACCACCTACTGCTCTCAGCAGCCCATTGTTATAAGGGCTGTGTACACCTGGGCACACACCCTGCTGGTTATCCATAACACCCGGACACAGGATTGGAGATTTCGTCCCATCCAAGACTCTTAGGAATCTCCAAACCACAGAGCCCCATCTGGCAATACCAAGATCCAGGGAAAGCTTCAAAAGCAATTTTCTCCACTCCAAATCTATGCTCTGTAGCATTGCAGACATGCAAACTCTGTGTCTTTTCCCTGGCCATTTTCATAGTGACAGAGCCTCGCACTGTCACACCATAAAGAAAGTTTCCTTCATCTGATCCATTTTCAAGGAATTTAGAGGCAGCTTAATCAGTTCCCAACCACGCTATAGCCAAAGGATGGCTACAGCACGGTTGTCTAGTTCTGGGATGACGTCCATGGACATCATTCCAGAACACGCCCCCCTGTGTGCCCCCAGCAGAACGTACATGGCACTACCGGTGATCGCTGTGACCCCCTGCATGCCCCCAGTGGACACAGTTGATCACAGAGTGTGGTAAACAGTCAATCACAGCAACCTTTTAACACGTGATCAGCTGTGTCCAGAGACACAGCAGATCACTGGGTAAATACAGCTGCCGGTTATCGGCTGCACAGCGTGAGGAAAGTACTGCTGAGAACCGGCAATTGTCAGAAAAGGGATTGGCACTGATGATCAGTGCCCTGATGATTAGTACCCAGCAGTGCCACCAACCTGTGCCTTGCAGTGCCACCCACTTGTACCCATCAGTGCTACCCACCTGTGCCCTGCAGTGCCACCCACCTGTGCCCACCAGTGCCACCCACCTGTGACTAGCAGTGCTACCCACCTGTGCCCTGCAGTGCCACCCACTGTGCCCTGCAGTGCCACCCATCAGTGCTACCCATCAGTGCCGCCCATCAGTGCCAGAAGTGCTGCCCATCAGTGCCGCCTATCAGTGCAGCATCATCAGTGCCAGCTCATCAGTGCCACCTATCAACGCTGCCTATCAGTGCCTCCTATCAGTGCCCATCAGTGCTGCCTATCTGTCCCACCTTATCAGTGCCCATCAGTGCTGCCTGTCAGTGCCCATCAGTGCTGTCTATCAGTGCCCATCAGTGCTGCCTGTCAGTGCAGCCTCATCAACGCACATCAGTGAAGGAGAAAAATTACCTGTTTGCAAAATTTTATAATAGATACAAAAAAAAACTTTTTTTTCAAATGTTTTGCTCTTTTTTTGTTTATAGTGCAAAAAATAAAACACCCAGTGATGATTAAATATCACCAAACTCCATTTGTATGAAAAAAATGCTAAAAATGTCATATGGGTGCAGTGTTGCATGACCGCGCAATTGTCATTCAAAGTGTGACATCGCTGAAAGCTGAAAATTGGCCTGGGCGGGAAGGGGGTATAAGTGCCCAGTAGGCAAGGGGTTAAAGAGGACAAGAATGGTCCAATAAAACTGATTAGCAAAACTTTCCTCCAACATCAACATGAAGCTCAGAGTCTCATTTAGAGTACAGGAAGTCATATAAATAGTTCAAAAAATACACAATGGCCTAATGCCATACAAAAAATGAATAACATATCAACTATTACTAGTTCAATTGATGTTTTGCTCTAAAACAGTCATTTGGCACAAAAAAGAAAATAGACTGATTTAGCTCACATGGATTGGATTTTCTATCAGGTTTGATCACTCCCTATGAAAATCTGATTTTTTTTTTACTTAACTATAATGGATTTTTAGAGGACATAATTCATTCATAGATCGATATATAGAAGGAAAGTATTATGTACATGACCAGAGCGACTTCTCAGTTACAAAAGCAGATTTGATGTACATGAAGGAGTCCTTCTTGAACGAGATCTAAGCAGGTAGAATTCCTAGAAAGTGATTCATTATATCCTAGCATTGGATTTGCAGTGCTCACACCAAAATTACATCATAAAGTGTTGTGTTATAAGTCTTTCAAACAATAAATTGAGGACTTTGATAATGAAAGAAGAGAAAACATGTAATAGTAAAGTCTATGAACTTATTATAAAATGTATTGCCCACTGTTACCACATGTTCTCTTATCCAAGACCATTCCTTAGGCAGGGCTTAGAATCTGTATAAAAGAGTACAGACACAGCAATTATGGGAAATGTGATCCCTTTAAATTACAGGTAGAAGAAGAAAGGGTTTTGAAAACTTTTGCCATTCACCTCCATTACCTGAATTACCAAGATAAAGTAACACCTTCATATACTTTTAAGGGTTCAGGTTCAAGAGATCAGAGTCTGCTAATTTGGTTTATATATGCAGTATAATAGTAGAGTCTTGTACCTTGTTATCCATCCGTCAATTCCCAAAGCCTGTAGTTTAAGTGATACTTTTTGTTCACTAATTTCCAGTAAGTTATTAAACATGCAAAGGGACCATATGTCTCATTCTAGGGCATCACCAAGCAAAAAAAACCCCAAACAATGAATTGCTATAACACTGCTATTACATAAGGGGTAATACCCAATCTCCTATGTTTAGGTAAAGACTAAGCAAGGTGTAAAAAAGAAATTACATTTTCATTGTAGAAAATTAAAAATCCAAGCTTCACCTCCCATTAACTTCAATGCAATTAATTTCCTTCACTTCAAATTACAAAGCAGAAAGGCAATGACTTGTTATTACACTCTTTTTATTTTTAGGGTAGTGCCAAACCTGCCACATTTAAGTGAAAGTGAAGCAAGCTACCAATAAAAAAAATCCAGTTCACATTTTAATTATAGAAAATGAAAAATTAAAATTCACCTCTCCATGACTGCAATGCATTTCAAGTCAAATTAGAAAGCAGAAAAGCAAACAGTTACTTGTTATAACATTGTTATTCTTTTGAGGGTAATACCAAATCTACATTTGGGTGAGGGCTAAGCAAGCTAAAAAAAATCAGTTGACACTTCCATTGTAGAAAATGGAAAATCTAATCTTCACCTCTTTATGATTTCAATGCAATTCACCTCAAAATACACCTTTGGCAAATTTTCCATTTCTTCACTAAAATCTGGGTGAATCAAATTTCTGCAGATCTGCTCATCACTACAAAGGACATGTGACACCTTGGTGTCAATATTTGAATCTAAAATCAAAGCACCACACCAATAAATTTGTGTACATAGTAAGGTTTTATTCCAAATATTGCTTTAGTAAAAGAGACAAAGTGTTTTTGGGGCCACACTTCATGCCTTCATCAGGACTAGTGGAAATATGAAATCTGTGTCTCTGGCAATCATTTTTCTCTGAATATGGCATATTGTTCAAATTAACTCAGCAGCTGGTTGGAAGTCATGGTGGATCGAGTGGAAAACTGTTGAGAATGTTCCACTTGAAAGGATTAAATGGAATATAACTGAATCCATTTTGTATACACTAATACAAGATGCTTGTTTAACATACATATATATGAGATATGTACACACTAACAAAACTGTTTATGTCAGCTTCAAGTAGAAATGAGTGTTTTTGCAAACTTTACAAAAAAGCAGATAAGGTTTACTCTCATTTCTGAAAAGTTGTAACCACAGTGTGGGCGTTGGGTCAGATTACAGCCATGGTCTGGGCGTTGGGTCAGATTACAGCCATGGTCTGGGCGTGGGGTCAGATTACAGCCATGGTCTGGGCGTTGGGTCAGATTACAGCCATGGTCTGGGCGTTGGGTCATATTACAGCCATGGTCTGGGCGTTGGGTCAGATTACAGCCATGGTCTGGGTGTTGGGTCAGATTACAGCCATGATCTGGGTGTTGGGTCAGATTACAGCCATGGTCTGGGCGTTGGGTCAGATTACAGCCATGGTCTGGGCGTTGGGTCAGATTACAGCCATGGTTTGGGCGTTGGGTCAGATTACAGCCATGGTCTGGGCGTGGGGTCAGATTACAGCCATGGTCTGGGCGTTGGGTCAGATTACAGCCATGGTCTGGGCGTTGGGTCAGATTACAACCATGGTCTGGGCGTTGGGTCAGATTACAGCCATGGTCTGGGCTTTAGACCAGATATGGCGTGACAGATAAAGCAGAAGAGTGAAAAAGCAAACCTCATACAAATAAATGTTGAGTTAAGGTAAAAAAATGTACATGTATTTGATTGGATGCTCTGAGGGTGTGTTTGCCCAAAGACTATAGTATAATAACCCTGATGTTATGCCAATAAAACTGAAGTGTTTGCAATCGCAACTGAGGTGACTTGAGTGCATTCACTTTCCGAGATCTCGTAGCTGTGTCCAGGTGTGACCGTTGGTATCTTGAGGGGGCCCCCAAGGAACAGGAAAAATACCACCTACCTACTTGCACCACTATATAGTCCAGTCCCAATACCTAAATATATGTCTGCATACTTGTCCACCCTGGTAAGGGTCATGACTGTGTTAGTGTCCTTTTAAGTGTAATGCTTATCATTGTTGTATGGATAAACAGGCTGCTATGGCTGCTAAGCCTCCTCATATACTGTATATCATGAGTGATGTTCCTCTGTGACTATATGAACTGTACAATCCAACAAGAGGATTGGAATACAATATAACTTAATAATGCAGTTGGTGGTCATCAGTCACCACATCTTAAAAAAAAATCACTTATATGCTAATACATCCTTTAGAAGGATTGGGACTTTTTAGGTGCTAAAATCACATGCCACACAAATGATCACATATAATATATTTAAGTCTTTATTATAACTTAAGACTCAAATATTACATAAAAACAAATGATTCTATATTGGTTGTCATCTGAAGCATAATTTGAATGCCTAAAAAATATGTCAGCACTTATTGCCTCATAGCCTTTACTTATTTTGGAGAACTTTATATATGAAATTTCAATATGTGGCGGCCATGTAGTCTCAATGAAATTTGCTGTTCTCTTCTTCAGGAAAACAAGAGGCAGTCTAGGCTGATAACATATACTGTAAGTGAGTATAAACATGAATATACACTATTCAAAAAAATTAAAGGAACACTTTGAAAATACTATACATCAGATCTCAATGGGGAAAAATCTCCTGCTAGATATCTATACTGATATGGATTGGGTAATGTGTTAGGAACATAAGGATTTCCCATCATTTGATAGAAATGAAAAATATCAACCTATAGAAGACTGAATTCAAAGACACCCCGAAAATCAAAGTGAAAATATTATGCAGCAGGCTACTCCATTTTGCTGAAACTACTCCTCGGTAGTTTGTATGGCCCCCATGTACTTGTATGCATGCATGACAACATCGGGGCATGCTGCTAATGAGACTACGGCTCGTGTCCTGGGGTATTTCCTCCCAGATCTGTACCAGGGCATCACTGAGCAACTGGACAGTCTGAGGTTCAACTTGGCAGTGTCGGATGGAATGAAACATGATATCTCAGAGGTGTTCTATTGGATTTAAGTCAGGCGAGCATGGGGGCCATTCAATGTCATCAATTCCTTTATCCTCCAGGAACTGCCTGAATACTCTCACCACATGAGGCTGGGCATTGTCGTGCACCAGGAGAAACTCAGGACCCACTGCACCAACGTAGGGTCTGACAATGGGTCCAAGGATTTCATCCCTAATGGCAGTCAGGGTGTCACTGTCTAGCCTGTAGAGGTCTGTGCATCCCTCCATGGATATGCCTCCCCAGACCATCACTGACCCACCACCCAAACGGTCATGCTGAATGATGTTACAGGCAGCATAACGTTCTCCACGGCTTCTCCAGACCCTTTCACATCTGTCACATATGATCAGGGTGAATCTGCTCTCATCTGTGAAAAGCACAGGGTGCCAGTGGCAGACCTGCCAATTCTGGTGTTCAATGGCAAATGCCAATTGAGCTCTATGGTGCCCGGCAGTGAGCACAGGGCCCACTAGAGGACATCAGGCCCTCAGGCCACCCTCATGAAATCTGTTTCTAATTGGTCAGAGATATTCACACCAGTGGCCTGCTGGAGGTCATTTTGTAGGGCTCTGGCAGTGCTCATCCTGTTCCTCCTTGCACAAAGGAGCAGATACCAGTCCTGCTGATGGGTTAAGGACCTTCTACGGCCTTGTCCAGCTCTCCCAGAGTAACTGCCTGTCTCCCTGAATCTCCTCCAGGCTATTGAGACTGTGCTGAGAGACACAGCAAATCTTCTGGCAATGGCACGTATTGATGTGACATCCTGGAGGAGATGGATTGCTTGCGCAACCTCCGTAGGGTCCAGGTATCACCCCATGCTACCAGTAGTGACACTGACCCTAGACAAATGCAAAACTAGTGAAAAACAGTCAGAAAAGGTGAGTAGGGAAAAAATGTCAGTGGTCTCCACTAGAGATGAGCGAATCGAAGTATCCGAAGTGGAATTCGAGTCGAATATCGGAAAAATTTCGATTCGTGCCGAATCCGAAAAATAGCCTAATTCGGACGCGCGAATCAAAATTTTTCAGAAAATGGCGGCTGACATGTGCGGCGACGGAGCGGGGATGTCTGGGAAGGCGCGCAGACAAGGCGCGCTGACCCATAATGCATTCCTCAACGACATGTGATCGCATCAGCCAATCAGCAGCCAGCCAGCCAGCACTGTGTAATGGTCGAGCTATAAATAGCGGCCATTTTGGAATTCTTCATTTGCCTGCAGTCATTGAACAGAGGCAGACCGCTCTGTACTAGGGACAGGGACAGAGTTAGGGCCACAGAAACGATACTTGGGGACAGAGAAAAGTTACTTAGGGACAGAGAACTATTACTCAGGGACACAGAATTGTTAATGAGGGCCACAGAATCGTTATTTAGGGACAAAGAAACGCTAGTTAGGGCCACAGAATTCATACTCAGGGACAGACAGAATTGTTACTCAGTGCCAGAGAATTGTTACTTAGGGCCACAGAAACGTTATTAGGGCCACAGAATTGTTACTCAGGGACAGACAGAATTGTTACTGAGTGCCAGAGAATTGTTACTCAGGGACAGACAGAATTGTTACTGAGTGCCAGAGAATTGTTACTTAGGGCCACAGAAATTTTACTTAGGGCCACAGAATTGTTACTCAGGGACAGACAGAATTGTTACTGAGTGCCAGAGAATTGTTACTCAGGGACAGACAGAATTGTTACTGAGTGCCAGAGAATTGTTACTTAGGGCCACAGAAACTTTACTTAGGGCCACAGAATTGTTACTCAGGGACAGACAGAATTGTTACTGAGTGCCAGAGAATTGTTACTCAGGGACAGACAGAATTGTTACTGAGTGCCAGAGAATTGTTACTTAGGGCCACAGAAACTTTACTTAGGGCCCCAGAATTGTTACTCGCACAGACACAGAATTGTTACTCGCACAGACACAGAATTGTTACTGAGGGCCACAGAACTGTTACTTAGGGCCACAGAATTGTTACTCGCACAGACACAGAATTGTTACTCAGGGCCACAGAACTGTTACTGAGGGCCACAGAACTGTTACTTAGGGCCACAGAATTGTTACTCGCACAGACACAGAATTGTTACTCGCACAGACACAGAACTGTTACTGAGGGCCACAGAACTGTTACTTAGGGCCACAGAATTGTTACTCGCACAGACACAGAATTGTTACTCAGGGCCACAGAACTGTTACTTAGGGACAAAGAAACGCTAGTTAGGGCCACAGAATTCATACTCAGGGACAGACAGAATTCATACTCAGGGACAGACAGAATTGTTACTCAGGGACAGACAGAATTGTTACTGAGTGCCAGAGAATTGTTACTCAGGGACAGACAGAATTGTTACTGAGTGCCAGAGAATTGTTACTCAGGGACAGACAGAATTGTTACTGAGTGCCAGAGAATTGTTACTCAGGGACAGACAGAATTGTTACTGAGTGCCAGAGAATTGTTACTCAGGGACAGACAGAATTGTTACTGAGTGCCAGAGAATTGTTACTTAGGGCCACAGAAACTTTACTTAGGGCCACAGAATTGTTACTCGCACAGACACAGAATTGTTACTCGCACAGACACAGAATTGTTACTGAAGGCCACAGAACTGTTACTTAGGGCCACAGAATTGTTACTCGCACAGACACAGAATTGTTACTCGCACAGACACAGAACTGTTACTGAGGGCCACAGAACTGTTACTTAGGGCCACAGAATTGTTACTCGCACAGACACAGAATTGTTACTCAGGGCCACAGAACTGTTACTTAGGGACAAAGAAACGCTAGTTAGGGCCACAGAATTCATACTCAGGGACAGACAGAATTGTTACTCAGGGACAGACAGAATTGTTACTGAGTGCCAGAGAATTGTTACTCAGGGACATACAGAATTGTTACTGAGTGCCAGAGAATTGTTACTCAGGGACAGACAGAATTGTTACTGAGTGCCAGAGAATTGTTACTCAGGGACAGACAGAATTGTTACTGAGTGCCAGAGAATTGTTACTCAGGGACAGACAGAATTGTTACTGAGTGCCAGAGAATTGTTACTCAGGGACAGACAGAATTGTTACTGAGTGCCAGAGAATTGTTACTCAGGGACAGACAGAATTGTTACTGAGTGCCAGAGAATTGTTACTTAGGGCCACAGAAACTTTACTTAGGGCCACAGAATTGTTACTCGCACAGACACAGAATTGTTACTCGCACAGACACAGAATTGTTACTGAAGGCCACAGAACTGTTACTCGCACAGACACAGAATTGTTACTGAGGGCCACAGAACTGTTACTTAGGGCCACAGAATTGTTACTCGCACAGACACAGAATTGTTACTCAGGGCCACAGAACTGTTACTGAGGGCCACAGAACTGTTACTTAGGGCCACAGAATTGTTACTCGCACAGACACAGAATTGTTACTCAGGGCCACAGAACTGTTACTGAGGGCCACAGAATTGTTACTCGCACAGACACAGAATTGTTACTCGCACAGACACAGAACTGTTACTGAGGGCCACAGAACTGTTACTTAGGGCCACAGAATTGTTACTCGCACAGACACAGAATTGTTACTCAGGGACACAGAATTGTTACTTAGGGACACATAATCGTTGAATTAAAGAGTATGTCAGACAACATGCAGAGGAGTGGCAGAGGAGGCAATGTTTTAGGAGCGAGCAGACGTGGCAGCAGAGGAAGGGGTCGAGGCAGCACTATTCGCAGCCAGAGGCCAGTGCTCCCGGTGTCATCCAGCGGTCGTGTCTCCACCGACAACCCTGCCGTCATTGATTGGTTGGCTCGGTCGTCTTCCTCTTCCCAGGTCACCTCTGACACCTACAGCCAACGGTCGGTGGGTACGTCAGACACAACCGTTAGTTGGCATGGCCCGGGAGCAAGCCCACTGAAATCACATGTCCTCTACCTGCCCCTGTCCTTTGCTGTTCCCTCACCAAGCGAAGTATCGCATGCTGTGGGCTCAGCCCCACTGTACAGTGAGGAAGAGCTAACAGAGGGCGGTCAGGAACGGGGGGAGACATCGGCCTTTTCAGCAGCCAGGCGAAGAAGTACTGGCGAGGAGAGTGGCTCGGTAGCCGGTCTAGAGACAGGTCTGTCTCCTGACCCAGACGCAGCCGAGGGGGCTAGTAGTGAGGCGGAGACCCTACTTGATGATGAGGAGGTTGATCGCACTTGGCAGCCTCGTCGTCATCAGGCTATTGCTTCCGCATCATCAGGAGAAGAGGGTGCCAGCTTGGCAGCGAGCGAAACAGTCGGTGGGTTGCCCAGGAGGCAGCAGGGTCGCATCAGTGTCAGTGGAGCCAAACGTCCACGGAGTAGAGCACCAGCTCCACTGCAGCCTACCACCACGGCCAGTAGTGGTGCCGGTGCGCACGGAGGAAGTAGCAGTCAGCCAGTGAGGAGTAGCGGGGGCAAAGTTTCCTACTCGGTGGTGTGGCAATTTTTCGTCAAGCCGCCCGAGGAAGTAAACGTAGCCGTATGTCGACTATGTGGCCAGAAATGCAAGCGTGGCCAGGGGGCCCATGTTGGGACTACAGCGTTGCGTCAGCATATGCAGCGTCACCATTCGGTGGCCTGGGAAAACCGTGATAAAGATACGGCGGTTCTGCCTGCCCCAGCCCCCGCTCCATCACCCGCTCCGTTACTTGCTCCGTCACCCGACGTCGTCAATCGCCCTCTATCAGCCAGTCAAGGCTCCAACACCTCTGCTGAGGGGAGTTGTCGCTCGTTGGCATCTTCCGCTCGTTCAGATGCTCCTTCTCCTGCTACTCCTCTTCTCGGATTCCGTCAACAGTCTTTCTTGGAATCCGTTTCCAAGAGACAACAGTTTGCGAGCACGCACCCGACGGTGCAAAAGCTGAACGTCCTCCTGTCCAAGTTGCTGGTGCTGCAGTCCCTCCCTTTCCAACTGGTGGACTCAGCACCTTTCCGAGAAATGATGGCTTGTGCCGCGCCGCGGTGGAGAGTGCCAAGCCGTCATTTCTTTGCCCAAAAGGCAGTGCCAGCCCTGCATTCACATGTAGAAGAGATGGTGGGCCAGTCTTTGAGCATGTCGGTCTCTGCCAAAGTGCACGGCAGCGCCGACGTGTGGAGCTGTAACTACGGTCAGGGACAGTACATGTCATTTACGGCCCACTGGGTGAACGTGGTGCCGGCACAGCCGCACCAGCAACTTGGACAGGTCACGACTCTTTTGCCTCCACGTTTGCACGTCCTTGGTCCAGCAAACATGTCCGCCTCTACCACCTCTTTTTCCGCCGTGTTCTCAGCCGCCACCCCCGTGCCAAGTCCCATTACCCGACCGGCATATCACATGTGCAGGGCGCAACGGTGTCACGCTGTGCTGCACCTGGTATGCCTTGGCGAACGTAGTCACACAGGGGAGGAACTTCTGAGTGTAATGAACAGAGAAATCGACAGATGGCTGTCTCCGCGCAAACTGAAAATCGGAACCATGTTGACCGACAACGGAAAGAACATGGTGTCTGCTCTGCGTCAAGGAAGGTTGTGCCATGCGCCATGCATGGCTCACGTGTTCAATCTGGTTGTCAAGCGGTTCCTAAAATCCACCATCCCACTGCAAGACATCCTTAAAATGTCACGTAAACTGTGCATGCATTTCAGCCATTCCTACACTGCAAAGAACACACTCATTGAGCTGCAGCGGCAGAACGGAATTCCACAGCATCGCCTGATCTGCGACGTTGCAACAAGGTGGAATTCAACCCTACACATGTTAGACCGCCTTTACGAGCAGCGAAAGGCCATCACCGATTTCCTGATGTTACAAGCGGATAAAGGTACTCCCCTGTGTAACTTAGATGTCAGCCATTGGCAGCTCATGCGTGACACCTGCCGCTTGCTCAGGCCCTTTGAGGAGGCCACGCTATTCGTGAGTCGGCAGGACTATGGGATGAACGACGTCATTCCTCTGTTGTACGTCCTGGAACAAATGCTGTTAACAATGGCTGGTCAGGGTGCGGTAGACGTGGCGCACAGATCTCAACGCCACATGACCCCTGTGGGGGCAGGACAGGAAGAAGAGGAGGAGGTAGAGGAGGACATTTGTGCTCAGGAATTATTGAGTGAAATGGGTGGTTTTTCCACTCAGCGGACAGGAGTGGAGGAGCAGGAGCATCTGGTAGAGGAGGAGGAGGAGGAGACAGAGGACCCAGATGCACCGTGGCAGTATGCTGTGGAGATGGAGGCAGGGAGTCCCTCGCATTCCTTGGCACAAATGGCCCATAGCATGCTCGGTTGCTTGCGTAGCGACAGCCGAATAATAACCATCAGACAGAGGAATGACTTTTGGCTGTCCACCTTGTTGGACCCTCGCTACCGGTCCAAAATGGTGGCCTTTTTCACACCTGCTGAGAGGGAGGCCAAAATTACGTACTATAAAAACCACCTATGTAGTCAGTTGGTCTCTGCCTTTGTGCGCCAACGTCCATCCTCAGACACTGTGGGCCCTGTGCGCTCGCGTTCCGCTGGCATGGCAGCAGGGGAGGGGTGGGGTGGTAGGAGCAGTGGCAGCTCCACCAGCAGCGGCTGCCTCAGTCTGCAGTCGATGATGAGTAGCTTTCTTCACCAGCGCAGTGAGGAAACTACTAACCAGCCGCAGCAGCAGCAGCAGCATCAGGTGGACCTGGAGCAGGAGCTCAAACAACAGGCTTGGGCCTACTTGGACAGCACCCTGCCAACCGAGGTAGACAATCCCCTTGACTACTGGGCAACGAAACTTGACCTTTGGCCCCAACTAGCTGAATTTGCCCTTGAAAGGCTGTCATGCCCGGCCAGTAGCGTGGCATCGGAGCGCGTGTTTAGTGCGGCAGGAGGTATTGTAACTCCGCGGAGGACACGACTGTCCACCCAAAGTGTGGAGAGACTCAAGTTTGTGAAAATGAATCGGGCTTTGATTAGTCTGGATTTCAAACCACCAGTTCCTGACACAACTGACTAAATCCGCCATGAATCATGCCTCAAACATGTGCCACTTTCAGGTCTCCTCACACTGCTGGTGTGTTGAATTTTTTGACATAGGGTGCTGGCAGATTACGGGCCTCCTATAGCTGCTGCCAGGCCCCTAATCTGCCATAGGCCCCTATATACCACCTCCTCCTGCTGCTGCCAGGTCCAGAGTCTCTCATGGGTCCCTGTACGGCCTCCCATTGCTGCTGTCTCCATCGCCACACTCTGCCATGTGCCACTTTCAGGTCTCCTCACACTGCTGTTGTGTTGAATTTTTTGACATAGGGTGCTGCAAGATAACGGGCCTCCTATAGCTGCTGCCAGGCCCCTAATCTGCCATAGGCCCCTATATACCGCCTCCTCATGCTGCTGCTAGGTCCAGAGTCTCTCATGGGTCCCTGTACGGCCTCCCATTGCTGCTGTCTCCATCGCCACACTCTGCCATGTGCCACTTTCAGGTCTCCTCACACTGCTGTTGTGTTGAATTTTTTGACATAGGGTGCTGCAAGATAACGGGCCTCCTATAGCTGCTGCCAGGCCCCTAATCTGCCATAGGCCCCTATATACCGCCTCCTCATGCTGCTGCTAGGTCCAGAGTCTCTCATGGGTCCCTGTACGGCCTCCCATTGCTGCTGTCTCCATCGCCACACTCTGCCATGTGCCACATTCAGGTCTCTTCACACTGCTGGTGTGTTGAATTTTTTGACATAGGGTGCTGGCAGATTACGGGCCTCCTATAGCTGCTGCCAGGCCCCTAATCTGCCATGGGCCCCTATATACCGCCTCCTCATGCTGCTGCTAGGTCCAGAGTCTCTCATGGGTCCCTGTACGGCCTCCCATTGCTGCTGTCTCCATCGCCACACTCTGCCATGTGCCACTTTCAGGTCTCCTCACACTGCTGTTGTGTTGAATTTTTTGACATAGGGTGCTGCAAGATAACGGGCCTCCTATAGCTGCTGCCAGGCCCCTAATCTGCCATAGGCCCCTATATACCGCCTCCTCATGCTGCTGCTAGGTCCAGAGTCTCTCATGGGTCCCTGTACGGCCTCCCATTGCTGCTGTCTCCATCGCCACACTCTGCCATGTGCCACTTTCAGGTCTCCTCACACTGCTGTTGTGTTGAATTTTTTGACATAGGGTGCTGCAAGATAACGAGCCTCCTATAGCTGCTGCCAGGCCCCTAATCTGCCATAGGCCCCTATATACCGCCTCCTCATGCTGCTGCTAGGTCCAGAGTCTCTCATGGGTCCCTGTACGGCCTCCCATTGCTGCTGTCTCCATCGCCACACTCTGCCATGTGCCACGTTCAGGTCTCTTCACACTGCTGGTGTGTTGAATTTTTTGACATAGGGTGCTGGCAGATTACGGGCCTCCTATAGCTGCTGCCAGGCCCCTAATCTGCCATGGGCCCCTATATACCGCCTCCTCATGCTGCTGCTAGGTCCAGAGTCTCTCATGGGTCCCTGTACGGCCTCCCATTGCTGCTGTCTCCATCGCCACACTCTGCCATGTGCCACTTTCAGGTCTCCTCACACTGCTGTTGTGTTGAATTTTTTGACATAGGGTGCTGCAAGATAACGGGCCTCCTATAGCTGCTGCCAGGCCCCTAATCTGCCATAGGCCCCTATATACCGCCTTCTCATGCTGCTGCTAGGTCCAGAGTCTCTCATGGGTCCCTGTATGGCCTCCCATTGCTGCTGTCTCCATCGCCACACTCTGCCATGTGCCACATTCAGGTCTCTTCACACTGCTGGTGTGTTGAATTTTTTGACATAGGGTGCTGGCAGATTACGGGCCTCCTATAGCTGCTGCCAGGCCCCTAATCTGCCATGGGCCCCTATATACCGCCTCCTCATGCTGCTGCTAGGTCCAGAGTCTCTCATGGGTCCCTGTACGGCCTCCCATTGCTGCTGTCTCCATCGCCACACTCTGCCATGTGCCACTTTCAGGTCTCCTCACACTGCTGTTTTGTTGAATTTTTTGACATAGGCTGCTGCAAGATAACGGGCCTCCTATAGCTGCTGCCAGGCCCCTAATCTGCCATAGGCCCCTATATACCGCCTCCTCATGCTGCTGCTAGGTCCAGAGTCTCTCATGGGTCCCTGTACGGCCTCCCATTGCTGCTGTCTCCATCGCCACACTCTGCCATGTGCCACTTTCAGGTCTCCTCACACTGCTGTTGTGTTGAATTTTTTGACATAGGGTGCTGCAAGATAACGGGCCTCCTATAGCTGCTGCCAGGCCCCTAATCTGCCATAGGCCCCTATATACCGCCTCCTCATGCTGCTGCTAGGTCCAGAGTCTCTCATGGGTCCCTGTACGGCCTCCCATTGCTGCTGTCTCCATCGCCACACTCTGCCATGTGCCACATTCAGGTCTCTTCACACTGCTGGTGTGTTGAATTTTTTGACATAGGGTGCTGGCAGATTACGGGCCTCCTATAGCTGCTGCCAGGCCCCTAATCTGCCATGGGCCCCTATATACCGCCTCCTCATGCTGCTGCTAGGTCCAGAGTCTCTCATGGGTCCCTGTACGGCCTCCCATTGCTGCTGTCTCCATCGCCACACTCTGCCATGTGCCACTTTCAGGTCTCCTCACACTGCTGTTGTGTTGAATTTTTTGACATAGGATGCTGCAAGATAACGGGCCTCCTATAGCTGCTGCCAGGCCCCTAATCTGCCATAGGCCCCTATATACCGCCTCCCCATGCTGCTGCTAGGTCCAGAGTCTCTCATGGGTCCCTGTACGGCCTCCCATTGCTGCTGTCTCCATCGCCACACTCTGCCATGTGCCACATTCAGGTCTCTTCACACTGCTGGTGTGTTGAATTTTTTGACATAGGGTGCTGGCAGATTACGGGCCTCCTATAGCTGCTGCCAGGCCCCTAATCTGCCATGGGCCCCTATATACCGCCTCCTCATGCTGCTGCTAGGTCCAGAGTCTCTCATGGGTCCCTGTACGGCCTCCCATTGCTGCTGTCTCCATCGCCACACTCTGCCATGTGCCACTTTCAGGTCTCCTCACACTGCTGTTGTGTTGAATTTTTTGACATAGGGTGCTGCAAGATAACGGGCCTCCTATAGCTGCTGCCAGGCCCCTAATCTGCCATAGGCCCCTATATACCGCCTCCTCATGCTGCTGCTAGGTCCAGAGTCTCTCATGGGTCCCTGTACGGCCTCCCATTGCTGCTGTCTCCATCGCCACACTCTGCCATGTGCCACTTTCAGGTCTCCTCACACTGCTGGCGTGTTGAATTTTTTGACATAGGGTGCTGGCAGATTACGGGCCTCCCATTGCTGCTGCTAGGCCCGTAATCTGCCATGGGCCCCTGTACCGCCTCTTCATGCTGCTGCCAGGTCCAGAGTGTCCCATGGGTCCCTGTACGGCCTCCCATTGCTTCCACTCTGCCATGTGCCACTTTGAAATCTCCTCACACTCCTGCGGTTGTCCATTTTGTCATAGGTTGCTGGCAGATTACAGGCCTTCCATTGGTGCCGCCAGGCCCCATATCGGCCATGGGCCCCCGTACCGCCTGGTCACGCTGCTGCTGGTCCCACAGTGTGACCTGGGTCCCTGTACGGCCTCCCATTGCTGCTGCCAGGAGGCAGCAGGGTCGCAGCTGTGTCAGTGGAGGCAAACGGCCACGGAGTAGAGCAGCAGCTCCACTGCAGCCTACCACCACAGCCAGTAGTGGTGCCGATGTGCACGGAGGAAGTAGCAGTCAGCCAGTGAGGAGTAGCGGGTGCAAAGTTTCCTACTCGGCGGTGTGGCAAGTTTTCGTCAAGCCGCCCGAGGAAGTAAACGTAGCCGTATGTCGACTATGTGGCCAGAAAGTCAAGCGTGGCCAGGGGGCCCATGTTGGGACTACAGCGTTGCGTCAGCATATGCAGCGTCGCCATTCGGTGGCCTGGGAAAAACGTGATAAAGATACGGCGATTCTGCCTGCCCCAGCCCAGGGTTCCATTTTGTCATAGGGTGCTGGCAGATTAGCGGCCTTCCATAGGTGCCGCCAGTCCCCATATCGGCCATGGGCCCCCGTACCTCCTGGTCACGCTGCTGCTGGTCCCACAGTGTGACCTGGGTCCCTGTACGGCCTCCCATTGCTTCCACTCTGCCATGTGCCACTTTGAGGTCTCCTTACACTCCTGCGGTTTTCCATTTTGTCATAGGTTGCTGGCAGATTACAGGCCTTCCATAGGTTCCGCCAGGCCCCATATCGGCCATGGGCCCCCGTACCTCCTGGTCACGCTGCTGCTGGGCCCACAGTGTGACCTGGGTCCCTGTACGGCCTCCCATTGCTTCCACTCTGCCATGTGCCACTTTGAGGTCTCCTCACACTGCTGGTGTGTTCAATATTTTGACATAGGGTGCTGGCAGATTACGGGCCTCCCATTGCTGCTGCCAGGCACGTAATCTGCCATGGGCCCCCGTACCGACTCCTCATGCTGTGACGTTGCAACAAGGTGTAATTCAACCCTACATATGTTAGACCGCCTTTACGAACAGCTAAAGGCCATCACAGATTTCCTGATGTTAAAAGCGGATAAAGGTACTCCCTGTGTAACTTAGATGTCAGCCATTGTCAGCTCATGCGTGACACCTGCGCTTGCTCAGGCCCTTTGAGGAGGCCACGCTATTCGTGAGTCGGCAGGACTATGGGATGAACGAGGTCAAATCGGCCATGGGCCCCCGTACCGCCTGTTCACGCTGATGCTGGTCCCACAGTGTGACCTGGGTCCCTGTACCGCCTCCCATTGCTCCCACTCTGCCATGTGCCACTTTGAGGTCTCCTCACACTCCTGCGGTGTTCCATTTTGTCATAGGTTGCTGGCAGATTACAGGCCTTCCATAGGTGCCACCAGGCCCCAAATCGGCCATGGGCCCCCGTACCGCCTGGTCACGCTGCTGCTGGGCCCACAGTGTGACCTGGGTCCCTGTACCGCCTCCCATTGCTCCCACTCTGCCATGTGCCACTTTCAGGTCTCCTCACACTCCTGCTGGTTTCCATTTTGTCATAGGTTGCTGTATGGCCTCCCATTGCTGCTGGCTCCACCGCCACACTGTGGCTCCAAACACTGGTTTTGGCCCCGTGACTGCCCAAATGAGTGAAGTGTGCGGTGATTCTAAGATCGACGGCACTCATCTGCATGTCATACTGACTGACAGTATTATTTCTCTTCCCCAGCAGACTCCAAGGGCATTTAAATTAAAGGTACAGTGTTCCGCACTAATATTAAGTCTCTCTGAAGCCTAGAAACACCCTTTTTTAAGTTAAATTCACAGCGAATTTATTCGACTCGAATCGAATATTGTCCACGAATTCGCCGAATCAGTCGAATCGAATTTTTCATTTCTTCGCTCATCTCTAGTCTCCACCTGTAAAACCATTTCTGTTTTGGAGATCTCATTGTTGCCCATCTAGTGCATCTGTTGTTAATTTCATTAACACCAAAGCAGCTGAAACTGATTAACAACCCCCTCTGCTACTTACCTGACCAGATCCATATCCCAGGAGTTTCATTGACTTGATGCTAGACTCTGATTACAAAATGTGTTCCTTTAATTTTTTTGAGCAGTGTATTTAAGCCATGTTTCAAATACAAAAAAAAGTCATCTAGTCTGGAATACATTAGATGTAATGGAGAGTTGAAAGTGTATTGTGTTGTGTGGGGTGTTTGACCCTCCAGGCATCAAAAAGATGGTGTTTCCTTATAAGTTTGTGAAACATAGTAGAAGTTTTGATAAGACAGTTAGAGAGAGTACTCCCAATCAATCAATAATCAATACATAACTGATCTCTAAAACTGAACTTACAAAGTAACATAAAAGTTAAGTTCGCCTTTTGATAAAAAAATAATAAATGCATATTTTTTGCAGGTAAAAAAATATGCATTTATTATTTTTTGCTGCAGGAGCCTGGAAAGTATTGCACCAGCGATCAGCAGACCACTGGTGCCATGCAGGTCTTCTGCAGATCTGCCAGTATATCTGCTATCTGCTTTCCCACATGGGATGTACAAGCTAGCAGATATACTGATAGGAAGACCGAATGAACTATAATTCATTGAGAACTACAAGCCAACAGCTGCAAAAGCTGAATGACCTTGTAGTGTTCTCATTTACAGAATACTGCCCCACATGGCCATGTTTTTTTTTTAATTTGACAGTTAGCGTGCATGGGGGGATCCCCCACTAGCTGTCAAAGTGGGGGACCAGCAGGGAGCTGGGGCCGGTGCTTTCATTACATGATACACCGTGAATATGAATGTAACATGTTATGAAAGGTGAACTCATCCTTTAAAAGCAACTCATTCATCCCTTATTATATCACAACTTGACTACTGTAACTCCCTCCTCACAGGCTTACCTCACCACAGGCTATCCCCGCTTCAGTCTATCCTGAATGCTGTGGCCAGACTCATCCACCTTACTAACCGCTCCCTATCTGCCACCCCCCTCTGCCAATCCCTCCACTAGCTTCCGATTGCCCAACGCAAAAATTCAAATTACTAACATTGATGTACAAAGCTGTTCATAACACTGCCCCAAACTACATCACCGATCTGGTATCCAAATACCATCCAAAATGTACTCTCCGCTCCTCACAAGACCTCCTACTCTCTAGTTCCCTGGTCTCCTCCTCCGATGCCCATCTCCAGGACTTCTACAGGGCTTCTCCCATCCTCTGGAACTCACTAGCCCAATCCATCAGACTGTCACCTTCCCTCCTCACCTTTAGGCACACCCTGAAAACCCATCTCTTCAGGGAAGCCTACCCCGCCCTCACCTAACAGTTGATCTCCTCCACTCCTCCTACCAATGCATCCCCCACAGCCACTTCCTCCTGTACCACTATCCCCTCCCTCCTAGATTGTAAGCTCTAAGGAGCAGGGCCCTTGAGCCCCTCGTGTATTATTGTATTGTTACTGTGCTGTTTCGTGTACTGTCTCCCATTATAATGTAAAGCGCTGTGCAAACTGTTGGCGCTATATAAATCCTGTATAATAATAATAATAAAAGCACAGAGCACTGATCACACTGATCTTGGTGAGATTAGATAATGTAAGGGCAGAGGAGATATCTAGAGTCTGATAGACCCCAGATTTCTCAAACAAGAATACCAGCCAATGCTATGTCGTGTTTCATATCTATTTACTCGACATACCATCTTTTATATTTTATCAAACAATTGGCCAATATATTGTGTATTTGTGCATTGACAGTAAAAAAAGTTTATTTTTTGCAAAAAAATTAGCATTTTAAAAATTGCTGCATGAGGACTATGTGACATACAAATTGCAGCACCGACCATTTTATTCACTAGGGTGTCGGCTTTAAAAAATATATATATATTTGGGGGTTCAAAATAATTTCCTAGCAAAAAATACTGATTTTTTTCAGGTGAACAAAAAGTGTCAGAAAAGACTTGGTCTTCAGGTGGTTAAAGAGTAAGTGACATGTGGCATAAACTTCTAATGCTGGGTATCAAATAGAACCTACAAGTAATATAAAGGATTTTTTTTAATTCTTTATTTAAAGCGGCAAATTATATTGAAATAATACAAACAATCACATTCCTTAATACACAAAAATACCCATATTACAGTTTTTTCTAGCAAAGAGATGTACCCCTTACTCACTTCAAATGTACAGTATCTGTATTTGTTTCCAGGTAAAAGTAAGCCCTTTGTAAGCTTTTTTGATAACCTCAATTTCATCTGAAGACAAAACCTGTGAGCTGTGTTGATCAAGAGCTGGTGACCTATAAAACAAAAGTCTCAGATAATTTGCTTTACTCAAGTAGAGATTGGTGGTTGATATTGATGCATTCGATCCAGAAAGACTGTCTAAAAGAGGAAGAAGAAATATCTTGTAATTTTTTTTTTCCTTATGTTAAATAGTCTCAATCTGTAATTTATGAATTTGAATTTCTCGATGGTGAAACTGTTCAGCATGGTATTAACACATCAAGTGCATCACATTTTGTATGCATTGTTTCATATATTTCTAAGATTTGCATTTAAAATGGTCAGTAAATTCAGGGACAAGTGGGGAAATTTGTATTCTAATGGCAAATCATGTAATGTTAAAGCGGACTTCCACTCAACCTATCAAAAAATAAAAGTCAGCAGCTACAAAAACTGTAGCTGTTGACTTTTAAAAAACAGCCACTTACCTGTCCCCTGGTCTCGTGGTGTGTCCTCCGCAGCTCGTTTCACCGGCCGTCCTGTATTCCAGGAAGCTGACATCTTCAAGTTTGGGCACCCGGCTATGACAGCTTGCAGCTTCACAGCCGGATGCCCACTGCACATGTGCATGTATTGCTGAGCTTCGTGAATGGTCCTGTAGTCTTCTGGGACTTGTCACATGTCCCAAAAGACTACAGGGAGGGAGGACACCTAGGCGATCGGACCGGAAGTGGGAGTGGGTACCTGTCAAATTCCTCAACCCCCGCTCCCCAAAGTGACTGTCCGCAATAGGGAGTGTAGGCATCCAATAGGCTGGCTCAGTGGCTCTGAGGAAGAGGCAAGTCGCTTGAAACGCGTCAGCCTATTGGATGTCTACGCTTCTTATTAAATATTTTTTATGCTATTGCACAAGGCCCATGCGCCCTCTGTTTGTTCTTTCTTTTCCCCGGTCTTTTGAGGGCTGCAAGGTGTGCATGTTCCTGGAGATTTTTGATGTGGTTGTAGCCTGCATTGACTCCATCCCCAAGCGCAGGAGCATTTGTATTTGCTGGATCATTGGTGATGTGTTGCCTTATTAGATAAAACAAACTCCCCTAACTGTTTATATAATCACCTTTTGATGTACACATTTCTGGATCTATTCAGGCTGAAGAATATTTTAAAATAAAAAAGAGCCTTAGCAAACATCCTCCAACCATAATATAACTCTTGAAGCACCATAATACTGTATTTTACTGATTTTGATTTGATAAACTGATATATCCTGACCGAGGTCTGATTAATACAAGTTAGAGACAGATCAGATTTTCATTGCATTGCTTATCTTTACATTTCTGGGTAAAAACGTATGATTTTAGTCATCCAGACCATAATTTATGAAAACACAATCTGGCTATTTAATTGGGTTTAAAATCATATTTCCTAAAAAATCATATTTCCTATGTTGTACCTTTTGCCAGAGAATTCCTTAGTTTATGCATTTTTTGTAGTTTTAATATTTTTAAATTTACTTTTAAAGAATTAATAAGTATGTTTGTGTAAACTACATTGTAGATTGCTATGATTTCCATGCAGTCTTTAAATTAGCCTTGGTGTTCAGTTCTGGTCTCATGAGAATGATGTAACTTTTGGGAATGAGCATACAACCCAGAAGTCCGGTGTGGCAGGCGTGCACCCAGAGATGGACGCAGTTCAACCATTTTGGCTTCAACCTTCATCTTGGCAAAGGGTCAACCATCCTGACAAACATATTTCCCCCTCATTCTCCCCCCTTCCTCTCTGTTTGTACACATTGACATATGGCCTGTGTGTTAGGAGTGTCACAGGCCCAGGCCAGGGCACAGCAGGGAGCCCAGAGCTATAAAACCTTTTTGAGCTGAAGTGCCTGGTTGTCTAAGAGAGCTGTGCAATTTAGCACCTTGTAAAAGATAATGCAAGCCTTCCCAGGAGTTCAAAGACATTCCAGAGAAGCACGAACCAACACTGAGATCTTAAATATAAATTTTCCAAATAGTGAAAAAGAAAAAGTACAAAAAGAATTCCCTTTTATATGGAAGGATAGAGAAATAAAATATCTAGGGATTAAACTCACTGCTACATATACGAAGTTGTTTAAATCAAATTATATCTCACTTTTAAACGAGATTAAGGAGGAACTAAACAAATTGGGTGGAGGTAACCCATCATGGATAGGGCGCATAAACCTGATTAAAATGGTAATTGTACCTAAAATCCTATATAAATTCCAGGTGATCCCAGTTGAACTTCCGGAGGTCTTTTTCAAGGTAATTAAAAAGATGTTAACAAGATATATATGGAAAAATAAAAAACCCAGAATATTTTATGAGTTGATGAGTAGAAATAAAGAGAGGGGAGGATTGGGAGTGCCAGATTTTAAGAGGTATTATAGAGCAGTGGTTTTAGCAAGAATTTATGACTGGACACACAATCCAGAGGGGAAAAGATGGGTTAAGATTGAAAATGAATTAAGCGGAGTTAACTTGAGTAAAGTCATATGGGCACCAGCACAATATAGAGGATTAAAAGATACCACGAGTGTTTATACATTAAATGTTTTAAAGGTTTGGGATAAATTGCACAAGTTTATGAAATGGGATTTTAATTCACAATTAATGTCACTGAGGAACACGGAGTATTTCCCTCCAGGTAGGGAGGAGTGCACAGCAAAATGGTTTAAAAAGGAGGATATTCAACTGAGGGATATTATGGAAGGGCAGAAATTGAGAACACTTAAGGATTTGAAAAAGGACAAAAGGGAGCTTTTCAGTAAGATAGACAAGTGGAGATATTATCAATTGAAACACTTTGTTGGGAGTCTTCCGAAACCGTTGAGATTGAGAAAGGACTGGAATTTGTTTGAGAGGTTGTTGGAATCACGTGGAGATGGGAAACGGGGCACGGCAAAAGTTTATAAGATTCTCACTGAGTTAGACACACACACAAAACCAATGTATATAGGAAAATGGGAAAGGGAATTGGGAATAGAGATAGATGAAGAAAAACAGAGGAAAATATATAGATTAATACATGAGAATGTAAGTATAAGAGAGGTAGAGGTAAACTATAAGTGTTTAACAAGATGGCACATTGCACCGAATGTTGAATATAAGATGTGTGGGGAGAATACACCAGGGTGTTGGCGGGGGTGTGGAGGGATAGGTAAGTTATATCACATATGGTGGGAGTGCCCAAAGATAGAAGGTTTTTGGAAGACAGTGGTTCATTCAATTGGGATAATTTCGGGGATAAAGATAGGATTGGATCCAGAGTTGTGTCTGTTGCATAGTACAGAGCTATCAGTGAACAAATACAAGGATTCGGGTATTTGGTACTGTCTGAATGCGGCAAAGGGTCTGATACATACGTTTTGGCATAGTTCTGAGGTGCCGAGAGAAGAGGATTGGGTGGAGAGAGTGATTCAGATAAGTAGGATGGAGAAACTGTATTATATGCAAGAAGACAAGATGGGGTTATATTACAGGAGATGGGGAAAGTGGGAATCTTTTGCGCCTAAGGTGAAATATATGAAGGAATAGAATAGGATATGAGAAAGTACCCCCTTACATAGGAGAAGATGTAATGGAGAAATGCAGAGTGGGTGGGTTTTGGATTGGAGGGGGGGTGGGGTTTTTCGGGTGGGTGGGGATAGGTGTATGGGGGGGGAGGGAATGGAAACAAAGATAGAAAGGGATATAATTCGATGATTTTGTATGTTATAAGAGAGTTATGATGGAAAATGTATTTTATATGGAAAATGAATAAATATTTAAATTAAAAAAAAAAAAAAATTGGGGCGGGAAGAAAAAGTTCACCAGTTCACCAGTGTTTGGGTGAAATGGCTGGTGGAACCCCCCACTGCTACTGGGGGATCGTCAGAGGGGGTGTCACCAAGTGTTACCACACAGGGTGACACCAACCCTAGGGACGCCCCAGGTGATGGCTCCTGAAGAAGTGGATGAAAGTCCATGAAACGCGTTGAGCCCAAGCCGATAAGAATGAGCCTAAAGTTTACAAGGAATTTGGATCCCATGGGAAGAGATTTGCTGTTCCTTGATATTACAAACTTTTTATTTTCTACACGCTTTAGTATTGTTGGTGTGAAATAGAATGTTGTTTTATACATTGGATTTTTTTTTTTTTATTATAAATATTTATTAAATTTTTCCAATTCATATACAAAACATTTCAACATTTCTATTAAAATAATTATCCCAAATGTTTTCTCTTCTTACATAAATTATCCCTGTATATGACTTTCTTTCCTTGCCCTCCCCCCCCCCCCTCCACCCCCCCATCTCCTCCAACCCCTCCCACGCTCAACATTCTTTTTACTCTCGTTAACTCCATATTATTCTGTTGTTTCTAAATCTCAGTTCTAAGCCAGCTTCCAGGAATATTATCTCTTCATATATTTCACCTTTTCTCTGTATTCTTCCCAGCCTTTCCATTTTTTATTATATAACTCCAGCTTGTCCTCGTGCGTGTAATACAATCTTTCTGTCCCTGAGATCTGATTTACTCTAGCTATCCAATCCTCCTCAGTTGGCACCTCTCTTTTCTTCCAGAACCTGGGTATCAGACTCTTCGCTGCGGTCAAGTAATGCCATATCCCCGAACTCTTATATGTTTTCACTGAGAGTTCTGAGATATGGAGGAGACATACTTCTGGATCTAATCCTATATTGATTTTTGTGATTTTCCCTATCAAATAAACTATCCTCCGCCAAAACACCTGTATTTCTGAACACTCCCACCACACATGATACCACGTGCCCACCTCTCCACAACCTCTCCAACACATCTGTGAGATTTCTGTATTCATCTTGTGCTCCAGATAGGGGGTAATGTGCCATCTATTCAAACACTTATAGTTTATTTCCACTTCTCTCATACTAATATTTTCGTGAATTAATGTGAACATCTTCTTCTTCTTCTCCTCCTCTATTTTTCTTCCCATATCTCTTTCCCATTTCTCTATGTGCATTAATTTTGTGTCTATATCAAGTTCCATTAATATCTTGTGTATTTTTGCCATTTCGTGTCTACCATTTCCCCGTGACTCAAAGATTCTCTCAAATGGATTCCAGTTTTTTCTAGTTCTTATTGGTTTTGGAAGGCTTTCAAAGAAATTCTTCAGTTGGTAATATCTTAGTCTATCCATCTTATTAAAGACTTCACCCTTTCTTTCCTCCATATCCTTATATGACCCCATTTCCTCTCCTACCATTATATCTCTCAATTGCACCTCCTGTTTTATTATCCATTTCCCTGTTATACTATCTTTTTCCGGGATGAAATATTTTGTGTTCCTAAGTGGCATTAGTTGTGAATTAAAAACCCACCCCTTTTGTCTGTATAATAAATCCCATTCTTTTAAAACATTAAGAGTGTACGTGCTTGTGCTCTCCTCTAATTCTCTATATTGTGCAGGGACCCAGATACTATTACTCAAACTTTTTCCACTCAGTGCTTTCTCAATTTTAACCCAAGTTTTCTCCGGATTATGAATCCAGTCGAAGATTCTTGCAATAATCCCTGTTTTGTAATATCTCCTAAAATCTGGTACCCCCAATCCTCCTCTTTCTTTGCTTCTGGTCAGCGTTTCATAACCTATTCTAGGCTTTTTATTCCTCCATATGCATTTTATTATCATTTTCCTCAGTTCTTTAAAATATGCCTCTGGGAGTTTGATTGGGATCATTTGAAATTTATATAATACTTTGGGGACTATTACCATCTTTAGCAAGTTTATGCGACCTATCCACGATGGATTTCCATTTCCCACTCTTCTCAACTCCTCCTTGATTTCATTTAATAGCGTTATATAATTGGCTTTATAAAGGTTCTTATTTGAGGCTGATAGTTTTATTCCTAGATATTTTAATTCTTTATCTCTCCAAAGGAAAGGGAATTCCTCTTGTAGTTTTTCTTTTTCACTGTTTTTGAGATTTATGTTTAGGATTTCGGTCTTTTTCGGGTTAATTTTTAGGTTTGACAGGTCTACGTACTCCCTCAATGCTTTCATTAAATTTGGAAGGGATGTTCTAGGGTTTCCTACATAAAACATCAGATCGTCCGCATAAGCCACTACCTTGTGTTCTCTATCACCTATCTTTATTCCTTTTATGTCTATATTCCTCCTAATCATGGACAGCAAGGGCTCCAGTGATAACACATATAACAATGGAGACAATGGACATCCCTGTCTTGTACCATTTGACATCTTAAAGTACTCTGATCTTCCTCCATTTACCATTATGGTAGCGGTAGGCCCTCTGTATAACTCTCCAATCCACCCTCTCATTCTATCTCCCATTCCTAATGCTTCCAGAGTATCCATCATAAAACCCCAACTCACTCTGTCGAATGCCTTCTCAGCGTCTATCGACATCAGTATCATTGGGGTTTTCCCTTTTTTGCCCTCCTGTATAAGCAACAATGATCTCAAAGCATTATCTCTACCCTCTCTTCCCGAGACAAACCCCACCTGATCTCCATGTATCCACTCAGGCATCAGCTCTTTCAGTCTATTTGCCAGAACCTTTGCATATATTTTAGTATCTACATTCAGCAGCGCTATTGGGCGGTAACTCGCACATTGTGAGGGGTCTTTATCCTCCTTCTGTATCAATACTATATTCGCCTGTAAAGACTCTCCCCTCATCTCCATCCCATTCCCCAAGGCATTCATATACAGTTGTGGCCAAAATTATTCAACCCCCAATGCTGTAAAGGGGTTTAGGGACTATAGTGTACATTTGGAATTGTATTCAGAATCAAATCCTACAAGGACGTTGTAACTACCCAAATGCAACTAAAATGACATCAATTGTTTATGTAATACAGTAGTAAATGGTTCTTATGTGGTTTCTTCATTGCCACAATTATTCAACCCCTTAAAGACTACCACTCTGAAGAACAGAGGTTCATACAGGTGCTTTCCATCAGGTATTGAAAACACCTGTGGATGTCACCGAGCAGCAATCAAGCATAATAAGCACCAATTAGGCAGCTTTAAAATGACTGTGATACTCAGCTCCTTCTAGACATTTACTGGTGTGGTTACAAACATGGTGAAGGCAAGAGAATGGTCCAGGAAGACAAGAGAAGAGGTGATTTCTCTTCACAGGAAGGGCAATGGCTATAAGAAGATTGCAAAGATGTTAAACATACCAAGAGACACCTTAGGAAGCATCATTCGCAAATTCAAGGCAAAGGGCACTGTTGAAACGCTACCTGGTCGTGGCAGAAAGAAGATGCTGACTTCGACTGCTGTGCGCTACCTGAAGCGTAGAGTGGAGAGAAGTCCCCGTGTGACTGCTGAGGAACTGAGAAAAGATTTGTCAGATGTGGGTACAGAAGTTTCAGCCCAGACAATAAGACGCACACTGCGTAATGAAGGCCTCCGTGCCAGAACTCCCAGGCGTACCCCCTTGCTGTCTCCAAAGAATAAGAAGAGTCGACTGCAGTATGCCAAAAGCCATGTGGACAAACCACAAAAGTTGTGGGATAGTGTTCTGTGGACTGATGAAACAAAATTAGAACTGTTTGGGCCCATGGATCAACGCTATGTTTGGAGGAGGAAGAACAAGGCCTATGATGAAAAGAACACCTTGCCTACTGTGAAGCATGGTGGAGGGTCAATCATGCTTTGGGGCTGTTTTGCTTCTGCAGGTACAGGGAAGCTTCAGCGTGTGCAAGGTACCATGAATTCTCTTCAGTACCAGGAGATATTGGATGGAAACGTGATGCAGTCCGTCACACACCTGAGGCTTGGGAGACGTTGGACCTTTCAACAGGACAATGATCCCAAGCATACCTCCAAGTCCACTAGAGCATGGTTGCAGAGGAAAGGCTGGAACATTTTGGAGTGGCCATCGCAGTCACCAGACTTAAATCCGATTGAGAACCTCTGGTGGGACTTAAAGAAAGCAGTTGCAGTGCGCAAGCCTAAGAATGTGACTGAACTGGAGGCCTTTGCCCATGAAGAATGGGCGAAGATACCCGTAGATCGCTGCAAGACACTTGTGTCAAGCTATGCTTCACGTTTAAAAGCTGTTATAACTGTAAAAGGATGCTGTACTAAGTACTAAGATTGAATGTCACTTGGGGGTTGAATAAAACTGATAATGCTGTGAGCACAGAAAAGACATTTGTGGTTATTTCATTATAACTGTTATGTTATATTTGTCTGACCTACAAGTGCCTCTTTAATGTAAATGTAAGCAAGATGACTGAATGATCAAAAGCAATGTCAAACTGGCCAAAACACTCAATTTCAGTGGGGGTTGAATAATTTTGGCCACAACTGTAGGTCTTCATTTTAGGTATTAAAAGCTCTTTATATTTTTTATAGTATTTGGCCGTATATCCATCCGGACCTGGACTTTTCCCTCCCGCCATGCTTTCTAATGCTATTTTTAATTTCCTCTGAAGTTATTTCTGCCTCTAAAGAGTTCAGTTGTGTTTCTCTAATTTTCGGTAGGCCTGCCTCCTCTAGATATTTCTTTCTTTCCCCTCTATTTACTGTTTCGATTTTCTTAAACGTATCCTGGGGTATAATATTATACAGCTCATTATAATATTCTTTAAATGTTCTAGCAATATCCTTGGTTGAATGTACAAATTCCCCCTTGGGATTTCTTATTTTCTCTATATATTTTCTATTTTTCTTTTTTCTTAAAGTTCTCATTTAATACTTTCCCGGCCTGTCTCCCCATCTATATCTTTCACTTGTTATTTTATTAAAGATTCTTCTTTTTTCCTCCTCCATTACATTCTCTAATTCTTCTTTCTTCTTTATTAACATCTGCATTGTCTCCTTAGATCTTTCCCTTTTATGCACCTGTTCAAGATCATATATTTCATTTAATAATCTATTTATCTTTTCTCTTCTTTCTTTTTTCTTTTTGCTCCCATTGCAATGAGTAGACCTCTGATATAAACTTTATGAGCTTCCCACACCGTTGCAACCGAGACACCCTCTGTTTCATTCTCTCCAAAAAACCATTCAATTTCCCTCTCAATTCTTTGACCAATCTCTTCCTCCATGAGAAGTGCCTCATTCAACCGCCATACATAACCTTCTCTCCTTTCTCTACCCCATCTCAACTTCATTGCAACTGGGGCGTGATCTGACAGGGTACTTCCTTCAATTTTTACTTCTACTACCAGCTCTATCATTCGATGTTCTACTAATATATAATCTAGTCTAGAATAAGTCTCATGAACGTGCGAAAAAAAAGTATAATCTCTCTCCTTCATATTCCTAATTTTCCAGATGTCTACCAGCTGACACTCATGCATCAATTTCTTTAACATTCTCAAAGATTTGCTTTCCTCCCTCCTCACAGAGGAAGTGGTGTCCATCCGCGGGTCCATACAGATATTTAGATCACCCGCTACTATCATGCATCCACTTTTAAAATCCATCAATCTCCTCAACACTTCTCTCATAAACCTCTCCGGCTTCTTATTTGGGCTGTATATGTTTGCTATTGTACACTCAATTCCCTGTAATTTACCTCTCAAAAACAAAAACCTTCCCTCCAGATCTGTTAATCTCTCCTCCAGCTCAAACCTTATATTCTTTGCGAATCCTATAGCAACTCCTTTTGCTCTTTTTGTTGGTGAATCCGCATAGAACCATGTTGGAAAATATCTAGTCCTCAGTCTAACCTTCGACTCCATCTCTAGATATTGCACCTTCTGTTTTTTCATCTGCTCCAGCAAAGGCCTCAAAGTTCTCCTCCTCCGGAGAGTCTCTAGTGACAAGTCCGCATATATTTGAATATCCATTTCTCCATACTTTATAGCTGATTTTCCCTTAGTTTTCCTCCAGAGTCTTTCCCTTTGCTGTACTTCATAGAATTTTACAAGTATGTCTCTCGGCCTGTCCTTCTCATAATTTCCCTGGAGTTTCCCATTTCTAGAGATTCTTTGTATATTAGTCCTTTCCATTTCAGAATTTTCCATTATATAGTTCAGAATTTTGCAGACCATCTCTTCCAATATTTCTCCTTTTAAACTTTCCGGTATCCCTCTTATCCTTATGTTTCTCCTTCTTTCTCTATTCTCTTGGATTTCCGCCTTGTACTGCAATTTTTCCTGAGTTTTTTCCATATTAATTATCCTCTTCTCTAATTCGGAAATAATCTGGTTCTGATTTTCAACTTTCTGCTCCGTTTCTTCCACCCTTAACAACAGCTGCCCCAGGTCATTCCGAATATTTACCATTTCTTTCTTTATTGTTCTCTCCAGATCTTTAAACATTTCTGTCATCTCTTTTTTATTTGGGATTTGTAGGTCTTTTTCTGTCTCTGATATTTGCTGATTACTGATATCCAATTCCAGTGATTGTTTAGGACTATTTTGCATACTTAAATCAGACTCTCTATCATTTCTGCTCTGGGGCCTTTCTGGGGTCATATTTCCCTGGGATGTATACTTTTTAATTGTCCCAATTTGGGTCCCCTTAGGCCCAATTCCTTTTGTACTTTTATTTTTCATTTCTTCTGTAACTTTTATTTTCTTCTCATAGACTTATACTTTACAGAAACAGGGATACTGATAAGATATAGAGGTAGAATTCCCAGCTCTGTCTTCCCACCTTTCTGTACGCCTTTTGGCTACACCTTGCGCTCTTCTCCTTATTTTTATTATTATTCTCTGGGGGTCCCCCCCTTTTCTCTTTCTCCCAGCTCTATACAGTTTTTTTTTTTAATATTCGGGGCCACCGCCAGACTCACTCACCCTTCCTGCGCTTCTTGTGAGACAGCTTCAGGCTCCACTCTCCATCTCTCTCGATAGATCAGCTCTCTTCCTTTCAGGGGGACCCTCCAGGACTTTTCTCCACACTCTTCTACTTTGTTGGATTGTTGGGCAGGCTCACCATTGATCCCTGCCAAGGCTCCAGGGATAGCAGGTCGTCCAACAGAACGGGGATCTCTCCTGCTCTCTGTCAGCCTCCGGCCGGGCGGCCGGCTACCTTGCCTCCCAGGGATGCACCGCGGCCGGTCACGTGTCCTAGCCGCGCCTCCCTGTTTCCCGGCAACCAGGCTCGGCGTCCAGGCTCAGCGTTCCTGCCTCTCTCCGCCGGTCTCCGCTCTCAAATCCCCTCACCGCGGGTAGCCACAGGAGCCAGTAAGTCCCCGGTCAAGGAAGGTCTCTGCCTTCTAGTTCTCCATCTCCATGGGGGGAATGTTGAGGTCCAAGGGGGGGTAGGTCGGAGGGGCCTCGTGCGGGAGCTCCTACCACGAGCTCTCCGCCGCCGCCATAGTTAGGCTCCGCCCCTTGCGTCAGGGGATCTATCTTATACATTGGATTTTGATACAAAATAAATCATGTTTTTATGTCTAGAAAAAAAAAAAAAAAGATAGGTCACACTCCCTGACTGGAATACACAGGAGAGTAGAAAAGTAGATCTCTTGAACCATTCAGTGTATAATTTCATATTTCATATCTAATCATTCCTCAGATGCGTCTGCATAATAATCCACCTGCGGATGGAATGTCACTTGTGCATAGGGAAAGGTATGAGCCAAAATATGAACTAGAAGAGATTTTGGCTCTAGTTTAGGTCTACACCCAGACGATCCCTCCCTAAACGGGGTATTGGTCCTTGACTTCAGAGACACCCCCTGCTAGGGAACTACAAAATGAGTTGTCAGGCCTAAGAAAGGGAAGTTGAAGAATTTTCCCGTTTAACATCAGAACCAACTTGGGAGACATGCCCTTTCACTCTGAAACTTGATCTGCTTTCTTTCTCTCCACAAATGGGGAAATATTTCTAGCTGATCTTCCAAGTGGTCAGTTGGTATGGCAGAAAATGGACCTTGCGCTGGAGGGGGTCTGTGGAGTCAATGTCATGTGTGGCCTTAATTGTACAGAGGTAGCAGCATGCTTGCTGCACAGCCTTGCGTTGGTGGTATAGTGGTGAGCATAGCTGCCTTCCAAGCAGTTGACCCGGGTTTGATTCCCGGCCAACGCAATCTTCTTTTTTGCACCCTTGACAAAATACCAGAGGGCTCCAGGTCCTTAAAGAAAGCTCCTAAGATGTCTTGCCTTAGTGACAACTGTGCAAATATTCTTCGGCATCCCAACAGGCTCCGGCCTCATGCTTTAACTCAGGGTACAGCATTATCCAGGGACAAGGTTCAGGCATTTCAACCACTGATTTCCAAAGAATCAACTCTGTCACACACAGCATTGCTAAGTATCTGGCTACCATTCTAACATCCTCAACTGGCAAGATAATGCACCATTTTTAAGAATGCTAAAGAATTTATCAACAAGGAATGTAGACTGAAGTTGGAGCCAGAAGAAACAATCAGTCAGTCTTTGACAAGTTCTTTATTAAGAGAAGAAAACTAAAAGAATGTCCCCTGCAGTAGATCCAACATCAATCACTATGCCGGCGCCACCCCCGCTGCCTCGGCCACCTTGAGAGGACTAAAAAATGTTTCTGCTCCCAATGCTGACTATCAGCTGTCTGTCTGCCCCACTGTCTTGACAGTTCTTAAATATGTAATGGTTCAGGAGGGGGGGTGCTCGCTCCCCCCCCTTTCCTGACCTGCCGGGCTGCATGCTCAGATAAGGATCTGGTATGGATTTTGGGGGGGACCTCACACCATTTTTTTTTTAATTTTGGCATGGGGGTTCCCCTCCATATCCTGTGCCAAAGCACCCCTTCATGTTGAGGGCATTTGGCTTGGTATGGTTGAGGGAAGGGCTCGCTTGCCCCACCTATTCCTGACCTGCCAGGCTGCATGCTCGGATAAGCATCTGATATGGATTTTGGGGGGACCCCCACGCCATTTTTTTAAAAATTTTGGCATGGGAGTTCCCCTCAAAATCCACATCAGATCCGAAGGGATTGGTATGGATGGGAGGGGGGCCCCACGCCATTTTTTTAAAAATTTAATTGTTGACCTTTATATTTAGATTCAGCTGTCAAAATATATATTATCTAGATCTAAATATGTAAAACCATTACAGAAAATCATTATAAAGGATAAGAAACAAAAATAGAATCAATAGAACTAAGGAAATCAAATTAGTATGCATTAAGATATGCCTAGCTACAAATAGTGCTGTTTGTGAAACTCAGTTGACGGTCGCGATTGCCGTCTTTCAGAGGACTCCACACAGAGATTTACAGTTGTGTCCAAAATTATTCAACCCCCACTGAAATTGAGTGTTTTGGCCAGTTTGACATTGCTTTTGATCATTCAGTCATCTTGCTTACATTTACATTAAAGAGGCACTTGTAGGTCAGACAAATATAACATAACAGTTATAATGAAATAACCACAAATGTCTTTTCTGTGCTCACAGCATTATCAGTTTTATTCAACCCCCAAGTGACATTCAATCTTAGTACTTAGTACAGCATCCTTTTACAGTTATAACAGCTTTTAAACGTGAAGCATAGCTTGACACAAGTGTCTTGCAGCGATCTACGGGTATCTTCGCCCATTCTTCATGGGCAAAGGCCTCCAGTTCAGTCACATTCTTAGGCTTGCGCACTGCAACTGCTTTCTTTAAGTCCCACCAGAGGTTCTCAATCGGATTTAAGTCTGGTGACTGCGATGGCCACTCCAAAATGTTCCAGCCTTTCCTCTGCAACCATGCTCTAGTGGACTTGGAGGTATGCTTGGGATCATTGTCCTGTTGAAAGGTCCAACGTCTCCCAAGCCTCAGGTGTGTGACGGACTGCATCACGTTTCCATCCAATATCTCCTGGTACTGAAGAGAATTCATGGTACCTTGCACACGCTGAAGCTTCCCTGTACCTGCAGAAGCAAAACAGCCCCAAAGCATGATTGACCCTCCACCATGCTTCACAGTAGGCAAGGTGTTCTTTTCATCATAGGCCTTGTTCTTCCTCCTCCAAACATAGCGTTGATCCATGGGCCCAAACAGTTCTAATTTTGTTTCATCAGTCCACAGAACACTATCCCACAACTTTTGTGGTTTGTCCACATGGCTTTTGGCATACTGCAGTCGACTCTTCTTATTCTTTGGAGACAGCAAGGGGGTACGCCTGGGAGTTCTGGCACGGAGGCCTTCATTACGCAGTGTGCGTCTTATTGTCTGGGCTGAAACTTCTGTACCCACATCTGACAAATCTTTTCTCAGTTCCTCAGCAGTCACACGGGGACTTCTCTCCACTCTACGCTTCAGGTAGCGCACAGCAGTCGAAGTCAGCATCTTCTTTCTGCCACGACCAGGTAGCGTTTCAACAGTGCCCTTTGCCTTGAATTTGCGAATGATGCTTCCTAAGGTGTCTCTTGGTATGTTTAACATCTTTGCAATCTTCTTATAGCCATTGCCCTTCCTGTGAAGAGAAATCACCTCTTCTCTTGTCTTCCTGGACCATTCTCTTGCCTTCACCATGTTTGTAACCACACCAGTAAATGTCTAGAAGGAGCTGAGTATCACAGTCATTTTAAAGCTGCCTAATTGGTGCTTATTATGCTTGATTGCTGCTCGGTGACATCCACAGGTGTTTTCAATACCTGATGGAAAGCACCTGTATGAACCTCTGTTCTTCAGAGTGGTAGTCTTTAAGGGGTTGAATAATTGTGGCAATGAAGAAACCACATAAGAACCATTTACTACTGTATTACATAAACAATTGATGTCATTTTAGTTGCATTTGGGTAGTTACAACGTCCTTGTAGGATTTGATTCTGAATACAATTCCAAATGTACACTATAGTCCCTAAACCCCTTTACAGCATTGGGGGTTGAATAATTTTGGACACAACTGTACTATTAAACAGCGTCTAAAAGAAAAGTGCCCGTGGTAGACGGCTAAATTGTGTTCTGCACATGCGCATTTCTATCTGTGCATAGACGTTGGAAAAGCGTCTAGTTCTTGACTGTCATGAATTCCATGAAAAAAACAATTTTTTACCCACTGCAGAATTTTTTTGAAAAGTAATATATTCTTTAAAGTGAAGTCCAGATATTTGGGAAAGCAAATTTTAATGTGAACATGTTTCTATAGTGATTTTTCATTCTTTTAGCTTCTAGGACGTGTGTTTTTTTAGTTAGATTCTTTATTGTGGCCATTAGTAAATTCGCTTTTGCGTCTATTTGTTAGACGTTTTCTTAGGTAAATGTCTTTGCCGTCTAAAAGTAGATGGATTCTAATGAAAAGTAGACTTTGGCCTACGGAAATGCACCTTAATGGGCGTTAATGTCAAGTGTGAGCAATGAGATGGGGCAATATACTTCAGGTATAAGAGGGTCTTTGTCAAGCTTTAAAAGGACCATGATAATGTGATGCCCTCTGGGTTAGTTAGGTTTTTTTTTTGTTAGATAGAGTAGCAGCCCGGGGATGAGTCAGGCTGGGAGTGAGGTCACCTCAGAACAGACTGGGAGGCTCCAACAGGTCAGGGCTTCTGGAGCCTTCTCACCTTTCCAGAAATATGAAAGCTTTCTGGAGCAGGGGAGAGGAGGGGAGGAGGCCCAGAGTTGCATATTTGAAGGACTTTGTCCTCCTGGCAACCCTCAAATGTGGCAGAGCTTGGGAGGGGGCCCCATGGAGGGGAGCCTACCTACAGGCAGGTCACAGGGAAGGAGGATCTCCACTACCTCAACATCTCCTGGGTAGGACAGCCTGTGTAGCAGGAAAGGAACCAGCCCAGCTTAAGGCCTGAAGGCAGCCATCAACCCACTAAGCTAACAGGAGAGGACAGTGTGAGTACTCCTTCACCCCCTGGGCCAGATAAGGTGAGAGAGCAGTCAGGTGTAATACCCAACTAGCTTCTCATCTGGAACTGTTAAATCAGCAGCTCTTGGGCCCTCATGCTCAGAGATGCCCTCAGGCTACCAGGTGAAGAGAAGGAATCATCCAGGAACTGAGGAGGTAGACCTTTAGTGCTCTCCTAGAAGAGACTGTTACTAATCCGAGTCTTTCTACATAGTTTCTAAGGAGTTGTTCACAAGTTCTACAGTTCCTATCCAAGTTTAACCCCTTAATAAAAACACAAAACCAAGCTCAAGGACAGTTTACTAATTCTGTTGGATTTAGGTCAGGCAAGCGTGGGCACCATTCAATGATTCAATGATATTGATTCCTTCATCCTTCAGAAACTGCCTGTATAGCCTCACCATGTGAGGCCGGGCATTGCTGTGCACCAGGAGGTCTGACAATGGGTCCAAGGATTTCATCCTGATACCTAATGGCAGTCAAGGTGCCATTGTCTAGCCTGTATAGGTCTGTGCGTCCCTCCATGGATATGCCTCCCCAGATCATCACTGACCCACCACCAAAATGGTCAGGTCAGGGGTCTGGCAATGCTCATCCTGTTCCTTCTTCCACAAAGGAGCATAAACCGGTCCTGCTGATGGGTTAAGGACCTTCTACAGCCCTGTCCAGCTCTCCTAGAGAAACTGCCTGTCTCCTGGAATCTCCTCCATGCTCTTGAGACTGTGCTGGGAGACATAGCAAACCTTCTGGCAACGGCACATATTGATTTGCTATCCTGGAGAATTGGACTGCCTGCGCAACCTCTGTAGAGTCCAGGTATCACCTCCTGCTATGAGTAGTGATCCTAGCCAAATGCATAACTAGTGAAAAATAGTCAGAAAGATGAATAGGGAAAAAAAATGTCAGTGGCCTCCACCTGTAAAACCATTCCTGTTTTGGGGGTCGTCTCATTGTTGCCCATCTAGTGCACCTGTTGTTCATTTCATTAACACTAAAGCAGCTGAAAATGATTAACAACCCCCTCTGCTACTTACCTGACCTGATCAATGTACCAGGAGTTTACTTGACTTGATGCTATACTCTGATTACAAAGTGTTCCTTTAATTTTTTTGAACAGTGTATTTTTAACCATGAGCTTTCATGAAAATAACACACGGTGATACTGATATGAAAGGACCTTGTTTGGGCACTTTATATTAAGGGATAACAATGCTCTGTTCCTGTCTCCTACAATCTTTTACTGATAAATCACTCTGTCACATGTTCTCCCAAAGGAAATATATAAGCTTTTGTGCTTATACACAATTTCTGGGCATATTTCACCGTTTTAGTCATTGGCATGCTCTATAGAGAGGCTTTGAAAAAAAACTATTACAGGCAGCAGCAATTACAAAATATTTATTTATTATATTCACATTAGTTTGACTCGTCTGCCCTAAGAAAATACACATGCACCCTGTTATCACTGCAGTGCATATGAACAGGGACAGCTCATAAAGTGGTTGTGAAAAAACAGTTGCAGCCAGCAGCATTTTGGAAATATTCCCTGTGAAAAAAGGCACCTGCAGCTTGTTATCCCTATAGTGCATGTGAGCAGGCTCTAAAGAGGATGTGGGACACCAGTGGCATTAAGATATAACCCCCCTTACAAATTTTCCAAAATAAAAAGCACTTTCTACCTACTATTCAGTAAGAGTTTACTACTTTAAGAGATCGGCCAATGCCTACAAACCCTACACTAATCTTCCTCTATGCACTTTATCAGCAACACATCTAATGCTTTCCCTATAACAGCTATAGAACATTGTTAATGTGGCTCTTTTATAGGGAGAGGCTTATCCAAAAGCCCCCTTTATGGTCCTTCTAAGCCAGCTGACTTTAATTTAAAAGCCAGAAGTGCATTATGGGTTGGCTACTATGGAGGTGACATGTCACATTAGTTTGACTCGTCTGCCAACAGGAAAGGATTCACCACTGAACCGATGGTAGACAGGAACCTCATCCCTATATAGAGCCTCTGGAGATCCTTTGATTTACTCAATATTCGTGTTCAGGATTAACAGGCTTGATATTCTAGTGTCTGCCTGCATTCTGATAGAATTGACAGAAGATGAGACAGACAGTGGATGAAAATGGAGTAGAAAAGGAAGCAGAAGATGGAGTGTTTTGACAACTTTGCTACCTCACTTATTCCCTTGGATCTATCTAAGATTATAAATGTAATAAGTAATTAACACCTTTTGTCCACATCAGAATCAGGCCTTGTTGCCTCTCTCTCAGATATAGATTATAACCAATGTGAGTGGCACAGTGGCCAAATGGTTAGCAGTTCCGCCTGGCAGTACTAGGGTCGTTGGTTAGAATCCCAGCCACGACACTTCCTGCCTAGAGTTTGCATGTTCTCCTTGTGCCTGCGTGGGTTTCCTCCAGGTACTCCGGTTTCCTCCCACACTCCAAAGACATACTGATAGGTTAATTGGTTCCTGTCTAAATTGGCCCTAGTATGTGTATGTATGAATGTGAGTTAGGGACCTTAGATTGTACGCCCCTTGAGGGTTAGGGACTGATGTGAATGTACTATATATATGTAAAGCGCTGCGCAAATCGACGGTGCTATATAAGTACCATAAATAAATAAATAACCACTGTGCTGAATAAAATGAATAAAAAGAAAATAAAAATCTAATTTATTTACAGCAAAGAAATGTAGTAATCAAATCAAATATACTGAAATACAAAAGATATGATACTACACAAAACATTGATGTTACAGTATAACATACAGTATATTACCAGTATAGAGAGATGACTATAGGAAAGTTACAGGAAAGAAACATAGAACAATGGTGGTACATTACGAGGACATCCTGATATCCTGACGCCTGGGCTCTGAAAGACAGAAAGAGAGCAATGGCTTACTTTTATACCCCCTTCCCCTCCATTCCATGTAATCACGTCCTTTATGAAGTTCCAGTATTTTGCCATTTCTATTCAAAGGGGGGCTCTGTGACTTGTGAAAGATATTGGCCAACTGTAGCTCATCAGATGAAATTTATGATAGGCCAATGTCCAGCCGAGCATACCTCCTTTGAAGCCAGTTCCCCCAGGAAGATCTATGACAATAATCCCTAGGAGGTGTTAGAAATGACTACTCCACCTCCTTATGGGAGAAAACCTGGAAATCCAGTTGAGCCCAACGGATTGGGACCGCATATGGTCTGCTACCAAATCCTCCTCACAGAACGTGGTGGCTTTGGAAACTAATTACAAAGTTTTGACTAAGTGGTACCTAGCCCCAGCGAGCATTGCTAAATATACCCTCAACTACTCTTCTGAATGTTTTTGGGGTTGCGTAACAGTAGGGACTTACTTTCATGTCTGGTGGTCCTGCCCGATTGCCTAAACCTTTTGGGCCAAAGTTTTCCTTATGTTGTTCCCAGCTTTTTGCAAAATCATTACCTCCAGACCCAACTGTGGTGCTTTTAAATTTGCGCTCTATTTCCATATCCCATTGTCAGGGATCCTGTAGCCGTGCAGCGGTGCGATGGCGACAGATCCCCTCAAGTAGCGGCGAAGTGAGTGCACAGGTGCGGTAGCATGGGAAGCTCGCGCATGCACAGTAAGCGCCCACGTCACAGCCGGCGGGCTATTTAAACCTGCTGCAATGAAGAATCACTGCCTTCTAGTCTAAATACGTTCCTGTGCTCAAATTCCTGATTCTGATCCTGATACCTGCTCTTCTGTATACTAGCCAAAGAAAGAACTCCGCCTGCACCGACCCCGGCTATTCCTGACCATTCTCCTGCCTGCTCCTCTTGTACTTATCTGCCAGCTTGTTACCGACCCGGCCTTCCTGCTTCCACTAGTGGTCTTCTCAGCTGGGTGTACCGGGGGCCGCAACCTGGTCCCAGCCTGCTCCAAGTCCATCCTCACCATCAGGGGCTCTGGTGAACAAGCAGACTGGGGCTTAGACCCCGCGCCCTGGGAAACCCTACCCGTGGGTCTAGAGAGCTACCCGCTATAGCCGTGACAGTACTAGAAGGCCATGTCGAAGTCTGAGAGAGGGGCCTCTCCTCTGGAAGAAATTTGCCAGCACATTGTGGCATTAACACAAGCCTTCAAAGGTCTGCAAGAGGGATACAACCGTCTGGAGGATCGTTTTCAGGCCCTATCCCCACCGGCATCCGCCGCTAGCATCTTGGCTCCGGCCCCTCCAGCTGCCGCTCTGGGAACCGTGGCGGGTCCCACTGTGATGATGCTGCCTTCTGAGCCTTGGGTGCCCAAGCCCGAGAGATTTTCTGGCGATCGTTGCAAATTCAGAGCCTTCAAAAACGCATGCGAGTTGTATTTTGTGTTGCAACCTCGCACCTTCTCTCTCGAAGCAACCAAAGTGGGATTTGTAATCTCCCTTCTCCAGAGTGAACCACAGGCATGGGCGGACAGAAAAATGCAAGTTCGAACGCCAAAGCATTCAGTTTCTGGGATTAATTATATCCACGGAAGGTTTAAGATGGATCCTCAGAAAGTTTTGCTATACTGGAATGGCCTGCACCAGCCGATAAGAAAGGAATTCAGCGCTTCATAGGCTTTTCCAATTTTTATAGAAGGTTTATCAGAGGATTCTCGGCCATCATTACTCCGATCACACAACTGACCAAGCAGGGAGTCCGATTTCATTGGCCTCCAGGAGCTCAAGATGCCTTCGAAACTTTAAAAAAGCTCTTTACTTCAGCACCCATACTGAGCCATCCGAACCCAGTACTACCCTTTGTGGTAGAAGTAGATGCTTCAGAAAGTGCTATTGGGGCCGTCCTCTCACAGCGACAGGGTCTAAAACTTCTGCTTCACCCTGTTGCTTTCTTTTCCAGGAAATTAGCTCCGGCAGAAAGGAATTATGATGTAGGGGATCGGGAATTACTGGTCATCAAATCCGCCTTGGAAGAATGGAGATATCTGCAGCACATCCCATCCTAATTTACACGGATCATAAGAATCTGGAGTACCTAAAGATGGCAAGACGTCTAAAACCTCGACAGGCCAGGTGGGCGCTTTTCTTCTTTCAATTCAGCTTCCATATCACCTACAGGCCAGGCTCCAAAAATGTCAAACCAGATGCCCTGTCCAGAATTTTTGATGATCCAAAAGATCCTCCTAGCCCAGATACAGTACTCTCTGCAGGTAATTTCTGCCTCTTACAACCTGATCTTCTTTCACATATTCAGCAGGCATCTTCTGGGGCTCCTTCTCCTCCAAGAGTAACCCTGTCCTCCAGAGAAGGATTACTGTGGTCAGGAGACCGAATTTTTGCACCCGAAGTCACCCGACTGACAATTATGAAGCTCTGTCATGACCATCCGCTGGCAGGGCACTTCGGGGTCCACAAGACCTTGGACTTAGTACAACATCTGTTTTGGTGGCCTGAATGGGAGAAGGATTGTAAGGTCTACGTGAGCTCCTGTCCCACATGCTTCCAGAGTAAGGGCAGTCATAGCCAGGCCTGGGGATTATTGAGGCCTCTACCAGTTTCTGACCATCCCTGGAAGATGATATCAATGGATTTCATCGTGGAACTACCCCCATCTGAAGGACATTCTGCCATCTGTGTTATTGTAGACCGATTCTCCAAGATGGCCCACTTCATTGCCCTGAAAGGAGTACTATTCGCAGCGGAAACAGCCGAAGTCTTCATTAAAGAAGTGGTGAGGCTCCATGGTGTTCCAGGAAACATTGTTTCAGATTGAGGGGTGCAGTTCACCTCAAAGTTCTGGAGAGCCCTTTGTGAAAAATTGAGAGTCGGACTCTCGCTCTCTTCTCTCTATCACCCCCAGATGAACGGCCAGACGGAGAGAACCAATCAAACCTTGGAGCAATATATTCAATGTTTTACATCCTTCTCTCAGGATGACTGGGTATCTCTTTTACCCTTGGCAGAATTTGCTTACAATAACTCAAGACACTCGGCCACAAGACAATCTTCCTTCTTTGCGAACTGTGGATATCACCCTGCATCTATTTCCAATTCAATACTAGAATCAGCAATTCCAGCAGTCCAGGATATCTCTGAATTCCTACAGCGAAATAATAAGATTCTACAGGAAACAATCCTAAAGGCTCAGCTGGACACCAAGAAGTTTTTTGATAGAAAGAGGAAAGGAGAACTGATCCTGGAACCGGGACAAGAGGTATGGCTGTCAACAACCAACCTAAGATTAACTTGGCCCTTGAAGGAGCTAGGCCCAAAATTCATAGGGGCCTTTTCCCGTAAAAAGGAGAATCAACGATGTAGCATATGAACTCATATTACCAGATTCCCTGAAGATTCATCCCGTATTTCATGTATCGCTACTCAAGACTGCACCCTCTAACCCCTTTCCGGGTATCGGGGTCACCTGAACCAGTAATCGTCGACGGCAAAGAGGAATACAAAATTGAGACCATTATTAACTGCAGGAAGAGGAGAAACCAACTTCAATACTTGATTAAAAGGAAAGGGTATGGCCCCGAGGATAATTCTTGGGAGCCGGAAGCTAACATCCATGCCAAAGAATTGATCAAAGCATTTAAACTCAGGCATCCAGAAAAGATGGCCCAGTTGGGCATCCAGAGGCTTTCCTTAGGGAGGGGGCACTGTCAGGGATCCGTCACCGTGCAGCGGTGCGACGGCGACGGATCCCCTAGAGTAGCAGCGGAGCGAGTGCGTAGGCACGGGAGCGCGCAGCTGCGCATGCGCAGTAGCGCGGGAAGCTCCCGCATGCACAATAAGCGCTCATGTCATGGGCGGCGGGCTATTTAAACCTGCTGCAATGAAGAATCACTGCCTTCTGGTCTAAATACGTTCCTGTGCTCAAATTCCTGATTCTGATCCTGATACCTGCTCTTCTGTATACTCACCTAAGAAAGAACTCTGCCTGCACCGACCCCGGCTATTCATGACCATTCTCCTGCCTGCTCCACTTGTACTTATCTGCCCGCTTGTTACCGACCCGGCCTGCCTGACTCTGCTATATGATTCTGTCTGCAACCGCGCCTTACCTGCATCTTGCCTACCTACCGCTGCACTTACGGTTCCGCATCCAGACTACCGCCACACCTGCCTGCTGCTGCACCTACGTTCCTGCACCCACACCTGGCTTTGTCTGGATCTCCTGAGTTCCCAGCTACCTACTGGCAGCTACAAGATCTGCACGGCACTCCCGCCACTCCTGGCTCTGCACCCTTGCTCCCACCTTCAGGGACTCCGAGCGGGAGTTGTAAGAGGACGCATTCTCTCCATTTCAGGCTCCCCAATCAGGTTCGTAATAGTCACCCTGTATCCTGCTTCCGCTTGCAGTCTTCTCTACCTCAGCTGGGTGTACCGGGGGCCGCGACCTGGCCCCAGCCTGCTCCAAGTCCATCCCCACCATCAGTGGCTCTGGTGAACAAGCAGACTGGGGCTTAGACCCTGCACCCTGGGAAACCCTAGCTGTGGGTCTAGAGAGCTACCCGCTATAGCCGTGACACCCATTATTAAACTACTCCTACAAATCACCACCACAGCTAAACAGATCATGGCCAAATCGTGGAAGTCGCCGTCTCTGAGTATATTAGCAGTTCAAAACAAGGTCTCACAAGCAATGATCCACATCAAAATTGAGGATACCAATTTAGATTCGGTCCCTAAGTTTCTGTCAACCTGGACCCCATGGGTGGAATGTTTCCTCCCACCAAACTTCGATGACTCGCTGCTCCTTCCCTGATGTCCTCTAATCCCGCATCGTAATAATCCTAAAAACCGCATCTTGCATTGAACTGGTTCTGAGATTTTCTATTCTCTTCTGGAAGTCACACGCCCTTTCCCTCTCTCTCCCTCTCTCTCCATCAGTCTCCCCTAATCCTCCACCCTCTCTTTTTTCTTTCTTCTTTTTCTTCTTTCTGCTCACTTTTATCTCCCTCCTCATGCCTCATACGGAACCCCCAAATGGTTATTGGGAATAGTGCTCCTTCTCAGTTGCTCATTATGGTCCCATCTTCCCTTGTATCACCATGACCCTTTATGTTACCCTATGGTTCCTCGCAACAAGTTTTTTATGCAGTAATCCTCCTCTCCGTATATGTTAATGGATGTCCTATACCTGTTGTTTTTTTATGTTACTGAAATTAACCTCCTTAGCGGTGTTCCCAAGTGTAGCTCGGGGTAAAATTTGAGTACCAAGAGCGGCAACCCCGAGCTACACTCGGGCTTACCATGCGGCGTTGTTCTGTGGGTCCCTGCAGCACTTCCCTTGTCCTTCGCTCCCGCGATGTGTCCCCTGCAGCATCCCCGGCAATCTCCTCTGGCTGATGCCGGCATCCGCCTTCTGTGTTCCGGTCCCTGTGACGTCGGGGCGTACGGGTGCCGGAACCGGCAGCAAATTTGAAATTTTTCAAAAATGTCATTTTTGCTGTCATTGCTGTTTCAATGCATTTCACATACATTTTGTGCCTAGTGCTTTGTCCTGTGCCCTGCCTGCATTTTGACTGTTCTTTCTGCCTGGAAACTTAGAAAAGTCCATGGCATCCAAAAAGCGTCCCTTTACGTCAAAAGCGGTTTTAGACCGGCTAGAGAACAGCGATAGTAAATCAGAACCACTTGCAGAATTGAGTGATAATGATTTGTGGGGAAATTCGTCATCAGACACTGAAAACGATTTTGCGACTTTGCTCTGCGATGTGTGAATTTGTCTCTGTATTTCAAATTTCAGTGTTTTTGGTTTGATTATATTTAGAGATGAGCGAAGAAATGAAAAATTCGATTCGACTGATTCGGCGAATTCGTGGACAATATTCGATTCGAGTCGAATAAATTCGCTGTGAATTTAACTTAAAAAAGGGTGTTTCTAGGCTTCAGAGAGACTTAATATTAGTGCAGAACACTGTACCTTTAATTTAAATGCCCTTGGAGTCTGCTGGGGAAGAGAAATAATACTGTCAGTCAGTATGACATGCAGATGAGTGCCGTCGATCTTAGAATCACCGCACACTTCACTCATTTGGGCAGTCACGGGGCCAAAACCAGAGTGTGGAGCCACAGTGTGGCGGTGGAGGCAGCAGCAATGGGAGGCCATACAGCACCCTATGACAAAAATGGAAACCACCAGCAGTGTGAGGAGACCTGAAAGTGGCACATGGCAGAGTGTGGCGATAGAGACAGCAGCAATGGGAGGCCGTACAGGGACCCATGACACACTCTGGACCTGGCAGCAGCATGAGGAGGCGGTACAGGGGCCCATGACAGATTACGGGCCTGGCAGCAGCATGAGGAGTCGGTACAGGGGCCCATGGCAGATTACGGGCCTGGCAGCAGCAATGGGAGGCCGTACAGGGACCCATGACACACTCTGGACCTGGCAGCAGCATGGGGAGGCGGTACAGGGGCCCATGACAGATTACGGGCCTGGCAGCAGCATGAGGAGTCGGTACGGGGGCCCATGACACACTCTGGACCTGGCAGCAGCATGAGGAGGCGGTACAGGGGCGCATGACAGATTACGAGCCTGGCAGCAGCAACTTGGACAGGAGGACGTTCAGCTTCTGCACCGTCGGGTGCGTGCTCGCAAACTGTTGTCTCTTGGAAACGGATTCCAAGAAAGACTGCTGACGGAATCCGTGAAGAGGAGTAGCAGGAGAAGGAGCATCTGAACGAGCGGAATATGCCAACAAGCGACAACAGTGGCCCATGACAGATTACGGGCCTGGCAGCAGCATGAGGAGTCGGTACGGGGGCCCATGGCAGATTACGGGCCTGGCAGCAGCTATGGGAGGCCCGTAATCTGCCAGCACCCTATGACAAAAAATGGAACCCACCAGCAGTGTGAGGAGACCTGAAAGTGGCACATGGCAGAGTGTGGCGATGGAGACAGCAGCAATGGGAGGCCGTACAGGGACCCATGAGAGACTCTGGACCTGGCAGCAGCATGAGGAGGCGGTATAGGGGCCCATGGCAGATTAGGGGCCTGGCAGCAGCTATGGGAGGCCCGTAATCTGCCAGCACCCTATGACAAAAAATGGAACACACCAGCAGTGTGAGGAGACCTGAAAGTGGCACATGGCAGAGTGTGGCGATGGAGGCAGCAGCAATGGGAGGCCGTACAGGGACCCATGAGAGACTCTGGACTTGGCAGCAGCATGAGGAGGCGGTATAGGGGCCCATGGCAGATTAGGGGCCTGGCAGCAGCTATGGGAGGCCCGTAATCTGCCAGCACCCTATGACAAAAAATGGAACACACCAGCAGTGTGAGGAGACCTGAAAGTGGCACATGTTTGGGGCATGATTCATGGCGGATTTAGTCAGTTGTGTCAGGAACTGGTGGTTTGAAATCCAGACTAATCCACGCCTGATTCATTTTCACAAACGTCAGTCTCTCCACACTTTGGGTGGACAGTCGTGTCCTCCGCGGAGTTGCAATACCTCCTGCCGCACTAAACACGCGCTCCGATGCCACGCTACTGGCCGGGCATGACAGCCTTTCAAGGGCAAATTCAGCTAGTTGGGGCCAAAGGTCAAGTTTCGTTGCCCAGTAGTCAAGGGGATTGTCTACCTCGGTTGGCAGGGTGCTGTCCAAGTAGGCCTAAGCCTGTTGTTTGAGGTCCTGCTCCAGGTCCACCTGATGCTGCTGCTGCTGCTGCGGCTGGTTAGTAGTTTCCTCACTGCGCTGGTGAAGAAAGCTACTCATCATCGACTGCAGACTGAGGCAGCCGCTGCTGGTGGAGCTGCCACTGCTCCTACCACCCCACCCCTCCCCTGCTGCCATGGCAGCGGAACACGAGCGCACAGGGCCCACAGTGTCTGAGGATGGACGTTGGCGCAGACAGGCAGAGACCAGCTGACTACATAGGTGTTTTTTATAGTACGTTATTTTGGCCTCCCTCTCAGCAGGTGTGAAAAAGGCCACCATTTTTGAACGGTAGCGAGGGTCCAACAAGGTGGACAGCCAAAAGTCATCCCTCTGTCTGATGGTTATTATTCGGCTGTCGCTACGCAAGCAACCGAGCATGCTATGGGCCATTTGTGCCAAGGAATGCGAGGGACTCCCTGCCTCCATCTCCACAGCATACTGCCACGGTGCGTCTAGGTCCTCTGTCTCCTCTTCCTCCTCCTCTACCAGATGCTCCTGCTCCTCCACTCCTGTCCGCTGAGTGGAAAAACCACCCATTTCACTCAATAATTCCTGAGCACCAATGTCCTCCTCTACCTCCTCCTCTTCTTCCAGTCCTGCCCCCACAGGGGCCATGTGGCGTTGAGATCTGTGCGCCACGTCTACCGCACCCTGACCAGCCATTGTTAACAGCATTTGTTCCAGGACGTGCAACAGAGGAATGACGTCGTTCATCCCATAGTCCTGCCGACTCACGAATAGCGTGGCCTCCTCAAAGGGCCTGAGCAAGCGCAGGTGTCACGCATGAGCTGCCAATGGCTGACATCTAAGTTACACAGGGAGTACCTTTATCTGCTTTTAACATCAGGAAATCTGTGATGGCCTTTTGCTGTTCGTAAAGGCGGTCTAACATATGTAGGGTTGAATTCCACCTTGTTGCAACGTCACAGCATGAGGAGTCGGTATAGGGGCCCATGGCAGATTAGGGGCCTGGCAGCAGTTATGGGAGGCCCATAATCTGCCAGCACCCTATGACAAAAAATGGAACACACCAGCAGTGTGAGGAGACCTGAAAGTGGCACATGGCAGAGTGTGGCGATGGAGACAGCAGCAATGGGAGGCCGTACAGGGACCCATGAGAGACTCTGGACCTGGCAGCAGCATGAGGAGGCGGTATATAGGGGCCTACGGCAGATTAGGGGCCTGGCAGCAGCTATAGGAGGCCCGTAATCTGCCAGCACCCTATGTCAAAAAATTCAACACACCAGCAGTGTGTGAGGAGACCTGAAAGTGGCACATGGCAGAGTGTGGCGATGGAGACAGCAGCAATGGGAGGCCGTACAGGGACCCATGACAGACTCTGGACTTGGCAGCAGCATGAGGAGGCGGTATATAGGGGCTTATGGCAGATTAGGGGCCTGGCAGCAGCTATAGGAGGCCCGTAATCTGCCAGCACCCTATGTCAAAAAATTCAACACACCAGCAGTGTGAGGAGACCTGAAAGTGGCACATGGCAGAGTGTGGCGATGGAGACAGCAGCAATGGGAGGCCGTACAGGGACCCATGACAGACTCTGGACCTGGCAGCAGCAGGAGGAGGCGGTATATAGGGGCCCATGGCAGATTAGGGGCCTGGCAGCAGCTATGTGAGGCCCGTAATCTGCCTGCACCCTATGTCAAAAAATTTAACACACCAGCAGTGTGAAGAGACCTGAAAGTGGCACATGGCAGCAGAGTGTGGCGATGGAGACAGCAGCAATGGGAGGCCGTACAGGGACCCATGACAGACTCTGAACTTGGCAGCAGCATGAGGAGGCGGTATATAGGGGCCCATGGCAGATTAGGGGCCTGGCAGCAGCTATAGGAGGCCCGTAATCTGCCAGCACCCTATGTCAAAAAATTTAACACACCAGCAGTGTGAAGAGACCTGAAAGTGGCACATGGCAGCAGAGTGTGGCGATGGAGACAGCAGCAATGGGAGGCCGTACAGGGACCCATGAGAGACTCTAGACTTGGCAGCAGCATGAGGAGGCGGTATATAGGGGCCCATGGCAGATTAGGGGCCTGGCAGCAGCTATGTGAGGCCCGTAATCTGCCTGCACCCTATGTCAAAAAATTAAACACACCAGCAGTGTGAAGAGACCTGAAAGTGGCACATGGCATGAGAGACTCTGGACCTGGCAGCAGCAGGAGGAGGTGGTATATAGGGGCCCATGGCAGATTAGGGGCCTGGCAGCAGCTATGTGAGGCCCGTAATCTGCCTGCACCCTATGTCAAAAAATTTAACACACCAGCAGTGTGAAGAGACCTGAAAGTGGCACATGGCAGCAGAGTGTGGCGATGGAGACAGCAGCAATGGGAGGCCGTACAGGGACCATGACAGACTCTGGACTTGGCAGCAGCATGAGGAGGCGGTATATAGGGGCCCATGGCAGATTAGGGGCCTGGCAGCAGCTATGTGAGGCCCGTTATCTTGCAGCACCCTATGTCAAAAAATTTAACACACCAGCAGTGTGAAGAGACCTGAAAGTGGCACATGGCAGCAGAGTGTGGCGATGGAGACAGCAGCAATGGGAGGCCGTACAGGGACCCATGAGAGACTCTGGACCTGGCAGCAGCAGGAGGAGGCGGTATATAGGGGCCCATGGCAGATTAGGGGCCTGGCAGCAGCTATGTGAGGCCCGTAATCTGCCTGCACCCTATGTCAAAAAATTTAACACACCAGCAGTGTGAAGAGACCTGAAAGTGGCACATGGCATGAGAGACTCTGGACCTGGCAGCAGCAGGAGGAGGCGGTATAGGGGCCCATGGCTGATTAGGGGCCTGGCAGCAGCTATGTGAGGCCCGTTATCTTGCAGCACCCTATGTCAAAAAATTTAACACACCAGCAGTGTGAAGAGACCTGAAAGTGGCACATGGCAGCAGAGTGTGGCGATGGAGACAGCAGCAATGGGAGGCCGTACAGGGACCATGACAGACTCTGGACTTGGCAGCAGCATGAGGAGGCGGTATATAGGGGCCCATGGCAGATTAGGGGCCTGGCAGCAGCTATGTGAGGCCCGTTATCTTGCAGCACCCTATGTCAAAAAATTTAACACACCAGCAGTGTGAAGAGACCTGAAAGTGGCACATGGCAGCAGAGTGTGGCGATGGAGACAGCAGCAATGGGAGGCCGTACAGGGACCCATGAGAGACTCTAGACTTGGCAGCAGCATGAGGAGGCGGTATATAGGGGCCCATGGCAGATTAGGGGCCTGGCAGCAGCTATGTGAGGCCCGTAATCTGCCTGCACCCTATGTCAAAAAATTAAACACACCAGCAGTGTGAAGAGACCTGAAAGTGGCACATGGCATGAGAGACTCTGGACCTGGCAGCAGCAGGAGGAGGTGGTATATAGGGGCCCATGGCAGATTAGGGGCCTGGCAGCAGCTATGTGAGGCCCGTAATCTGCCTGCACCCTATGTCAAAAAATTTAACACACCAGCAGTGTGAAGAGACCTGAAAGTGGCACATGGCAGCAGAGTGTGGCGATGGAGACAGCAGCAATGGGAGGCCGTACAGGGACCATGACAGACTCTGGACTTGGCAGCAGCATGAGGAGGCGGTATATAGGGGCCCATGGCAGATTAGGGGCCTGGCAGCAGCTATGTGAGGCCCGTTATCTTGCAGCACCCTATGTCAAAAAATTTAACACACCAGCAGTGTGAAGAGACCTGAAAGTGGCACATGGCAGCAGAGTGTGGCGATGGAGACAGCAGCAATGGGAGGCCGTACAGGGACCCATGAGAGACTCTGGACCTGGCAGCAGCAGGAGGAGGTGGTATATAGGGGCCCATGGCAGATTAGGGGCCTGGCAGCAGCTATGTGAGGCCCGTAATCTGCCTGCACCCTATGTCAAAAAATTTAACACACCAGCAGTGTGAAGAGACCTGAAAGTGGCACATGGCAGCAGAGTGTGGCGATGGAGACAGCAGCAATGGGAGGCCGTACAGGGACCATGACAGACTCTGGACTTGGCAGCAGCATGAGGAGGCGGTATATAGGGGCCCATGGCAGATTAGGGGCCTGGCAGCAGCTATGTGAGGCCCGTTATCTTGCAGCACCCTATGTCAAAAAATTTAACACACCAGCAGTGTGAAGAGACCTGAAAGTGGCACATGGCAGCAGAGTGTGGCGATGGAGACAGCAGCAATGGGAGGCCGTACAGGGACCCATGAGAGACTCTGGACCTGGCAGCAGCAGGAGGAGGCGGTATATAGGGGCCCATGGCAGATTAGGGGCCTGGCAGCAGCTATGTGAGGCCCGTAATCTGCCTGCACCCTATGTCAAAAAATTTAACACACCAGCAGTGTGAAGAGACCTGAAAGTGGCACATGGCAGCAGAGTGTGGCGATGGAGACAGCAGCAATGGGAGGCCGTACAGGGACCCATGAGAGACTCTGGACCTGGCAGCAGCAGGAGGAGGCGGTATATAGGGGCCCATGGCAGATTAGGGGCCTGGCAGCAGCTATGTGAGGCCCGTAATCTGCCTGCACCCTATGTCAAAAAATTTAACACACCAGCAGTGTGAAGAGACCTGAAAGTGGCACATGGCAGCAGAGTGTGGCGATGGAGACAGCAGCAATGGGAGGCCGTACAGGGACCATGACAGACTCTGGACTTGGCAGCAGCATGAGGAGGCGGTATATAGGGGCCCATGGCAGATTAGGGGCCTGGCAGCAGCTATGTGAGGCCCGTTATCTTGCAGCACCCTATGTCAAAAAATTTTACACACCAGCAGTGTGAAGAGACCTGAAAGTGGCACATGGCAGCAGAGTGTGGCGATGGAGACAGCAGCAATGGGAGGCCGTACAGGGACCCATGAGAGACTCTGGACCTGGCAGCAGCAGGAGGAGGTGGTATATAGGGGCCCATGGCAGATTAGGGGCCTGGCAGCAGCTATGTGAGGCCCGTAATCTGCCTGCACCCTATGTCAAAAAATTTAACACACCAGCAGTGTGAAGAGACCTGAAAGTGGCACATGGCAGCAGAGTGTGGCGATGGAGACAGCAGCAATGGGAGGCCGTACAGGGACCCATGAGAGACTCTGGACCTGGCAGCAGCAGGAGGAGGTGGTATATAGGGGCCCATGGCAGATTAGGGGCCTGGCAGCAGCTATGTGAGGCCCGTAATCTGCCTGCACCCTATGTCAAAAAATTTAACACACCAGCAGTGTGAAGAGACCTGAAAGTGGCACATGGCAGCAGAGTGTGGCGATGGAGACAGCAGCAATGGGAGGCCGTACAGGGACCATGACAGACTCTGGACTTGGCAGCAGCATGAGGAGGCGGTATATAGGGGCCCATGGCAGATTAGGGGCCTGGCAGCAGCTATGTGAGGCCCGTTATCTTGCAGCACCCTATGTCAAAAAATTTAACACACCAGCAGTGTGAAGAGACCTGAAAGTGGCACATGGCAGCAGAGTGTGGCGATGGAGACAGCAGCAATGGGAGGCCGTACAGGGACCCATGAGAGACTCTGGACCTGGCAGCAGCAGGAGGAGGTGGTATATAGGGGCCCATGGCAGATTAGGGGCCTGGCAGCAGCTATGTGAGGCCCGTAATCTGCCTGCACCCTATGTCAAAAAATTTAACACACCAGCAGTGTGAAGAGACCTGAAAGTGGCACATGGCAGCAGAGTGTGGCGATGGAGACAGCAGCAATGGGAGGCCGTACAGGGACCCATGAGAGACTCTGGACCTGGCAGCAGCAGGAGGAGGCGGTATATAGGGGCCCATGGCAGATTAGGGGCCTGGCAGCAGCTATGTGAGGCCCGTAATCTGCCTGCACCCTATGTCAAAAAATTTAACACACCAGCAGTGTGAAGAGACCTGAAAGTGGCACATGGCAGCAGAGTGTGGCGATGGAGACAGCAGCAATGGGAGGCCGTACAGGGACCCATGAGAGACTCTGGACCTGGCAGCAGCAGGAGGAGGCGGTATATAGGGGCCCATGGCAGATTAGGGGCCTGGCAGCAGCTATGTGAGGCCCGTAATCTGCCTGCACCCTATGTCAAAAAATTTAACACACCAGCAGTGTGAAGAGACCTGAAAGTGGCACATGGCAGCAGAGTGTGGCGATGGAGACAGCAGCAATGGGAGGCCGTACAGGGACCATGACAGACTCTGGACTTGGCAGCAGCATGAGGAGGCGGTATATAGGGGCCCATGGCAGATTAGGGGCCTGGCAGCAGCTATGTGAGGCCCGTTATCTTGCAGCACCCTATGTCAAAAAATTTTACACACCAGCAGTGTGAAGAGACCTGAAAGTGGCACATGGCAGCAGAGTGTGGCGATGGAGACAGCAGCAATGGGAGGCCGTACAGGGACCCATGAGAGACTCTGGACCTGGCAGCAGCAGGAGGAGGTGGTATATAGGGGCCCATGGCAGATTAGGGGCCTGGCAGCAGCTATGTGAGGCCCGTAATCTGCCTGCACCCTATGTCAAAAAATTTAACACACCAGCAGTGTGAAGAGACCTGAAAGTGGCACATGGCAGCAGAGTGTGGCGATGGAGACAGCAGCAATGGGAGGCCGTACAGGGACCCATGAGAGACTCTGGACCTGGCAGCAGCAGGAGGAGGTGGTATATAGGGGCCCATGGCAGATTAGGGGCCTGGCAGCAGCTATGTGAGGCCCGTAATCTGCCTGCACCCTATGTCAAAAAATTTAACACACCAGCAGTGTGAAGAGACCTGAAAGTGGCACATGGCAGCAGAGTGTGGCGATGGAGACAGCAGCAATGGGAGGCCGTACAGGGACCATGACAGACTCTGGACTTGGCAGCAGCATGAGGAGGCGGTATATAGGGGCCCATGGCAGATTAGGGGCCTGGCAGCAGCTATGTGAGGCCCGTTATCTTGCAGCACCCTATGTCAAAAAATTTAACACACCAGCAGTGTGAAGAGACCTGAAAGTGGCACATGGCAGCAGAGTGTGGCGATGGAGACAGCAGCAATGGGAGGCCGTACAGGGACCCATGAGAGACTCTGGACCTGGCAGCAGCAGGAGGAGGTGGTATATAGGGGCCCATGGCAGATTAGGGGCCTGGCAGCAGCTATGTGAGGCCCGTAATCTGCCTGCACCCTATGTCAAAAAATTTAACACACCAGCAGTGTGAAGAGACCTGAAAGTGGCACATGGCAGCAGAGTGTGGCGATGGAGACAGCAGCAATGGGAGGCCGTACAGGGACCCATGAGAGACTCTGGACCTGGCAGCAGCAGGAGGAGGCGGTATATAGGGGCCCATGGCAGATTAGGGGCCTGGCAGCAGCTATGTGAGGCCCGTAATCTGCCTGCACCCTATGTCAAAAAATTTAACACACCAGCAGTGTGAAGAGACCTGAAAGTGGCACATGGCAGCAGAGTGTGGCGATGGAGACAGCAGCAATGGGAGGCCGTACAGGGACCCATGAGAGACTCTGGACCTGGCAGCAGCAGGAGGAGGCGGTATATAGGGGCCCATGGCAGATTAGGGGCCTGGCAGCAGCTATGTGAGGCCCGTAATCTGCCTGCACCCTATGTCAAAAAATTTAACACACCAGCAGTGTGAAGAGACCTGAAAGTGGCACATGGCAGCAGAGTGTGGCGATGGAGACAGCAGCAATGGGAGGCCGTACAGGGACCATGACAGACTCTGGACTTGGCAGCAGCATGAGGAGGCGGTATATAGGGGCCCATGGCAGATTAGGGGCCTGGCAGCAGCTATGTGAGGCCCGTTATCTTGCAGCACCCTATGTCAAAAAATTTTACACACCAGCAGTGTGAAGAGACCTGAAAGTGGCACATGGCAGCAGAGTGTGGCGATGGAGACAGCAGCAATGGGAGGCCGTACAGGGACCCATGAGAGACTCTGGACCTGGCAGCAGCAGGAGGAGGTGGTATATAGGGGCCCATGGCAGATTAGGGGCCTGGCAGCAGCTATGTGAGGCCCGTAATCTGCCTGCACCCTATGTCAAAAAATTTAACACACCAGCAGTGTGAAGAGACCTGAAAGTGGCACATGGCAGCAGAGTGTGGCGATGGAGACAGCAGCAATGGGAGGCCGTACAGGGACCCATGAGAGACTCTGGACCTGGCAGCAGCAGGAGGAGGCGGTATATAGGGGCCCATGGCAGATTAGGGGCCTGGCAGCAGCTATGTGAGGCCCGTAATCTGCCTGCACCCTATGTCAAAAAATTTAACACACCAGCAGTGTGAAGAGACCTGAAAGTGGCACATGGCAGCAGAGTGTGGCGATGGAGACAGCAGCAATGGGAGGCCGTACAGGGACCATGACAGACTCTGGACTTGGCAGCAGCATGAGGAGGCGGTATATAGGGGCCCATGGCAGATTAGGGGCCTGGCAGCAGCTATGTGAGGCCCGTTATCTTGCAGCACCCTATGTCAAAAAATTTTACACACCAGCAGTGTGAAGAGACCTGAAAGTGGCACATGGCAGCAGAGTGTGGCGATGGAGACAGCAGCAATGGGAGGCCGTACAGGGACCCATGAGAGACTCTGGACCTGGCAGCAGCAGGAGGAGGTGGTATATAGGGGCCCATGGCAGATTAGGGGCCTGGCAGCAGCTATGTGAGGCCCGTAATCTGCCTGCACCCTATGTCAAAAAATTTAACACACCAGCAGTGTGAAGAGACCTGAAAGTGGCACATGGCAGCAGAGTGTGGCGATGGAGACAGCAGCAATGGGAGGCCGTACAGGGACCATGACAGACTCTGGACTTGGCAGCAGCATGAGGAGGCGGTATATAGGGGCCCATGGCAGATTAGGGGCCTGGCAGCAGCTATGTGAGGCCCGTTATCTTGCAGCACCCTATGTCAAAAAATTTAACACACCAGCAGTGTGAAGAGACCTGAAAGTGGCACATGGCAGCAGAGTGTGGCGATGGAGACAGCAGCAATGGGAGGCCGTACAGGGACCATGACAGACTCTGGACTTGGCAGCAGCATGAGGAGGCGGTATATAGGGGCCCATGGCAGATTAGGGGCCTGGCAGCAGCTATGTGAGGCCCGTTATCTTGCAGCACCCTATGTCAAAAAATTTTACACACCAGCAGTGTGAAGAGACCTGAAAGTGGCACATGGCAGCAGAGTGTGGCGATGGAGACAGCAGCAATGGGAGGCCGTACAGGGACCCATGAGAGACTCTGGACCTGGCAGCAGCAGGAGGAGGTGGTATATAGGGGCCCATGGCAGATTAGGGGCCTGGCAGCAGCTATGTGAGGCCCGTAATCTGCCTGCACCCTATGTCAAAAAATTTAACACACCAGCAGTGTGAAGAGACCTGAAAGTGGCACATGGCAGCAGAGTGTGGCGATGGAGACAGCAGCAATGGGAGGCCGTACAGGGACCATGACAGACTCTGGACTTGGCAGCAGCATGAGGAGGCGGTATATAGGGGCCCATGGCAGATTAGGGGCCTGGCAGCAGCTATGTGAGGCCCGTTATCTTGCAGCACCCTATGTCAAAAAATTTAACACACCAGCAGTGTGAAGAGACCTGAAAGTGGCACATGGCAGCAGAGTGTGGCGATGGAGACAGCAGCAATGGGAGGCCGTACAGGGACCCATGAGAGACTCTAGACTTGGCAGCAGCATGAGGAGGCGGTATATAGGGGCCCATGGCAGATTAGGGGCCTGGCAGCAGCTATGTGAGGCCCGTAATCTGCCTGCACCCTATGTCAAAAAATTTAACACACCAGCAGTGTGAAGAGACCTGAAAGTGGCACATGGCAGCAGAGTGTGGCGATGGAGACAGCAGCAATGGGAGGCCGTACAGGGACCCATGAGAGACTCTGGACCTGGCAGCAGCAGGAGGAGGCGGTATATAGGGGCCTATGGCAGATTAGGGGCCTGGCAGCAGCTATAGGAGGCCCGTAATCTGCCAGCACCCTATGTCAAAAAATTCAACACACCAGCAGTGTGAGGAGACCTGAAAGTGGCACATGTTTGAGGCATGATTCATGGCGGATTTAGTCAGTTGTGTCAGGAACTGGTGGTTTGAAATCCAGACTAATCCACGCCTGATTCATTTTCACAAACGTGAGTCTCTCCACACTTTGGGTGGACAGTCGTGTCCTCCGCGGAGTTACAATACCTCCTGCCGCACTAAACACGCGCTCCGATGCCACGCTACTGGCCGGGCATGACAGCCTTTCAAGGGCAAATTCAGCTAGTTGGGGCCAAAGGTCAAGTTTCGTTGCCCAGTAGTCAAGGGGATTGTCTACCTCGGTTGGCAGGGTGCTGTCCAAGTAGGCCCAAGCCTGTTGTTTGAGCTCCTGCTCCAGGTCCACCTGATGCTGCTGCTGCTGCTGCGGCTGGTTAGTAGTTTCCTCACTGCGCTGGTGAAGAAAGCTACTCATCATCGACTGCAGACTGAGGCAGCCGCTGCTGGTGGAGCTGCCACTGCTCCTACCACCCCACCCCTCCCCTGCTGCCATGCCAGCGGAACGCGAGCGCACAGGGCCCACAGTGTCTGAGGATGGACGTTGGCGCACAAAGGCAGAGACCAACTGACTACATAGGTGGTTTTTATAGTACGTAATTTTGGCCTCCCTCTCAGCAGGTGTGAAAAAGGCCACCATTTTGGACCGGTAGCGAGGGTCCAACAAGGTGGACAGCCAAAAGTCATCCCTCTGTCTGATGGTTATTATTCGGCTGTCGCTACGCAAGCAACCGAGCATGCTATGGGCCATTTGTGCCAAGGAATGCGAGGGACTCCCTGCCTCCATCTCCACAGCATACTGCCACGGTGCGTCTGGGTCCTCTGTCTCCTCCTCCTCCTCCTCTACCAGATGCTCCTGCTCCTCCACTCCTGTCCGCTGAGTGGAAAAACCACCCATTTCACTCAATAATTCCTGAGCACAAATGTCCTCCTCTACCTCCTCCTCTTCTTCCTGTCCTGCCCCCACAGGGGTCATGTGGCGTTGAGATCTGTGCGCCACGTCTACCGCACCCTGACCAGCCATTGTTAACAGCATTTGTTCCAGGACGTGCAACAGAGGAATGACGTCGTTCATCCCATAGTCCTGCCGACTCACGAATAGCGTGGCCTCCTCAAAGGGCCTGAGCAAGCGGCAGGTGTCACGCATGAGCTGCCAATGGCTGACATCTAAGTTACACAGGGGAGTACCTTTATCCGCTTGTAACATCAGGAAATCGGTGATGGCCTTTCGCTGCTCGTAAAGGCGGTCTAACATGTGTAGGGTTGAATTCCACCTTGTTGCAACGTCGCAGATCAGGCGATGCTGTGGAATTCCGTTCTGCCGCTGCAGCTCAATGAGGGTGTTCTTTGCGGTGTAGGAATGGCTGAAATGCATGCACAGTTTACGTGACATTTTAAGGATGTCTTGCAGTGGGATGGTGGATTTTAGGAACCGCTTGACAACCAGATTGAACACGTGAGCCATGCATGGCGCATGGCACAACCTTCCTTGACGCAGAGCAGACACCATGTTCTTTCCGTTGTCAGTCAACATGGTTCCGATTTTTAGTTTGCGCGGAGACAGCCATCTGTCGATTTCTCTGTTCATTACACTCAGCAGTTCCTCCCCTGTGTGACTACGTTCGCCAAGGCATACCAGGTGCAGCACAGCGTGACACCGTTGCGCCCTGCACATGTGATATGCCGGTCGGGTAATGGGACTTGGCACGGGGGTGGCGGCTGAGGACACGGCGGAAAAAGAGGTGGTAGAGGCGGACATGCTTGCTGGACCAAGGACGTGCAAACGTGGAGGCAAAAGCGTCGTGACCTGTCCAAGTTGCTGGTGCGGCTGTGCCGGCACCACGTTCACCCAGTGGGCCGTAAATGACATGTACTGTCCCTGACCGTAGTTACAGCTCCACACGTCGGCGCTGCCGTGCACTTTGGCAGAGACCGACATGCTCAAAGACTGGCCCACCATCTCTTCTACATGTGAATGCAGGGCTGGCACTGCCTTTTGGGCAAAGAAATGACGGCTTGGCACTCTCCACCGCGGCGCGGCACAAGCCATCATTTCTCGGAAAGGTGCTGAGTCCACCAGTTGGAAAGGGAGGGACTGCAGCACCAGCAACTTGGACAGGAGGACGTTCAGCTTTTGCACCGTCGGGTGCGTGCTCGCAAACTGTTGTCTCTTGGATACGGATTCCAAGAAAGACTGTTGACGGAATCCGAGAAGAGGAGTAGCAGGAGAAGGAGCATCTGAACGAGCGGAAGATGCCAATGAGCGACAACTCCCCTCAGCAGAGGTGTTGGAGCCTTGACTGGCTGATAGAGGGCGATTGACGACGTCGGGTGACGGAGCAAGTAACGGAGCGGGTGATGGAGCGGGGGCTGGGGCAGGCAGAACCGCCGTATGTTTATCACGGTTTTCCCAGGCCACCGAATGGTGACGCTGCATATGCTGACGCAACGCTGTAGTCCCAACATGGGCCCCCTGGCCACGCTTGCATTTCTGGCCACATAGTCGACATACGGCTACGTTTACTTCCTCGGGCGGCTTGAGGAAAAATTGCCACACCACCGAGTAGGAAACTTTGCCCCCGCTACTCTTCACTGGCTGACTGCTACTTCCTCCGTGCGCACCGGCACCACTACTGGCCGTGGTGGTAGGCTGCAGTGGAGCTGGTGCTCTACTCCGTGGACGTTTGGCTCCACTGACACTGATGCGACCCTGCTGCTGTCTCCTGGGCAACCCACCGACTGTTTTGCTCGCTGCCAAGCTGCCACCCTCTTCTCCTGATGATGCGGAAGAAATTGCCTGATGACGACGAGGCTGCCAAGTGCGATCAACCTCCTCATCATCAAGTAGGGTCTCCGCCTCACTACTAGCCCCCTCGGCTGCGTCTGGGTCAGGAGACAGACCTGTCTCTAGACCGGCTACCGAGCCACTCTCCTCGCCAGTACTTGTTCGCTTGGCTGCTGAAAAGGCCGATGTCTCCCCCCGTTCCTGACCGCCCTCTGTTAGCTCTTCCTCACTGTACAGTGGGGCTGAGCCCACAGCATGCGATACTTCGCTTGGTGAGGGAACAGCAAAGGACAGGGGCAGGTAGAGGACACGTGATTTCAGTGGGCTTGGTCCCGGGCCATGCCAACTAACGGTTGTGTCTGACGTACCCACCGACCGTTGGCTGTAGGTGTCAGAGGTGACCTGGGAAGAGGAAGACGACCGAGCCAACCAATCAATGACGGCAGGGTTGTCGGTGGAGACACGACCGCTGGATGACACCGGGAGCACTGGCCTCTGGCTGCGAATACTGCTGCCTCGACCCCTTCCTCTGCTGCCACGTCTGCTCGCTCCTAAAACATTGCCTCCTCTGCCACTCCTCTGCATGTTGTCTGACATACTATTTAATTCAACGATTAGGTGTCCCTGAGTAACAATTCTCTGGCACTCAGTAACAATTCTGTCTGTCCCTGAGTATGAATTCTGTGGCCCTGAGTAACAATTGTGTGTCTGTGCAAGTAACAATTCTGTGTCTGTGCAAGTAACAATTTTGTGTCTGTGAGAGTAACAATTCTCTGGCACTCAGTAACAATTCTGTCTGTCCCTGAGTAACAATTCTCTGGCACTCAGTAACAATTCTGTCTGTCCCTGAGTAACAATTCTGTCTGTCCCTGAGTATGAATTCTGTGGCCCTGAGTAAGAATTCTCTGGCACTCAGTAACAATTCTGTCTGTCCCTGAGTATGAATTCTGTGGCCCTGAGTAACAATTGTGTGTCTGTGCAAGTAACAATTCTGTGTCTGTGCAAGTAACAATTTTGTGTCTGTGAGAGTAACAATTCTCTGGCACTCAGTAACAATTCTGTCTGTCCCTGAGTAACAATTCTCTGGCACTCAGTAACAATTCTGTCTGTCCCTGAGTATGAATTCTGTGGCCCTGAGTAACAATTCTGTCTCTGTGCGAGTAACAATTCTGTGTCTGTGCAAGTAACAATTTTGTGTCTGTGAGAGTAACAATTCTCTGGCACTCAGTAACAATTCTGTCTGTCCCTGAGTAACAATTCTCTGGCACTCAGTAACAATTCTGTCTGTCCCTGAGTAACAATTCTCTGGCACTCAGTAACAATTCTGTCTGTCCCTGAGTAACAATTCTCTGGCACTCAGTAACAATTGTGTGTCTGTGCAAGTAACAATTCTGTGTCTGTGCAAGTAACAATTTTGTGTCTGTGAGAGTAACAATTCTCTGGCACTCAGTAACAATTCTGTCTGTCCCTGAGTAACAATTCTCTGGCACTCAGTAACAATTCTGTCTGTCCCTGAGTATGAATTCTGTGGCCCTGAGTAACAATTCTGTCTCTGTGCGAGTAACAATTCTGTGTCTGTGCAAGTAACAATTTTGTGTCTGTGAGAGTAACAATTCTCTGGCACTCAGTAACAATTCTGTCTGTCCCTGAGTAACAATTCTCTGGCACTCAGTAACAATTCTGTCTGTCCCTGAGTAACAATTCTCTGGCACTCAGTAACAATTCTGTCTGTCCCTGAGTAACAATTCTCTGGCACTCAGTAACAATTGTGTGTCTGTGCAAGTAACAATTCTGTGTCTGTGCAAGTAACAATTTTGTGTCTGTGAGAGTAACAATTCTCTGGCACTCAGTAACAATTCTGTCTGTCCCTGAGTAACAATTCTCTGGCACTCAGTAACAATTCTGTCTGTCCCTGAGTATGAATTCTGTGGCCCTGAGTAACAATTCTGTCTCTGTGCGAGTAACAATTCTGTGTCTGTGCAAGTAACAATTTTGTGTCTGTGAGAGTAACAATTCTCTGGCACTCAGTAACAATTCTGTCTGTCCCTGAGTAACAATTCTATGGCACTCAGTAACAATTCTGTCTTCCCTGAGTAACAATTCTCTGGCACTCAGTAACAATTCTGTCTGTCCCTGAGTATGAATTCTGTGGCCCTGAGTAACAATTCTGTCTCTGTGCGAGTAACAATTCTGTGTCTGTGCAAGTAACAATTTTGTGTCTGTGAGAGTAACAATTCTCTGGCACTCAGTAACAATTCTGTCTGTCCCTGAGTAACAATTCTCTGGCACTCAGTAACAATTCTGTCTGTCCCTGAGTAACAATTCTCTGGCACTCAGTAACAATTGTGTGTCTGTGCAAGTAACAATTCTGTGTCTGTGCAAGTAACAATTTTGTGTCTGTGAGAGTAACAATTCTCTGGCACTCAGTAACAATTCTGTCTGTCCCTGAGTAACAATTCTCTGGCACTCAGTAACAATTCTGTCTGTCCCTGAGTATGAATTCTGTGGCCCTGAGTAACAATTCTGTCTCTGTGCGAGTAACAATTCTGTGTCTGTGCAAGTAACAATTTTGTGTCTGTGAGAGTAACAATTCTCTGGCACTCAGTAACAATTCTGTCTGTCCCTGAGTAACAATTCTCTGGCACTCAGTAACAATTCTGTCTGTCCCTGAGTAACAATTCTCTGGCACTCAGTAACAATTCTGTCTGTCCCTGAGTAACAATTCTCTGGCACTCAGTAACAATTGTGTGTCTGTGCAAGTAACAATTCTGTGTCTGTGCAAGTAACAATTTTGTGTCTGTGAGAGTAACAATTCTCTGGCACTCAGTAACAATTCTGTCTGTCCCTGAGTAACAATTCTCTGGCACTCAGTAACAATTCTGTCTGTCCCTGAGTATGAATTCTGTGGCCCTGAGTAACAATTCTGTCTCTGTGCGAGTAACAATTCTGTGTCTGTGCAAGTAACAATTTTGTGTCTGTGAGAGTAACAATTCTCTGGCACTCAGTAACAATTCTGTCTGTCCCTGAGTAACAATTCTATGGCACTCAGTAACAATTCTGTCTTCCCTGAGTAACAATTCTCTGGCACTCAGTAACAATTCTGTCTGTCCCTGAGTATGAATTCTGTGGCCCTGAGTAACAATTCTGTCTCTGTGCGAGTAACAATTCTGTGTCTGTGCAAGTAACAATTTTGTGTCTGTGAGAGTAACAATTCTCTGGCACTCAGTAACAATTCTGTCTGTCCCTGAGTAACAATTCTCTGGCACTCAGTAACAATTCTGTCTGTCCCTGAGTATGAATTCTGTGGCCCTGAGTAACAATTGTGTGTCTGTGCAAGTAACAATTCTGTGTCTGTGCAAGTAACAATTTTGTGTCTGTGAGAGTAACAATTCTCTGGCACTCAGTAACAATTCTGTCTGTCCCTGAGTAACAATTCTCTGGCACTCAGTAACAATTCTGTCTGTCCCTGAGTAACAATTCTGTCTGTCCCTGAGTATGAATTCTGTGGCCCTGAGTAAGAATTCTCTGGCACTCAGTAACAATTCTGTCTGTCCCTGAGTATGAATTCTGTGGCCCTGAGTAACAATTGTGTGTCTGTGCAAGTAACAATTCTGTGTCTGTGCAAGTAACAATTTTGTGTCTGTGAGAGTAACAATTCTCTGGCACTCAGTAACAATTCTGTCTGTCCCTGAGTAACAATTCTCTGGCACTCAGTAACAATTCTGTCTGTCCCTGAGTAACAATTCTCTGGCACTCAGTAACAATTCTGTCTGTCCCTGAGTAACAATTCTGTCTGTCCCTGAGAATGAATTCTGTGGCCCTGAGTAAGAATTCTCTGGCACTCAGTAACAATTCTGTCTGTCCCTGAGTAACAATTCTCTGGCACTCAGTAACAATTCTGTCTGTCCCTGAGTAAAAATTCTGTGGCCCTAATAACGTTTCTGTGGCCCTAAGTAACAATTCTCTGGCACTGAGTAACAATTCTGTCTGTCCCTGAGTATGAATTCTGTGGCCCTAACTAGCGTTTCTTTGTCCCTAAATAACGATTCTGTGGCCCTCATTAACAAGTCTGTGTCCCTGAGTAATGGTTCTCTGTCCCTAAGTAACTTCTCTCTGTCCCCAATTCTCGTTTCTGTGGCCCTAACTCTGTCCCTGTCCCTAGTACAGAGCGGTCTGCCTCTGTTCAATGACTGCAGGCAAATGAAGATTTCCAAAATGGCCGCTATATATACCTCGACCATTACACAGTGCTGGCTGGCTGGCTGCTGATTGGCTGATGCGATCACATGTCGTTGAGGAATGCATTATGGGGCAGCGCGCCTTGTCTGCGCGCCTTCCCCGACATCCCCGCTCCGTCGCCGCACATGTCAGCCGCCATTTTCGGAAAAATTTCGATTCGCGCGTCCGAATTAGGCTGTTTTTCGGATTCGGCACGAATCGAAATTTTTCCGAAATTCGACTCGAATTCCACTTCGGATACTTCGATTCGCTCATCTCTAATTATATTATTGAATTACATTTATTATTATTATATTATTATTTTTTAGGATTATTTGTTAAATTATAATTTATGATTTCGTGTTTCAAGTTTTATCATATCCGGGATGTTTAATAGACTCTTGTTCGGACAGATTTCAGTGAGTTATTCCTAAAAATTACAGGCCTATAATAAAAAACTACATATTTCCATGTAAAAAAATGGTACCGCTTTCAGCACAAAAAATCGGAAAGAATCATACTGCCAAGGAGGTTAATAAAAAAGTTTGAATGAGAAATGACAACTCCAGTGCTTATTCAGCCAGGTGGCCATACTGCCATGAACAGGAAAGCTTCAAAAAGGAAGGGGGGGAGGTGTTGAGGTTATGAAACAGATGGTAAAAAAGTTGCAGGAATTGAGACTTAGACCCCTATCAGAAGTTCACAATAATGTTAAAAATTATTGTGGTCCCAAAATATCTATCACAGGAGGAAAGAGAGAATAGAAGATGGAGTCAGCAGAAATGGTGGATGATAGGGTGAGCAGAGGATGGAGTGACAGATTATGTGGAAGTTGAAGATGACGAGGATGGAGAGTGATCACCCTGGAGTACAAAACAGGGCATGCAGCAGACAAAGGGGTTATGGGGTGGGCAACCAGGACTTACAGATAAAAAAGAGGAAATTTTGTTTCTTACATTCATATATTCATATATTAGTTTGTGTCTTTCAATTTTAATTTGTGATGTTGAGTACCAAATGTATACTTTGATATGAAAATTAAACTGTTCAAATTCTTTTTCTATAAATCAACATTGAATATGTATATACAGTATGTTCCATGTATAGATTTATTTAACTAAATTGTATTTTTTTCTAAAGAGGGGCCATTGGCACTTAGAATGTGAGCACAAAAGTTTGAAAAAGTTGGCTCATAATGGTTTCATTACCAATATCTGAATATGGTTTGCAGTATATCTTTTAATAACTCCATATAAAGTAAAGTTGGCATCACTGATCTTTTTTTGTCTCTCTCTTTAATAGAAAATAATTATCTTCCATGTTACTATCTTGTCAGGTGCATCTTCGCTCCCCGTATTCCCCTGTCGATCTCCCCATCTCTCTGTACATAGAACTTATCTATATAAAGAGAGCAGAACTTAGCAGGTATCTTCCAGAGCCGCAGATCCCCGGACACTCTGCCGGTAGAGCGCCCTGTAAGTAGAATCATCTTCATCCTTCATGTAGGAGGGAGGGAGGGGGAGATACAGAATAGAGATACACACAGATCATCACTTCATGTCATCTCATCTGACATATTACACACCGAGTCACCTTCCTCTCCAGATAACACGGGAGGGGGACCTACACATCGGAGATCAGTAGAGCTAATCAGAGACATTCACGTCTGAGATTAGTAGAAGGGAATACACGAGGCTGAGGATGAATTTTGTACAATGTACCATAGAATAAAGAGACCCTGTCACACACGTAGAGTCCTCATCTGACATATTACATGCTGAATCACCTTCATCTTTGGATTGCACGGGGGGGGGGGGGCATGGCACAGAGACATTCACAACTGAGATTAGTAGAGCTAATAAGAGACATTCTCATCTGAGATTAGTAGAGGTGAATACACGAGGCTGAGGTTGAATTTTGTGCAATTTACCATAGAATAAAGAGACCCTGTCACACACATAGAGTCCTCATCTGACATATTACACTCTGAATCACCTTTATCTTTGGATTGCACGGGGGGGCATGGCACAGAGACATTCACATCTGAGATTAGTAGAGGTAATCAGAGACATTCACATCTGAGATTAGTAGAGGTGAATATATGAGGCTGAGGTTGAATTTTGTGCAATGTACCATAGAATAAAGAGACCCTGTCACACACTTAGAGTCTTCATCTGACATATTAGTCATCTTAATTTCTGGATAGCACGGGGGGATATGACATCAAGACATTCACATCTGAGATTAGTAGAGGTGAATATACGAGGCTGAGGATGAATTTTGTACAATGTATCATAGAGTAAAGAGACCCTGTCACACACATAGAGTCCTCATCTGACATATTACACGCTGAATCACCTTCATCCCTGGATAGTATGGTGGGGGAAGGGGGGGGGGCATGGCACAGAGACATTCACATCTGAGATCAGTAGAGCTAATCAGAGACATTCACATCTGAGATTAGTAGAGGTGAATACACGAGGCTGAGGATGAATTTTGTACAATGTACCATAGAATAAAGAGACCCTGTCACACACATAGAGTCCTCATCTTACATGTTAGTCATCTTCATTCTTCGATGGAATGGTAGGGATATGACATAGAGACATTCACATCTGAGATTAGTAGAGGTGAATATACGAGGCTGAGGATGAAATTTGTACAATGTATCATAGAATATAGAGACCCTGTCACACACTTAGAGTCCTCATCTGACATATTACACGCTGAGTCACCTTCATCCCTGGATAGCACGGGTGGGGACATGGTACAGAGACATTCACATCTGAGATTAGTAGAGCTAATCAGAGACATTCTCATCTGAGATTAGTAGAGGTGAATACACGAGGCTGAGGTTGAATTTTGTGCAATTTACCATAGAATAAAGAGACCCTGTCACACACATAGAGTCCTCATCTGACATATTACACTCTGAATCACCTTTATCTTTGGATTGCACGGGGGGGCATGGCACAGAGACATTCACATCTGAGATTAGTAGAGGTAATCAGAGACATTCACATCTGAGATTAGTAGAGGTGAATATATGAGGCTGAGGTTGAATTTTGTGCAATGTACCATAGAATAAAGAGACCCTGTCACACACTTAGAGTCTTCATCTGACATATTAGTCATCTTAATTTCTGGATAGCACGGGGGGATATGACATCAAGACATTCACATCTGAGATTAGTAGAGGTGAATATACGAGGCTGAGGATGAATTTTGTACAATGTATCATAGAGTAAAGAGACCCTGTCACACACATAGAGTCCTCATCTGACATATTACACGCTGAATCACCTTCATCCCTGGATAGTATGGTGGGGGAAGGGGGGGGGGGGCATGGCACAGAGACATTCACATCTGAGATCAGTAGAGCTAATCAGAGACATTCACATCTGAGATTAGTAGAGGTGAATACACGAGGCTGAGGATGAATTTTGTACAATGTACCATAGAATAAAGAGACCCTGTCACACACGTAGAGTCCTCATCTTACATGTTAGTCATCTTCATTCTTGGATGGAATGGTAGGGATATGACATAGCGACATTCACATCTGAGATTAGTAGAGGTGAATATACGAGGCTGAGGATGAAATTTGTACAATGTATCATAGAATATAGAGACCCTGTCACACACTTAGAGTCCTCATCTGACATATTACACGCTGAGTCACCTTCATCCCTGGATAGCACGGGTGGGGACATGGTACAGAGACATTCACATCTGAGATTAGTAGAGCTAATCAGAGACATTCACATCTGAGATTAGTATAGGTGAATATACGAGGCTGAGGATGAATTTTGTACAATGTATCATAGAATAAAGAGACCCTGTCACACACATAGAGTCTTCATCTAACATATTAGCCACCTTCATTCCTGGATAGCACGGGGGGGGGGGGATATAACATAGAGACATTCACATCTGAGATTAGTAGACTTCATTGTCCTCTTTGAGTCATAGAATGAAGAGATCCTGACACACAATGGGTCTTCACACTGACACCCTTGTATTTAACATTTCTAAACACAGTAGAAGTCATCTAGGACATATACAGACCTTTTATTCCTCCCAGATCACTTTCTCCGGTGTCCAGATGTCCCTGCATTAGTCAGGTTACGAGTGTACAATCAGATCCTAGACACACAGAAGTCGGATTTCTCTAAACTCAACAAATCTGATCGCACCTAAACTAAACACTCATTGTGAATGGCATCATGGAAGATTCATTACATCCATTTATATGTGTTTAGAAATGTCATTTAAATACTTACAAATGCAGGTTAGACAGTGGCGGTGTGAATGGGGCCTTAGGACTAGTTCAATCCACAATCCCCCCGTGCTCAGAGTGCTTTTCTACATACAGGTTTACATACATTTTTAATGCATTTATAGTGAATTTCTATAAATTTATAGTGAAATTGTGAAAAAAAAAATCTGCTGAACTTATTTATAAAGCATTGAAACTGAATGCAGTAATAAGGGTGACATTGCAGCATGTGTGCTACAGACAATGGGTAGTATCAATGGGACTTGCAGTAAAACAAAAAACAGACGTAAATGATGGGACTTATAGCACCAAAGACAATGGATAGCATACTAGTGGAATATAGGAATGAAACCCCTGCGCTATCTCAAAAATGAGAGAGAGGGAAAAAAAAAACTCACACAAGCAGAAAGGAAAATAAAAATTGTGATGATAGTGGCTGCTGCTAACATCAAATTGTGTTCCACAATAGTAAAGCAAATTAAAAATAAATAAGTAATGCAGGGCTGCTAAATAGCTACAAAAATAAAAGAATGACATAGCTGCATAAAACGTCCATAATGAGTCCATATATGTAAAATCAATCAATTTGTAATAAAGATTCAGGAGGACTTATCTGGGGTTATTCTATGCTGGGTTATGGTAGTAGCAAGAAACATACAGTTACCAGGGGTGGACTGACCATTTGGAAACTCAGGCAGTGCCCGAGGGCCCGGGGTCAGTAGGGGGCCCCATGAGATGCCCCTGATACCTTTTTCATAGGCTTTTTTGAGTTTGGGCAAGGACACAGGGGCCCCATGATCTCCTATTGCCCGGGGGGCCCCATGAGTTGTCAGTCTGCCCTTGACGTTTACATTGCAAAAAAACATTTTTTTTTACTATGTTGGGCCAGATTTTCATGGGCCATAAATAGTGAGTTCAGCTGACAACAAGTGAAGCCTGCATTTGATGATTTTATGGCATTTTAATAATTTACTACATATGAGTGTATTACTGTTTCTTAATACATTTTTATTCTAGTACATACTGCACCATGGGAGTGTCCTTTGTTCCCTTTTATGGATAGAAATGTGTGACCTCCATCACCCTTAACCACCTCCCGCCAGCCATATAAAGAAATGACGGGAACAAGGCAGTTCTCTTGTTCTGGGAGCGGATCACCGATCAATGGAAAGAGCCGAAGACGTTGGCTCGGTCATGTGATCAGCTGTGTCCAATCACAGCTGATAACATATAAATAGGGAAATGCCGGTTATCTGCATTTCCTTGCTCACGATCTGTCACGCTGACAGAGGGGAGGAGAGGTGAGCCGGTAATCGGCATTCCTCAGAGGGGACATCTACACTGATCATCAGGGCACTGATGATCAGTGTGCCCTGATGATCAGTGTAGCCCCAGAAGTGTCCCCTGTCAGTGTCCATCAATGCCAGCTGTCAGTGTCCATCAATGCCAGCTGTCAGTGCCCATCAATACCACATCAATGCCACATATCAGTGCCTACCAGTGCACATCAGTGCCAGATATCAGTGTCCATCTGAGCAGCCTTTCAGTGCCATCCATTAGTGCCAGTCAGTGCCACCTATTAGTGCCTGTCAGTGCTGCCTATCAGTGCGCACCAGTGCCCCTATCAGTGCCTGTCAGTGCCACCTAACAGTGCCAGTCAGTGCCACCTATCAATGCCAGTCAGTTCCACCTATCAGTGCCAGTCAGTTCCACCTATCAATGCCAGTCAGTTCCACCTATCATTGCTGCCAATCAGTGCCGCCTATCAATGCCAGTCAGTGACTCCTACAGGGGCGGACTGACAACTCCTGGGGCCCCCGGGCAATAGGGGATCACGGGGCCCCTGTGTCCTTGCCCAAACTCAAACAAGCCTATGAAAAAGGTACCAGGAGCATCTCATGGGGCCCCCTACTGACCCTGGGCCCTTGGGCAGTGCCCGAGTTTCCAAATGGTCAGTCCGCCCCTGGCTGCCTATCAGTGCATGTCAGTGATGCCTATCAGTGCCACCTAACAGTGCCAGTCAGTGACGCCTATCAGTGCCAGTCAGTGACGCCTATCAGTGCCACCGATCAATGCTGCCTATCAGTGCCATATATGAGTGCTGCCTTTCAGTGCTCATCAGTGATGCCTGTCAATGCCCATCAGTGCCACCTACCAGTGCCTCCTCATCAGTGCCCATCAGTGCCACCTATCAGTGCCCATCAGTGCAGCCTCATTAGTGCACATCAGTGAAGGAGAGAAATTACTTATTTACAAAATTTTATAACAAAAACTAAGAAAAAACTTTTTTTTTCAAAATTTTCAGTTATTTTTGGTTTGTTTATAAAAACCGCAGAGGTGATTAAATACCACCAAAAGAAAGTTCTATCTAAAAAATGATAAAAATGTCATATGGGTACAGTGTTGCATGACCGCGCAGTTGTCATTCAAAGTGTGACAGCGCTGAAAGCTGGAAATTGGCCTGGGCAGGAAGGGGGTGACAGTGTCCTGTAGGCAAGAGGTTAAAGGGACCGATCCCTGGCTCTGGTTTGACAATCTATTGAAAGCTCAAAGGTGTTTGATTACTATCACATGGCTGTGGATTGAAAAAGTGAAGAATCCTTTTGTCTATTTGATATCATAAAGTGCATTTCCATGTGCTCCGAGGTGAGAGTTCTGTGAGCACGGAGGTGGCACTATATGTCATGTGCACTGTTTCACTGGATGGTGTTTGGGGATATCAGCACAAGAAGAAAACACATGAATTATGGAAGAATCTTTATTACAAATTGATTGATTTTGCATATATGGACTCATTATGGACGTTTTATTCAGCTATGTCACTCTTTTATTTTTTGTAGCTATTATTTAGCAGCGCTACATCACTGATTTATTTTTAATGGATATCACCATTGTTAGTATGCTTGGCACTAAATAGAAATGCGAGGACTTACCATATCATAGATATTAACCCCTAAGGGTAAAACAAATCTTAACGCCTAAGCACAATTTTGCAACTTTGACATGTGTGTTGCAAAAGCATTCATCTCATCACAATTACTTTGTGTATCCAGGTGGATTATACCTTGTTTCTTTTTCAGGACAAATTGGGCTTTCATTTGGTGGCAAATGGTAATGGATATCTCCTGATTTATTTTTATTATCAAATAAATGATAATGTGAAAAAAATATATATAAAAAATTATATATAAAAAATTATTCATAAATCATTAAATATTCAAAATCAAAATATAAAAATATATATTGCCCCAGAGCAAAAAGTGCTTGTTGTGAGTCCAATTGTTCAGCATTTAGCTCTGGTGAGTGATTCAACATTTTTTGGTGGTGGCTTCAACACAGTATGGACATTATTTGAAGACTTTTTGATTTGGAATATTTAATGATTTATAAATAATTTTTTATATATAATTTTTTATATATATTTTTTTCACATTATTATTTAGCGCATTCATTTTATTTATTTGTTTGAACAAAAAATTAATTTGGGATTTTTTGGAGTGGAATTTGCTGCTTTAGAGATTTAGGGTGTAGCACTTTTCTAAAAACACTATTTATTTTTATTATCAAAGGAAAACTGGCCCAAAATAGTAACAAAAAAAACCAAATTTCAATGTAACTGTATATTTCTCGCTACTACCATAACCTACCACCAATCAATCGCCCCAAATAATTTCTCCTGCTCCTGACGATTGCAGTGATACCTCATATGTGTATGTTAGTTGTTTGTAGCCGTAGTACAGCCCATCAATAATAGTGCACATTAATAGACACTGATGCTAATTTAAAGAATTGAAAAAAAAAATCTTGACAGGAAAAAAAAATCCTGACACTTGACCCTGAATTTTGACCATGAACGTTGACCTTGACCCAAAAGTTAACCCTGGCACTGACCTAGGTCAAACCTTTTTTCAATTTCTTTCCTTTTTTTTTCTTTCTTTTTCTTTCTTTTTCTCTCTTTCTTTTTCTCTTTTGTTTTTTTCCTCTCTGAAAGGACAGAGAGCAGGGGCGGGCTGACAACTCATGGGGCCCCCGGGCAATAGGGGATCATGGGGCCCCTGTGTCCTTGCCCAAACTCAAAAAAGCCTATGAAAAAGGTACCAGGGGCATCTCATGGGGCCCCCTACTGACCCCGGTCCCTCGGGCAGTGCCCGAGTTTCCAAATGGTCAGTCCACCCCTGACAGAGAGAGAGATAATCTATCTCTCTCCTCCATTTAGAGAGAGAAATCACAGGGGCGGGATTCACAGTGATTGATCCCTGTGATAGCCAATCAGAGGCAATCACAGCGATCGGTTGACCTTGAATCAGGAGTTCCGGGTCCTAATTGTTATAAGAGGACCCAGGACTTTTAGTTAGACTCAGGTCTCCGTGCCGGGAACGCACTGTGCAGCGCTCTCCCAGCACAAAGACAGCTATGCAAATTAGCGGCCCCACGGAAAAAAGCCCAGTCCAGTGGGGCCGCTAATTTGCATACGGTTATCGTGAAGGGGTTAAATGTCAAGTCAGGGACATCTTTAACTACGGATGCTAGAATGTGATGATGTGATTTGTAGCATCACAGACACGGGATAGAGATGATGGGACTTGTAGTATCACAGACACTGGATAGATATGCCGGGACTTGTAGTATCACAGACACGGGATAGAGATGATGGGACTTGTAGTATCACAGACACAAAATAGAGATGCCGGGACTTGTAGTATCACAGACACGGGATAGAGATGATGGGACTTGTAGTATCACAGACACAAAATAGAGATGCCGGGACTTGTAGTATCACAGACACGGGATAGAGATGATGGGACTTGTAGTATCACAGACACAAAATAGAGATGCCGGGACTTGTAGTATCACAGACACGGGATAGAGATGATGGGACTTGTAGTATCACAGACACTGGATAGAGATGATGGGACTTGTAGTATCAAAGGCACTGGATAGAGATGCTGGGACTTGTAGTATCACAGACACTTGATAGAGATGCCGGGACTTGTAGTATCATAGACACAGGATAGAGATGCTGGGACTTGTAGCATCACATACACGGGATAGGGTTGCCGGGACTTGTAGTATCACAGACACAGGATAGAGATGATGGGACTTGTAGTATCACAGACATGGGATAGAGATGCCGGGACTTGTAGTATCACAGACACTGGATAGAGATGATGGGACTTGTAGTGTCACAGACACTGGATAGAGATGCTGGGACTTGTAGTATCACAGACACTGGATAGAGATGATGGGACTTGTAGTATCACAGACACTGGATAGAGATGATTTGACCTGTAGTATCACAAACACGGGATAGAGATGATGGGACTTGTAGTATCACAGACACTGGATAGAGTTGATGGGACTTGTAGTATCACAGACACTGTACAGAGATGATGGGACTTCTAGTATCACAGACACGGGATAGAGATGATGGGACTTGTAGTATCACAGACACTGGATAGAGATGCTGGGACATGTAGTATCACAGACACGGGATAGAGATGATGAGACTTGTAGTATCACAGACACGGGATAGAGATGATGGGACTTGTAGTATCACAGACACTGGACAGAGATGCTGGGACTTGTAATATCACAGACACTGGATAGAGATGATGGGACTTGTAGTATAACGGACACTGGATAGAGATGCTGGGACGTGTAGTATCACAGACACGGGATAGAGATGATGGGACTTGTAGTATCACACACACTGGATAGAGATGATGGGGCTTGTAGTATCACAGACACGGGATAGAGATGATGGGACTTGTAGTATCACAGACACTGGATAGAGATGCTGGGACTTGTAGTATCACATACACGGGATAGAGATTATGGGACTTGTAGTATCACAGACACTGGATTGAGATGATGGGACATGTAGTATCACAGACACTGGACAGAGATGATGGGACTTGTAGTATAACGGACACTGGATAGAGATGCTGGGACTTGTAGTATCACATACACGGGATAGAGATGATGGGACTTGTAGTATAACGGACACTGGATAGAGATGCCAGGACTTGTAGTATCACAGACACTGGATAGAGATGATGGGACTTGTAGTATCACAGACACTGGATAGAGATGATGGGACTTGTAGTATCACAGACATGGGATAGAGATGCCGGGACTTGTAGTATCACAGACACTGGATAGAGATGATGGGACTTGTAGTATCACAGGCACGGGGTAGAGATGCTGGGACTTGTAGTATCACAGACACTGGATAGAGATGCCAGGACTTTTATTATCACAGACACTGGATAGAGATGATGGGACTTGTGGTATCACAGACACGGGATAGAGATGATGGGACTTGTAGTATCACGGACACTGGATAGAGATGCCGGGACCTGTAGTATCACGGACACGGGATAGAGATGCCGGGACTTGTAGTATCACGGACACAGGATAGAGATGCTGGGACCTGTAGTATCACAGACACTGGATAGAGATGATGGGACTTGTAGTATCACAGACACGGGATACAGATGCTGGGACCTGTAGTATCACAGACACTGGATAGAGATGATGGGACTTGTAGTATCACAGACACGGGATAGAGATGATGGGACTTGTAGTATCACAGACACTGGATAGAGATGCTGGGACTTGTATTATCACAGACATTAGATAGAAAAGTTGGGACTTGTAGTATCACAGACACTGGATATAGATGATGGGACTTGTAGTATCACAGACACTGGATAGAGATGCCAGGACTTGTAGTATCACAGACCCTGGATTGAGATGATGGGACATGTAGTATCATAGACACTGGACAGAGATGCTGGGACTTGTAGTATCACAGACACGGGATACAGATGCTGGGACCTGTAGTATCACAGACACTGGATAGAGATGATGGGACTTGTAGTATCACAGACACGGGATAGAGATGATGGGACTTGTAGTATCACAGACACTGGATAGAGATGCTGGGACTTGTATTATCACAGACATTAGATAGAAAAGTTGGGACTTGTAGTATCACAGACACTGGATATAGATGATGGGACTTGTAGTATCACAGACACTGGATAGAGATGCCAGGACTTGTAGTATCACAGACACGGGATTGAGATGATGGGACATGTAGTATCATAGACACTGGACAGAGATGCTGGGACTTGTAGTATCAAAGGCACTGGATAGAGATGCTGGGACTTGTAGTATCACAGACACAGGATAGAGATGCCGGGACTTGTAGTATCACAGACACTGGATAGAGATGATGGGACTTGTAGTATCACAGACACGGGATAGAGATGATGGGACTTTTTGTATCACGGACACAGGATAGAGATGCTGGGACCTGTAGTATCACGGACACAGGATAGAGATGCCGGGACTTGTAGTATCACGGACACGGGATAGAGATGCTGGGACCTGTAGTATCACGGGCACAGGATAGAGATGCTGGGACTTGTAGTATCAGAGACACTGGATAGAGATGTTGGGACTTGTAGTATCACAGACACTGGATAGAGATGATGGGACTTGTAGTATCACAGAAACTGGATAGAGATGATGGGTCTTGTAGTATCACAGACACTGGATAGAGATGATGGGACTTGTAGTATCACAGACACTGGATAGAGATGTTGGGACTTATAGGATCAAGGACATTTTGTAGAGATGCTGGGACTTTTTTTATGTACTGGAAAACAAAATACGGTGAAACAACGGAGGAATGAAACATATCAGAGGAGATTGTAGAAATTTAAAATTGCTAAACTTTTTTTCTCAGTTTGAATAGAGTGGAGAATGATTAGATGGTTAGGATTAGAGATGAGCGAAGTATTCAAAAATTCGATTCGACTGATTCGGCGAATTCGTGGAAAAATTTTGATTCGAGTTGAATATATTCGCTGCGAATTTAACTTATAAAAGGGTGTTTCTAGGCTTCAGAGAGCCTTTATATTAGTGCAGAACACTGTACCTTTAATTTAAATGCCCTTGGAGTCTGCTGGGGAAGAGAAATAATACTGACAGTCAGTATGACATGCAGATGAGTGCCGTCGATCTTAGAATCACCGCACACTTCACTCATTTGGGCAGTCACGGGGCCAAAACCAGAGTGTGGAGCCACAGTGTGGCGGTGGAGGCAGCAGCAATGGGAGGCCATACAGAACCCTATGACAAAAATGGAAACCACCAGCAGTGTGAGGAGACCTGAAAGTGGCACATGGCAGAGTGTGGCGATGGAGACAGCAGCAATGGGAGGCCGTACAGGGACCCATGAGACACTCTGGACCTGGCAGCAGCATGAGGAGGCGGTACAGGGGCCCATGACAGATTACGGGCCTGGCAGCAGCATGAGGAGTTGGTACGGGGGCCCATGGCAGATTACGGGCCTGGCAGCAGCAATGGGAGGCCGTACAGGGACCCATGACACACTCTGGACCTGGCAGCAGCATGAGGAGGCGGTACAGGGGCCCATGACAGATTACGGGCCTGGCAGCAGCATGAGGAGTCGGTACGGGGGCCCATGACACACTCTGGACCTGGCAGCAGCATGAGGAGGCGGAACAGGGGCGCATGACAGATTACGAGCCTGGCAGCAGCAACTTGGACAGGAGGACGTTCAGCTTCTGCACCGTCGGGTGCGTGCTCGCAAACTGTTGTCTCTTGGAAACGGATTCCAAGAAAGACTGCTGACGGAATCCGTGAAGAGGAGTAGCAGGAGAAGGAGCATCTGAACGAGCGGAATATGCCAACAAGCGACAACAGGGGCCCATGACAGATTACGGGCCTGGCAGCAGCATGAGGAGTCGGTACGGGGGCCCATGGCAGATTAGGGGCCTGGCAGCAGCTATGGGAGGCCCGTAATCTGCCAGCACCCTATAGCAAATAATGGAACACACCAGCAGTGTGTGAGGAGACCTGAAAGTGGCACATGGCAGAGTGTGGCGATGGAGACAGCAGCAATGGGAGGCCGTACAGGGACCCATGAGAGACTCTGGACCTGGCAGCAGCATGAGGAGGCGGTACAGGGGCCCATGGCAGATTAGGGGCCTGGCAGCAGCTATGGGAGGCCCGTAATCTGCCAGCACCCTATGACAAAAAATGTAACACACCAGCAGTGTGAGGAGATCTGAAAGTGGCACATGGCAGAGTGTGGCGATGGAGACAGCAGCAATGGGAGGCCGTACAGGGACCCATGAGAGACTCTGGACTTGGCAGCAGCATGAGGAGGCAGTATAGGGGCCCATGGCAGATTAGGGGCCTGCAGCAGCTATAGGAGGCCCGTAATCTGCCAGCACCCTATGACAAAAAATGGAACACACCAGCAGTGTGAGGAGACCTGAAAGTGGCACATGGCATGAGACACTGTGGACCTGGCAGCAGCATAAGGAGGCGGTACAGGGGCCCATGGCAGATTATGGTCCTGGCAGCAGCTATAGGAGGCACGTAATCTGCCAGCACCCTATGACAAAAAATTGAACACACCAGCAGTGTGAGGAGACCTGAAAGTGGCAAATGGCAGAGTGTGGCGATGGAGACAGCAGCAATGGGAGGCCGTACAGGGACCCATGAGAGACTCTGGACTTGGCAGCAGCATGAGGAGGCGGTATAGGGGCCCATGGCAGATTAGGGGCCTGGCAGCAGCTATAGGAGGCCCGTAATCTGCCAGCACCCTATGACAAAAAATGGAACACACCAGCAGTGTGAGGAGACCTGAAAGTGGCACATGGCATGAGACACTGTGGACCTGGCAGCAGCATGAGGAGGCGATACAGGGGCCCATGGCAGATTAGGGGCCTGGCAGCAGCTATGGGAGGCCCGTAATCTGCCAGCACCCTATGTCAAAAAATTGAACACACCAGCAGTGTGAGGAGACCTGAAAGTGGCACATGGCATGAGACACTGTGGACCTGGCAGCAGCATGAGGAGGCGGTACAGGGGCCCATGGCAGATTAGGGGCCTGGCAGCAGCTATGGGAGGCCCGTAATCTGCCAGCACCCTATGTCAAAAAATTGAACTCACCAGCAGTGTGTGAGGAGACCTGAAAGTGGCACATGGAAGAGTGTGGCGATGGAGACAGCAGCAATGGGAGGCCGTACAGGGACCCATGAGAGACTCTGGACCTGGCAGCAGCATGAGGAGGCGGTATAGGGGCCCATGGCAGATTAGGGGCCTGGCAGCAGCTATAGGAGGCCCGTAATCTGCCAGCACCCTATGACAAAAAATGGAACACACCAGCAGTGTGAGGAGACCTGAAAGTGGCACATGGCATGAGACACTGTGGACCTGGCAGCAGCATGAGGAGGCGGTACAGGGGCCCATGGCAGATTAGGGGCCTGGCAGCAGCTATGGGAGGCCCGTAATCTGCCAGCACCCTATGACAAAAAATGGAACACATCAGCAGTGTGAGGAGACCTGAAAGTGGCACATGGCAGAGTGTGGCGATGGAGACAGCAGCAATGGGAGGCCGTACAGGGACCCATGACAGACTCTGGACTTGGCAGCAGCATGAGGAGGCGGTATAGGGGCCCATGGCAGATTAGGGGCCTGGCAGCAGCTATAGGAGGCCCGTAATCTGCCAGCGCCCTATGTCAAAAAATTGAACACACCAGCAGTGTGTGAGGAGACCTGAAAGTGGCACATGGCAGAGTGTGGCGATGGAGACAGCAGCAATGGGAGGCCGTACAGGGACCCATGAGAGACTCTGGACTTGGCAGCAGCATGGGGAGGCGGTATAGGGGCCCATGGCAGATTAGGGGCCTGGCAGCAGCTATGGGAGGCCCGTAATCTGCCAGCACCCTATGTCAAAAAATTGAACACACCAGCAGTGTGTGAGGAGACCTGAAAGTGGCACGTGGCAGAGTGTGGCGATGGAGACAGCAGCAATGGGAGGCCGTACAGGGACCCATGAGAGACTCTGGACTTGGCAGCAGCATGAGGAGGCGGTATAGGGGCCCATGGCAGATTAGGGGCCTGGCAGCAGCTATAGGAGGCCCGTAATCTGCCAGCACCCTATGTCAAAAAATTGAACACACCAGCAGTGTGTGAGGAGACCTGAAAGTGGCACATGGCAGAGTGTGGCGATGGAGACAGCAGCAATGGGAGGCCGTACAGGGACCCATGAGAGACTCTGGACTTGGCAGCAGCATGAGGAGGCGGTATAGGGGCCCATGGCAGATTAGGGGCCTGGCAGCAGCTATAGGAGGCCCGTAATCTGCCAGCACCCTACGTCAAAAAATGGAACACACCAGCAGTGTGAGGAGACCTGAAAGTGGCACATGGCAGAGTGTGGTGATAGACACAGCAGCAATGGGAGGCCGTACAGGGACCCATGAGAGACTCTGGACTTGGCAGCAGCATGAGGAGGCGGTATAGGGGCCCATGGCAGATTAGGGGCCTGGCAGCAGCTATGGGAGGCCCGTAATCTGCCAGCACCCTATGTTAAAAAATTGAACACACCAGCAGTGTGTGAGGAGACCTGAAAGTGGCACATGGCAGAGCGTGGCGATGGAGACAGCAGCAATGGGAGGCCGTACAGGGACCCATGAGAGACTCTGGACTTGGCAGCAGCATGAGGAGGCGGTGTAGGGGCCCATGGCAGATTAGGGGCCTGGCAGCAGCTATGGGAGGTTCGTAATCTGCCAGCACCCTATGTCAAAAAATTGAACACACCAGCAGTGTGAGGAGACCTGAAAGTGGCACATGGCATGAGACACTGTGGACCTGGCAGCAGCATGAGGAGGCGGTACAGGGGCCCATGGCAGATTAGGGGCCTGGCAGCAGCTATGGGAGGCCCGTAATCTGCCAGCACCCTATGTCAAAAAATTGAACACACCAGCAGTGTGTGAGGAGACCTGAAAGTGGCACATGGCAGAGTGTGGCGATGGAGACAGCAGCAATGGGAGGCCGTACAGGGACCCATGAGAGACTCTGGACCTGGCAGCAGCATGAGGAGGTGGTATAGGGCCCCATGGCAGATTAGGGGCCTGGCAGCAGCTATGGGAGGCCCGTAATCTGCCAGCACCCTATGTCAAAAAATTTAACACACCAGCAGTGTGTGAGGAGACCTGAAAGTGGCACCTGGCAGAGTGTGGCGATGGAGACAGCAGCAATGGGAGGCCGTACAGGGACCCATGAGAGACTCTGGACTTGGCAGCAGCATGAGGAGGCGGTATAGGGGCCCATGGCAGATTAGGGGCCTGGCAGCAGCTATAGGAGGCCCGTAATCTGCCAGCACCCTATGTCAAAAAATTGAACACACCAGCAGTGTGTGAGGAGACCTGAAAGTGGCACATGGCAGAGTGTGGCGATGGAGACAGCAGCAATGGGAGGCCGTACAGGGACCCATGAGAGACTCTGGACTTGGCAGCAGCATGAGGAGGCGGTATAGGGGCCCATGGCAGATTAGGGGCCTGGCAGCAGCTATAGGAGGCCCCTAATCTGCCAGCACCCTATGTCAAAAAATGGAACACACCAGCAGTGTGTGAGGAGACCTGAAAGTGGCACATGGCAGAGTGTGGCGATGGAGACAGCAGCAATGAGAGGCTGTACAGGGACCCATGAGAGACTCTGGACTTGGCAGCAGCATGAGGAGGCGGTATAGGGGCCCATGGCAGATTAGGGGCCTGGCAGCAGCTATAGGAGGCCCGTAATATGCCAGCACCCTATGTCAAAAAATTGAACACACCAGCAGTGTGTGAGGAGACCTGAAAGTGGCACGTGGCAGAGTGAGGCGATGGAGACAGCAGCAATGGGAGGCCGTACAGGGACCCATGAGAGACTCTGGACTTGGCAGCAGCATGAGGAGGCGGTATAGGGGACCATGGCAGATTAGGGGCCTGGCAGCAGCTATAGGAGGCCCGTAATCTGCCAGCACCCTATGTCAAAAAATGGAACACATTAGCAGTGTGTGAGGAGACCTGAAAGTGGCACATGGCAGAGTGTGGCGATGGAGACAGCAGCAATGGGAGGCCGTACAGGGACCCATGAAAGACTCTGGACTTGGCAGCAGCATGAGGAGGCGGTATAGGGGCCCATGGCAGATTAGGGGCCTGGCAGCAGCTATGGGAGGCCCGTAATCTGCCAGCACCCTATGTCAAAAAATTGAACACACCAGCAGTGTGTGAGGAGACCTGAAAGTGGCACATGGCAGAGTGTGGCGATGGAGACAGCAGCAATGGGAGGCCGTACAGGGACCCATGAGAGACTCTGGACTTGGCAGCAGCATGAGGAGGCGGTATAGGGGCCCATGACAGATTAGGGGCCTGGCAGCAGCTATGGGAGGCCCGTAATCTGCCAGCACCCTATGTCAAAAAATTGAACACACCAGCAGTGTGTGAGGAGACCTGAAAGTGGCACATGGCAGAGTGTGGCGATGGAGACAGCAGCAATGGGAGGCCGTACAGGGACCCATGAGAGACTCTGGACTTGGCAGCAGCATGAGGAGGCGGTATAGGGGCCCATGGCAGATTAGGGGCCTGGCAGCAGCTATAGGAGGCCCGTAATCTGCCAGCACCCTATGTCAAAAAATTGAACACACCAGCAGTGTGTGAGGAGACCTGAAAGTGGCACATGGCAGAGTGTGGCGATGGAGACAGCAGCAATGGGAGGCCGTACAGGGACCCATGAGAGACTCTGGACTTGGCAGCAGCATGAGGAGGCGGTATAGGGGCCCATGGCAGATTAGGGGCCTGGCAGCAGCTATGGGAGGCCCGTAATCTGCCAGCATCCTATGTCAAAAAATTGAACACACCAGCAGTGTGTGAGGAGACCTGAAAGTGGCACATGGCAGAGTGTGGCGATGGAGACAGCAGCAATGGGAGGCCGTACAGGGACCCATGACAGACTCTGGACTTGGCAGCAGCATGAGGAGGCGGTATAGGGGCCCATGGCAGATTAGGGGCCTGGCAGCAGCTATGGGAGGTCCGTAATCTACCAGCACCCTATGTCAAAAAATTTAACACACCAGCAGTGTGAGGAGACCTGAAAGTGGCACATGGCATGAGACACTGTGGACCTGGCAGCAGCATGAGGAGGCGGTACAGGGGCCCATGGCAGATTAGGGGCCTGGCAGCAGCTATGGGAGGCCCGTAATCTGCCAGCACCCTATGTCAAAAAATTGAACACACCAGCAGTGTGTGAGGAGACCTTAAAGTGGCACATGGCAGAGTGTGGCGATGGAGACAGCAGCAATGGGAGGCCGTACAGGGACCCATGACAGACTCTGGACTTGGCAGCAGCATGAGGAGGCGGTATAGGGGCCCATGGCAGATTAGGGGCCTGGCAGCAGCTATGGGAGGCCCGTAATCTGCCAGCACCCTATGTCAAAAAATTGAACACACCAGCAGTGTGAGGAGACCTGAAAGTGGCACATGGCATGAGTCACTGTGGACCTGACAGCAGCATGAGGAGGCGGTACAGGGGCCCATGGCAGATTATGGTCCTGGCAGCAGCTATGGGAGGCCGTACAGGGACCCATGAGAGACTCTGGACCTGGCAGCAGCATGAGAAGGCGGTATAGGGCCCCATGGCAGATTAGGGGCCTGGCAGCAGCTATGGGAGGCCCGTAATCTGCCAGCACCCTATGTCAAAAAATTGAACACACCAGCAGTGTGTGAGGAGACCTGAAAGTGGCACATGGCAGAGTGTGGCGATGGAGACAGCAGCAATGGGAGGCCGTACAGGGACCCATGAGAGACTCTGGACTTGGCAGCAGCATGAGGAGGCGGTATAGGGGCCCATGGCAGATTAGGGGCCTGGCAGCAGCTATGGGAGGTCCGTAATCTGCCAGCACCCTATGTCAAAAAATTGAACACACCAGCAGTGTGAGGAGACCTGAAAGTGGCACATGGCATGAGACACTGTGGACCTGGCAGCAGCATGAGGAGGCGGTACAGGGGCCCATGGCAGATTAGGGGCCTGGCAGCAGCTATGGGAGGCCCGTATTCTGCCAGCACCCTATGTCAAAAAATTGAACACACCAGCAGTGTGTGAGGAGACCTTAAAGTGGCACATGGCAGAGTGTGGCGATGGAGACAGCAGCAATGGGAGGCCGTACAGGGACCCATGACAGACTCTGGACTTGGCAGCAGCATGAGGAGGCGGTATAGGGGCCCATGGCAGATTAGGGGCCTGGCAGCAGCTATGGGAGGCCCGTAATCTGCCAGCACCCTATGTCAAAAAATTGAACACACCAGCAGTGTGAGGAGACCTGAAAGTGGCACATGGCATGAGTCACTGTGGACCTGACAGCAGCATGAGGAGGCGGTACAGGGGCCCATGGCAGATTATGGTCCTGGCAGCAGCTATGGGAGGCCGTACAGGGACCCATGAGAGACTCTGGACCTGGCAGCAGCATGAGAAGGCGGTATAGGGCCCCATGGCAGATTAGGGGCCTGGCAGCAGCTATGGGAGGCCCGTAATCTGCCAGCACCCTATGTCAAAAAATTGAACACACCAGCAGTGTGTGAGGAGACCTGAAAGTGGCACATGGCAGAGTGTGGCGATGGAGACAGCAGCAATGGGAGGCCGTACAGGGACCCATGAGAGACTCTGGACTTGGCAGCAGCATGAGGAGGCGGTATAGGGGCCCATGGCAGATTAGGGGCCTGGCAGCAGCTATGGGAGGTCCGTAATCTGCCAGCACCCTATGTCAAAAAATTGAACACACCAGCAGTGTGAGGAGACCTGAAAGTGGCACATGGCATGAGACACTGTGGACCTGGCAGCAGCATGAGGAGGCGGTACAGGGGCCCATGGCAGATTAGGGGCCTGGCAGCAGCTATGGGAGGCCCGTATTCTGCCAGCACCCTATGTCAAAAAATTGAACACACCAGCAGTGTGTGAGGAGACCAGAAAGTGGCACATGGCAGAGTGTGGCGATGGAGACAGCAGCAATGGGAGGCCGTACAGGGACCCATGAGAGACTCTGGACTTGGCAGCAGCATGAGAAGGCGGTATAGGGGCCCATGGCAGATTAGGGGCCTGGCAGCAGCTATGGGAGGCCCGTAATCTGCCAGCACCCTATGTCAAAAAATTGAACACACCAGCAGTGTGAGGAGACCTGAAAGTGGCACATGGCATGAGACACTGTGGACCTGGTAGCAGCATGAGGAGGCGGTACAGGGGCCCATGGCAGATTATGGTCCTGGCAGCAGCTATGAGAGGCCCGTAATCTGCCAGCACCCTATGACAAAAAATGGAACACACCAGCAGTGTGAGGAGACGTGAAAGTGGCACATGGCAGGGGCATGATTCATGGCGGATTTAGTCAGTTGTGTCAGGAACTGGTGGTTTGAAATCCAGACTAATCCACGCCTGATTCATTTTCACAAACGTGAGTCTCTCCACACTTTGGGTGGACAGTCGTGTCCTCCGCGGAGTTACAATTCCTCCTGCCGCACTAAACACGCGCTCCGATGCCACGCTACTGGCCGGGCATGACAGCCTTTCAAGGGCAAATTCAGCTAGTTGGGGCCAAAGGTCAAGTTTCGTTGCCCAGTAGTCAAGGGGATTGTCTACCTCGGTTGGCAGGGTGCTGTCCAAGTAGGCCCAAGCCTGTTGTTTGAGGTCCTGCTCCAGGTCCACCTGATGCTGCTGCTGCTGCGGCTGGTTAGTAGTTTCCTCACTGCGCTGGTGAAGAAAGCTACTCATCATCGACTGCAGACTGAGGCAGCCGCTGCTGGTGGAGCTACCACTGCTCCTACCACCCCACCCCTCCCCTGCTGCCATGGCAGCGGAACGCGAGCGCACAGGGCCCACAGTGTCTGAGGATGGACGTTGGCGCACAAAGGCAGAGACCAACTGACTACATAGGTGGTTTTTATAGTACGTTATTTTGGCCTCCCTCTCAGCAGGTGTGAAAAAGGCCACCATTTTTGAACGGTAGCGAGGGTCCAACAAGGTGGACAGCCAAAAGTCATCCCTCTGTCTGATGGTTATTATTCGGCTGTCGCTACGCAAGCAACCGAGCATGCTATGGGCCATTTGTGCCAAGGAATGCGAGGGACTCTCTGCCTCCATCTCCACAGCATACTGCCACGGTGCATCTGGGTCCTCTGTCTCCTCCTCCTCCTCCTCTACCAGATGCTCCTGCTCCTCCACTCCTGTCCGCTGAGTGGAAAAACCACCCATTTCACTCAATAATTCCTGAGCACAAATGTCCTCCTCTACCTCCTCCTCTTCTTCCTGTCCTGCCCCCACAGGGGTCATGTGGCGTTGAGATCTGTGCGCCACGTCTACCGCACCCTGACCAGCCATTGTTAACAGCATTTGTTCCAGGACGTGCAACAGAGGAATGACGTCGTTCATCCCATAGTCCTAGCGTGGCCTCCTCAAAGGGCCTGAGCAAGCGACAGGTGTCACGCATGAGCTGCCAATGGCTGACATCGAAGTTACACAGGGGAGTACCTTTATCCGCTTGTAACATCAGGAAATCGGTGATGGCCTTTCGCTGTTCGTAAAGGCGGTCAAACATGTGTAGGCTTGAATTCCACCTTGTTGCAACGTCGCAGATCAGGCGATGCTGTGGAATTCCGTTCTGCCACTGCAGCTCAAGGAGGGTGTGCTTTGCGGTGTAGGAATGGCTGAAATGCATGCAAAGTTTACGTGACATTTTAAGGATGTCTTGCAGTGGGATGGTGGATTTTAGGAACCGCTTGACAACCAGATTGAACACGTGAGCCATGCATGGCGCATGGCACAACCTTCCTTGACGCAGAGCAGACACCATGTTCTTTCCGTTGTCGGTCAACATGGTTCCGATTTTCAGTTTGCGCGGAGACAGCCATCTGTCGATTTCTCTGTTCATTACACTCAGAAGTTCCTCCCCTGTGTGACTACGTTCGCCAAGGCATACCAGTTGCAGCACAGCGTGACACCGTTGCGCCCTGCACATGTGATATGCCGGTCGGGTAATGGGACTTGGCACGGGGGTGGAGGCTGAGGACACGAAGGAAGAAGAGGTGGTAGAGGCGGACATCTTTTGTGGACCAAGGACGTGCAAACGTGGAGGCAAAAGTGGCGTGACCTGTCCAAGTTGCTGGTGCGGCTGTGACGGCACCACGTTCACCCAGTGGGCCGTAAATGACATGTACTGTCCCTGACCGTAGTTACAGCTCCACACGTCGGCACTGCCGTGCACTTTGGCAGAGACCGACATGCTCAAAGACTGGCCCACCATCTCTTCTACATGTGAATGCAGGGCTGGCACTGCCTTTTTGGCGAAGAAATGACGGCTTGGCACTCTCCACCGCGGCGCGGCACAAGTAATCATTTCTCGGAAAGGTGCTGAGTCCACCACTTGGAAAGGGAGGGACTGCAGCACCAGCAACTTGGACAGGAGGACGTTCAGCTTTTGCACCGTCGGGTGCGTGCTCGCAAACTGTTGTCTCTTGGAAACGGATTCCAAGAAAGACTGCTGACGGAATCCGTGAAGAGGAGTAGCAGGAGAAGGAGCATCTGAACGAGCGGAAGATGCCAACGAGCGACAACTCCCCTCAGCAGAGGTGTTGGAGCCTTGACTGGCTGATAGAGGGCGATTGACGTCGGGTGACGGAGCAAGTAACGGAGCGGGTGATGGAGCCGGGGCTGGGGCGGGCAGAACTGCCGTATCTTTATCACGGTTTTCCCAGGCCACCAAATGGCGACGCTGCATATGCTGCCGCAACGCTGTAGTCCCAACATGTGCCCCCTGGCCACGCTTGACTTTCTGGCCACATAGTCGACATACGGCTACGTTTACTTCCTCGGGCGGCTTGACAAAAAATTGCCACACCGCCGAGTAGGAAACTTTGCCCCCGATACTCCTCACTGGCTGACTGCTGCTTCCTCCGTGCACACCGGCACCACTACTGGCCGTGGTGGTAGGCTGCAGTGGAGCTGGTGCTGTACTCCGTGGCCGTTTGCCTCCACTGACACTGCTGCGACCCTGCTGCCTCCTGGGCAACCCACCGACTGTTTTGCTCGCTGCCAAGCTGCCACCCTCTTCTCCTGATGATGCGGAAGCAATAGCCTGATGACGACGAGGCTGCCAAGTGCGATCAGCCTCATCATCATCAATTAGGGTCTCCGCCTCACTACTAGCCCCCTCGGCTGCGTGTGGGTCAGGAGACAGACCTGTCTCTAGACCGGCTACCGAGCCACTCTCCTCGCCACTACTTCTTCGCCTGGCTGCTGAAGAGGCGGATGTCTCCCCCCGTTCCTGACCGCCCTCTGTTAGCTCTTCCTCACTGTACAGTGGGGCTGAGCCCACAGCATGCGATACTTCGCTTGGTGAGGGAACACCAAAGGACAGGGGCAGGTAGAGGACACGTGATTTCAGTGGGCTTGCTCCCGGGCCATGCCAACTAACGGTTGTGTCTGACGTACCCACCGACCGTTGGCTGTAGGTGTCAGAGGTGACCTGGGAAGAGGAAGACGACCGAGCCAACCAATCGATGACGGCAGGGTTGTCGGTGGAGACACGACCGCTGGATGACACCGGGAGCACTGGCCTCTGGCTGCGACTAGTGCTGCCTCGACCCCTTCCTCTGCTGCCACGTCTGCTCGCTCCTAAAACATTGCCTCCTCTGCCACTCCTCTGCATGTTGTCTGACATACTCTTTAATTAAACGATTCTGTGTCCCTGAGTAACAATTCTGTGTCTGTCCCTGAGTAACAATTCTGTGTCCCTGAGTAACGTTTCTGTGGCCCTAAGTAACAGTTCTGTGGCCCTCAGTAACAATTCTGTGTCCCTCAGTAACAATTCTGTGTCCCTCAGTAACAATTCTGTGTCTGTCCCTGAGTAACAATTCTGTGTCTGTCCCTGAGTAACAATTCTGTGTCCCTGAGTAACGTTTCTCTGGCCCTAAGTAACAGTTCTGTGGCCCTCAGTAACAATTCTGTGTCCCTCAGTAACAATTCTGTGTCTGTCCCTGAGTAACAATTCTGTGTCTGTCCCTGAGTAACAATTCTGTGTCCCTCAGTAACAATTCTGTATCCCTCAGTAACAATTCTGTGTCCCTCAGTAACAATTCTGTGTCCCTGAGAAACAATTCTGTGTCCCTCAGTAACAATTCTGTGTCCCTGAGAAACAATTCTGTGTCCCTCAGTAACAATTCTGTGTCCCTGAGTAACAATTCTGTGTCTGTCCCTGAGTAACAATTCTGTGTCCCTGAGTAACGTTTCTGTGGCCCTAAGTAACAGTTCTGTGGCCCTCAGTAACAATTCTGTGTCCCTCAGTAACAATTCTGTGTCCCTCAGTAACAATTCTGTGTCTGTCCCTGAGTAACAATTCTGTGTCTGTCCCTGAGTAACAATTCTGTGTCCCTGAGTAACGTTTCTCTGGCCCTAAGTAACAGTTCTGTGGCCCTCAGTAACAATTCTGTGTCCCTCAGTAACAATTCTGTGTCTGTCCCTGAGTAACAATTCTGTGTCCCTCAGTAACAATTCTGTGTCCCTCAGTAACAATTCTGTGTCCCTCAGTAACAATTCTGTGTCCCTGAGTAACAATTCTGTGTCCCTCAGTAACAATTCTGTGTCCCTGAGAAACAATTCTGTGTCCCTCAGTAACAATTCTGTGTCCCTGAGTAACAATTCTGTGTCTGTCCCTGAGTAACAATTATGTTTCTGTCCCTGAGTAACAATTCTGTGTCCCTAAGTAACGTTTCTGTGGCCCTAAGTAACGGTTCTGTGGCCCTCAGTAACAAATCTGTGTCCCTCAGTAACAATTCTGTGTCTGTCCCTGAGTAACAATTCTGTGTCCCTAAGTAACGTTTCTGTGGCCCTAAGTAACGTTTCTGTGGCCCTAAGTAACGATTCTGTGGCCCTAAGTAACGTTTCTGTAGCCCTAAGTAACGTTTCTGTGGCCCTAAGTAACGTTTCTGTGGCCCTAAGTAACAGTTCTGTGGCCCTCAGTAACAGTTCTGTGGCCCTCAGTAACAATTCTGAGTCCCTCAGTAACAATTCTGTGTCTGTCCCTGAGTAACAATTCTGTGTCCCTAAGTAACGTTTCTGTGGCCCTAAGTAACTTTTCTGTGGCCCTAAGTAACGATTCTGTGGTCCTAAGTAACGATTCTGTGGCCCTAAGTAACGTTTCTGTGGCCCTAAGTAACGATTCTGTGGCCCTAAGTAACGTTTCTGTGGCCCTAAGTAACGTTTCTGTGGCCCTAAGTAACAGTTCTGTGGCCCTCAGTAACAGTTCTGTGGCCCTCAGTAACAATTCTGTGTCCCTCAGTAACAATTCTGTGTCTGTCCCTGAGTAACAATTCTGTGTCCCTAAGTAACGTTTCTGTGGCCCTAAGTAACGGTTCTGTGGCCCTCAGTAACAATTCTGTGTCCCTCAGTAACAATTCTGTGTCTGTCCCTAAGTAACAATTCTGTGGCCCTAAGTAACGTTTCTGTGGCCCTAAGTAACGTTTCTGTGGCCCTAAGTAACGTTTCTGTGTCCCTCAGTAGCAATTCTGTATCCCTCAGTAACAATTCTGTGTCTTTCCCTGAGTAACAATTCTGTGTCCCTAAGTAACAATTCTGTGGCCCTAAGTAAAGTTTCTGTGGCCCTAAGTAACGTTTCTGTGGTCCTAAGTAACGATTCTGTGGCCCTAAGTAACGTTTCTGTGTCCCTAAGTAACGTTTCTGTGGCCCTAAGTAACGGTTCTGTGGCCCTCAGTAACAATTCTGTGTCTGTCCCTAAGTAACAATTCTGTGACCCTAAGTAACGTTTCTGTGGCCCTAACGTTTCTGTGGCCCTAAGTAACGTTTCTGTGTCCCTCAGTAACAATTCTGTATCCCTCAGTAACAATTCTGTGTCTGTCCCTGAGTAACAATTCTGTGTCCCTAAGTAACGTTTCTGTGGCCCTAAGTAACGGTTCTGTGGCCCTCAGTAACAATTCTGTGTCCCTCAGTAACAATTCTGTGTCTGTCCCTAAGTAACAATTCTGTGGCCCTAAGTAAAGTTTCTGTGGCCCTGAGTAACGTTTCTGTGGCCCTAAGTAACGATTCTGTGGCCCTAAGTAACGTTTCTGTGGCCCTAATAACGTTTCTGTGGCCCTCAGTAACAAATCTGTGTCCCTCAGTAACAATTCTGTGTCTGTCCCTAAGTAACAATTCTGTGGCCCTAAGTAACGTTTCTGTGGCCCTAAGTAACGGTTCTGTGTCCCTCAGTAACAATTCTGTATCCCTCAGTAACAATTCTGTGTCTGTCCCTGAGTAACAATTCTGTGGCCCTAAGTAACGTTTCTGTGGCCCTAAGTAACATTTCTGTGTCCCTCAGTAACAATTCTGTATCCCTCAGTAAAAATTCTGTGTCTGTCCCTGAGTAACAATTCTGTGTCCCTAAGTAACGTTTCTGTGGCCCTAAGTAACGGTTCTGTGGCCCTCAGTAACAATTCTGTGTCCCTCAGTAACAATTCTGTGTCTGTCCCTAAGTAACAATTCTTTGGCCCTAAGTAACGTTTCTGTGGCCCTAAGTAACGATTCTGTGGCCCTAAGTAACGTTTCTGTGGCCCTAAGTAACGTTTCTGTGGCCCTCAGTAACAAATCTGTGTCCCTCAGTAACAATTCTGTGTCTGTCCCTAAGTAACAATTCTGTGGCCCTAATTAACGTTTCTGTGGCCCTAAGTAACGGTTCTGTGGCCCTCAGTAACAATTCTGTGTCCCTCAATAACAATTCTGTGTCTGTCCCTAAGTAACAATTCTGTGGCCCTAAGTAACGTTTCTGTGGCCCTAAGTAACGGTTCTGTGGCCCTCAGTAACAAATCTGTGTCCCTCAGTAACAATTCTGTGTCTGTCCCTGAGTAACAATTCTGTGTCCCTAAGTAACGTTTCTGTGGCCCTAAGTAACGTTTCTGTGGCCCTAAGTAACGATTCTGTGGCCCTAAGTAACGTTTCTGTAGCCCTAAGTAACGTTTCTGTGGCCCTAAGTAACGTTTCTGTGGCCCTAAGTAACAGTTCTGTGGCCCTCAGTAACAGTTCTGTGGCCCTCAGTAACAATTCTGAGTCCCTCAGTAACAATTCTGTGTCTGTCCCTGAGTAACAATTCTGTGTCCCTAAGTAACGTTTCTGTGGCCCTAAGTAACTTTTCTGTGGCCCTAAGTAACGATTCTGTGGTCCTAAGTAACGATTCTGTGGCCCTAAGTAACGTTTCTGTGGCCCTAAGTAACGATTCTGTGGCCCTAAGTAACGTTTCTGTGGCCCTAAGTAACGTTTCTGTGGCCCTAAGTAACAGTTCTGTGGCCCTCAGTAACAGTTCTGTGGCCCTCAGTAACAATTCTGTGTCCCTCAGTAACAATTCTGTGTCTGTCCCTGAGTAACAATTCTGTGTCCCTAAGTAACGTTTCTGTGGCCCTAAGTAACGGTTCTGTGGCCCTCAGTAACAATTCTGTGTCCCTCAGTAACAATTCTGTGTCTGTCCCTAAGTAACAATTCTGTGGCCCTAAGTAACGTTTCTGTGGCCCTAAGTAACGTTTCTGTGGCCCTAAGTAACGTTTCTGTGTCCCTCAGTAGCAATTCTGTATCCCTCAGTAACAATTCTGTGTCTTTCCCTGAGTAACAATTCTGTGTCCCTAAGTAACAATTCTGTGGCCCTAAGTAAAGTTTCTGTGGCCCTAAGTAACGTTTCTGTGGTCCTAAGTAACGATTCTGTGGCCCTAAGTAACGTTTCTGTGTCCCTAAGTAACGTTTCTGTGGCCCTAAGTAACGGTTCTGTGGCCCTCAGTAACAATTCTGTGTCTGTCCCTAAGTAACAATTCTGTGACCCTAAGTAACGTTTCTGTGGCCCTAACGTTTCTGTGGCCCTAAGTAACGTTTCTGTGGCCCTCAGTAACAAATCTGTGTCCCTCAGTAACAATTCTGTGTCTGTCCCTAAGTAACAATTCTGTGGCCCTAAGTAACGTTTCTGTGGCCCTAAGTAACGGTTCTGTGTCCCTCAGTAACAATTCTGTATCCCTCAGTAACAATTCTGTGTCTGTCCCTGAGTAACAATTCTGTGGCCCTAAGTAACGTTTCTGTGGCCCTAAGTAACGTTTCTGTGTCCCTCAGTAACAATTCTGTATCCCTCAGTAAAAATTCTGTGTCTGTCCCTGAGTAACAATTCTGTGTCCCTAAGTAACGTTTCTGTGGCCCTAAGTAACGGTTCTGTGGCCCTCAGTAACAATTCTGTGTCCCTCAGTATCAATTCTGTGTCTGTCCCTAAGTAACAATTCTTTGGCCCTAAGTAACGTTTCTGTGGCCCTAAGTAACGATTCTGTGGCCCTAAGTAACGTTTCTGTGGCCCTAAGTAACGTTTCTGTGGCCCTCAGTAACAAATCTGTGTCCCTCAGTAACAATTCTGTGTCTGTCCCTAAGTAACAATTCTGTGGCCCTAATTAACGTTTCTGTGGCCCTAAGTAACGGTTCTGTGGCCCTCAGTAACAATTCTGTGTCCCTCAATAACAATTCTGTGTCTGTCCCTAAGTAACAATTCTGTGGCCCTAAGTAACGTTTCTGTGGCCCTAAGTAACGTTTCTGTGGCCCTAAGTAACGATTCTGTGACCCTCAGTAACAATTCTGTATCCCTCAGTAACAATTCTGTGTCTGTCCCTGAGTAACAATTCTGTGGCCCTAAGTAACGGTTCTGTGTCCCTCAGTAACAATTCTGTATCCCTCAGTAACAATTCTGTGTCTGTCCCTGAGTAACAATTCTGTGGCCCTAAGTAACGTTTCTGTGGCCCTAAGTAACGTTTCTGTGTCCCTCAGTAACAATTCTGTATCCCTCAGTAAAAATTCTGTGTCTGTCCCTGAGTAACAATTCTGTGTCCCTAAGTAACGTTTCTGTGGCCCTAAGTAACGGTTCTGTGGCCCTCAGTAACAATTCTGTGTCCCTCAGTATCAATTCTGTGTCTGTCCCTAAGTAACAATTCTTTGGCCCTAAGTAACGTTTCTGTGGCCCTAAGTAACGATTCTGTGGCCCTAAGTAACGTTTCTGTGGCCCTAAGTAACGTTTCTGTGGCCCTCAGTAACAAATCTGTGTCCCTCAGTAACAATTCTGTGTCTGTCCCTAAGTAACAATTCTGTGGCCCTAATTAACGTTTCTGTGGCCCTAAGTAACGGTTCTGTGGCCCTCAGTAACAATTCTGTGTCCCTCAATAACAATTCTGTGTCTGTCCCTAAGTAACAATTCTGTGGCCCTAAGTAACGTTTCTGTGGCCCTAAGTAACGTTTCTGTGGCCCTAAGTAACGATTCTGTGACCCTCAGTAACAATTCTGTATCCCTCAGTAACAATTCTGTGTCTGTCCCTGAGTAACAATTCTGTGTCCCTAAGTAACGTTTCTGTGGCCCTAACTAACGATTCTGTGGCCCTAAGTAACGATTCTGTGGCCCTAAGTAACGTTTCTGTGGCCCTAAGTAACGTTTCTGTGGCCCTCAGTAACAAATCTGTGTCCCTCAGTAACAATTCTGTGTCTGTCCCTAAGTAACAATTCTGTGTCCCTAAGTAACGTTTCTGTGGCCCTAAGTAACGGTTCTGTGGCCCTCAGTAACAATTCTGTGTCCCTCAGTAACAATTCTGTGTCTGTCCCTAAGTAACAATTCTTTGGCCCTAAGTAACGTTTCTGTGGCCCTAAGTAACGATTCTGTGGCCCTAAGAAACGTTTCTGTGGCCCTAAGTAACGTTTCTGTGGCCCTCAGTAACAAATCTGTGTCCCTCAGTAAAAATTCTGTGTCTGTCCCTAAGTAACAATTCTGTGGCCCTAATTAACGTTTCTGTGGCCCTAAGTAACGGTTCTGTGGCCCTCAGTAACAATTCTGTGTCCCTCAGTAACAATTCTGTGTCTGTCCCTAAGTAACAATTCTGTGGCCCTAAGTAACATTTCTGTGGCCCTAAGTAACGTTTCTGTGGCCCTAAGTAACGATTCTGTGACCCTCAGTAACAATTCTGTATCCCTCAGTAACAATTCTGTGTCTGTCCCTGAGTAACAATTCTGTGTCCCTAAGTAACGTTTCTGTGGCCCTAACTAACGATTCTGTGGCCCTAAGTAACGATTCTGTGGCCCTAAGTAACGTTTCTGTGGCCCTAAGTAACGTTTCTGTGGCCCTCAGTAACAAATCTGTGTCCCTCAGTAACAATTCTGTGTCTGTCCCTAAGTAACAATTCTGTGGCCCTAAGTAACGTTTCTGTGGCCCTAAGTAACGGTTCTGTGGCCCTCAGTAACAATTCTGTGTCCCTCAATAACAATTCTGTGTCTGTCCCTAAGTAACAATTCTGTGGCCCTAAGTAACGTTTCTGTGGCCCTCAGTAACAAATCTGTGTCCCTCAGTAACAATTCTGTGTCTGTCCCTAAGTAACAATTCTGTGGCCCTAAGTAACGTTTCTGTGGCCCTAAGTAACGGTTCTGTGGCCCTCAGTAACAATTCTGTGTCCCTCAATAACAATTCTGTGTCTGTCCCTAAGTAACAATTCTGTGGCCCTAAGTAACGTTTCTGTGGCCCTAAGTAACGTTTCTGTGGCCCTAAGTAACGATTCTGTGACCCTCAGTAACAATTCTGTATCCCTCAGTAACAATTCTGTGTCTGTCCCTGAGTAACAATTCTGTGTCCCTAAGTAACGTTTCTGTGGCCCTAACTAACGATTCTGTGGCCCTAAGTAACGATTCTGTGGCCCTAAGTAACGTTTCTGTGGCCCTAAGTAACGTTTCTGTGGCCCTCAGTAACAAATCTGTGTCCCTCAGTAACAATTCTGTGTCTGTCCCTAAGTAACAATTCTGTGTCCCTAAGTAACGTTTCTGTGGCCCTAAGTAACGGTTCTGTGGCCCTCAGTAACAATTCTGTGTCCCTCAGTAACAATTCTGTGTCTGTCCCTAAGTAACAATTCTTTGGCCCTAAGTAACGTTTCTGTGGCCCTAAGTAACGATTCTGTGGCCCTAAGAAACGTTTCTGTGGCCCTAAGTAACGTTTCTGTGGCCCTCAGTAACAAATCTGTGTCCCTCAGTAAAAATTCTGTGTCTGTCCCTAAGTAACAATTCTGTGGCCCTAATTAACGTTTCTGTGGCCCTAAGTAACGGTTCTGTGGCCCTCAGTAACAATTCTGTGTCCCTCAGTAACAATTCTGTGTCTGTCCCTAAGTAACAATTCTGTGGCCCTAAGTAACATTTCTGTGGCCCTAAGTAACGTTTCTGTGGCCCTAAGTAACGATTCTGTGACCCTCAGTAACAATTCTGTATCCCTCAGTAACAATTCTGTGTCTGTCCCTGAGTAACAATTCTGTGTCCCTAAGTAACGTTTCTGTGGCCCTAACTAACGATTCTGTGGCCCTAAGTAACGATTCTGTGGCCCTAAGTAACGTTTCTGTGGCCCTAAGTAACGTTTCTGTGGCCCTCAGTAACAAATCTGTGTCCCTCAGTAACAATTCTGTGTCTGTCCCTAAGTAACAATTCTGTGGCCCTAAGTAACGTTTCTGTGGCCCTAAGTAACGGTTCTGTGGCCCTCAGTAACAATTCTGTGTCCCTCAATAACAATTCTGTGTCTGTCCCTAAGTAACAATTCTGTGGCCCTAAGTAACGTTTCTGTGGCCCTCAGTAACAAATCTGTGTCCCTCAGTAACAATTCTGTGTCTGTCCCTAAGTAACAATTCTGTGGCCCTAAGTAACGTTTCTGTGGCCCTAAGTAACGGTTCTGTGGCCCTCAGTAACAATTCTGTGTCCCTCAATAACTATTCTGTGTCTGTCCCTAAGTAACAATTCTGTGGCCCGAAGTAACGTTTCTGTGGCCCTAAGTAACGTTTCTGTGGCCCTAAGTAACGATTCTGTGGCCCTCAGTAACAAATCTGTGTCCCTCAGTAACAATTCTGTGTCTGTCCCTAAGTAACAATTCTGTGGCCCTAAGTAACGATTCTGTGGCCCTCAGTAACAAATCTGTGTCCCTCAGTAACAATTCTGTGTCTGTCCCTAAGTAACAATTCTGTGGCCCTAAGTAACGTTTCTGTGGCCCTAAGTAACGATTCTGTGGCCCTCAGTAACAATTCTGTATCCCTCAGTAACAATTCTGTCTGTCCCTGAGTAACAATTCTGTGTCCCTAAGTAACGTTTCTGTGGCCCTAACTAACGATTCTGTGGCCCTAAGTAACGTTTCTGTGTCCCTAAGTAACGTTTCTATGGCCCTAAGTAACGATTCTGTGGCCCTAACTAACGTTTCTGTGTCCCTAAGTAACGTTTCTCTGTCCCTAACTCTCTCCCTGAATACAGCCAGGTCTGCCTCTGTTGAATGACTGGAGGCAAATGGAGAATTCTAAAATGTCCGCCATTTATAGCTCGACCATTACACTGTGCTGGCTGGCTGCTGACTGCTGATTGGCTAATGCGATCACATGTCATGAATGAATGCATTATGGGTCAGCGCGCCTTGTCTGCGCGCCTTCCCAGACATCCCCGCTCCGTCGCCGCACATGTCGCCGCCATTTTAGGAAAAAATTTTCCTAATATTCGAATCGAATTCCACTTCGCCTACTTCGATTCGCTCATCTCTAGTTAGGATTATATTGCTATTTGTGTCGGTGTTGTCATTAGGGAGCTTTTCTCTCTCTATTTGCCATTGTGACCGTTATCACCAACAGTGATGGTGAAGGAACAATCCTCCCTTGTGTTGGTGGTCAATGTTATAAAGAATGCCATATTTTGTTGGTGGTCAGTGTGAGGAAGAATGCCCGCCTCATGTTTATAGTCCGTCTTAAAAAGAATGCAATCTTTTGTTGGTGGTCAGTGTCAGGATTAGGGGTGAGCTCCGTGTTCAGTCTGAATGTAAGTTCAGACCAAACACTTGCTGTTCAGATGTTTGTCTGAACATTTTAGGCAATCCATGTGGATGGACATGACAGCTTTCAGCTAATGGTTGCTAAGGAAGCAGCAGATGCTTGCACCCACTGCGTCCCTACCAACCATTGACGTCACCCAGCTTTTTCACTTACATGGCTGTTAACTAGTTGCCGACCGCAGATAGCCGAATGACGGCTGCACTGTGGCCGGCCAGTTCTGGGAGGGCGTCATATGAACATCCTCCAAGAACGCACTCTCCTGCTGCTCCCAGGGGCGTGCACCTGGCGATCTCTGTGATCGCTGTGTCCTAAGGACACAGCTGATCACGTGATGTGGTAAAAGGCCAATCACAGCGGCCTTTTACCAAGTGATCAGCCGTGTCCAATGACACACTGATAACCGGGAAATGCAATTGCCGGTTCTCGGCTACACTTTCCTCACGTTGTCAAAACATGATGTTCAGTGCCCTGATGATCAGTGCCCAGCAATGCCACCCACCAGTTCTGCCCACCTGTGCCCAGCAGTGCCATCCACCTGTGTCCGTCAGTGCCACCCACTAGTGCCCATCAGTGCCACCCACCAGTGTCCATCCTCTAATCTTTCCTCATAGCTGATCTCCTCCATGCCTCTTATCAGTTTGGTTGCCCTTCTCTGTACTTTCTCCAGTTCCCCAATGTTCTTTTTGTGAATTGGTGCCCAAAACTGAACTGCATATTCCAGATGAGGTCTTACTAATGATTTGTACCGGGGGAAATGATATCTCTCTCTCTGGAGTCCATACCTTTTTTTTTACAAGAGAGGATTTTGCTCCCTTGCAACTTGGCATTGCATGCCATTATTAAGCTGGTGATCTACCAGAACTCACATTTTTTTTTCTCAGCAAGAACTCATCTATGTGGTCTGTTAATAAACTCTCCAGTATCTTCCCAACTATAGAAGTTCAATGAAAAGGGACTTGGTAAAGACTTTGACCTCTTTTTAAATATAGGCACCACATTGGCCTTGAAATAAATAAATGTTGAAGCGCTAATCCTAATAAGTATCAGAGTGTAAACTAATAATAATAAAGTGCACCAATGTAAATGATAACACACATATATACAGTGTAATAATGAAATATATTATATTCACACAGTGCTCTGATCCAGATGGATCCACTCAGGTGCACTTAGGTGAAAAAACACAGGATAACCTGTACCATATAAAGTGAATCCCTTTTTAATGGAAAAAACACACAAAACTCCCCCTGTCCCTGTAGGGGACTATAAGTGATAAATATGTGTTCCCGTATATTAAAGGGAAACATTCATATGTGTATGATGCCAATTAATAATAACTGACATAAAATGAACAAAATTTCATCACAAAACGTGAATCAACCACATAAATACACATATGTGAATCAAACAATAGAAAACTCAAATAATGTCCAATTTCATATATCTGTGGTCTTTAAACACATAAACACGTGCACGTGATCAAGTGATCTTCACTCTGGTGAAAAAAATCCTCCAAATAGCAGAAATGCCCCCTCACCTCCAAACCTTGACCACAAGGGCCAACTCGCCTTTTTAGGATCACAGCACGATCCTTATGAGAATAATCTCATCCAGGTAGAGATGCCGCATAAGATCCTTTCCTTAATACCACTCTCAGGTCACATTCCCATCAGGACCATGTTAATAATGAATAATGATTGCCACTTCGGCCACCCCCCTCTGCCAATCCCTTCACTGGCTCCCGATTGCCCAACGCATCAAATTCAAATGACTAACTCTGACATACAAAGCCATTCATAACGCTGCCCCAAACTACCTCACTGACCTCATACCCAAATACCACCCTACCCATGCCCTTCGCTCCTCACAAGACCTCTTACTCTCTAGCTCCCTAGTCTCCTCCTCCCACGCCCGACTGCAGGACTTCTCCAGGACTTCCCCCATCCTCTGGAACTCACTACCCCGATCCATCAGACTGTCACCTACCCTCCTCACCTTTAGGCGCACCCTGAAAACCCTGAAAACCCATCTCTTCAGGGAAGCCTACCCCACCCTCACCTAACAGCCGTTCTCCCCCACTCCTCCTACCACTCCATCCCCCACAGCCACTTCCTCCTGTACCTCTACCCCCTCCCTCCTAGATTGTAAGCTCGAAAGAGCAGGGCCCTTGAACCCCTTGTGTATTGTTACTGTATTGTCTCATGTACTGTCCCCAACTATAATGTACAGCGCTGAGCAAACCCTTTGGTGCTATATAAACACTGTATAATAATAATAATAATAATAAGACACAAGCAGAAACATCCTCCATAGTGCAATAACGTTTATTTTGCCAACATATCAAGATAAAATGTATATAAGCCCACTCACATTTATCTCCTTCACAAAACGCTTTTACACCTCATGCTATGGGTGTACTGCATGGTGTACCAATATGGCGTCCAGCTGGAAATGCGTCTCCGGAAGTTGCATACCGACGCGTTACGTCACGTTACCACATGACTTCATCAGGGTATTATCCAGTATTACATTGGCTTTAAACCAATCCAGTGGTACAATGTCAGTAATTAAAGAGTCCCTAGTGTGCAGAAAGATTCTGGTCCCACTTGACTTTCGCCCTTTGGGGAATCCTCTTTTGTATTGGTCCTAATTGGCTTGGTTTGCTAATGAATGTTTTGGAGTCCTAGTTGGCACATTTAGCCTAGGTGCACACTTGGGCAGGTCAGGAACTAGTGCATAATCGCACACATTCCCCTCCCAAAGGCAAAATGCAGATGTGCGGGGATGACATTCATATTTAATGGCATTCTCACACATCAAAATATGTAGTGCGCAAAATCGCATGGTGCTAATAATTTTGGTGCTTCCATTTAAAAAAAAAAAGGCTTGGGGACTTCTTTCCCTGTGTTTCAAGTTTAAACCTACTCTTAGGATGGTCACATAATTTCTCTCTGTATGTACCTCATGACGTGATTCGCACATAGCTCCCTGAAATGGCGAAGCATCTTTTCTGTTATATTAAAAAAAAATTGATGTTTATTGGTGTGTACTCTCTATTCACAGGAAAGACACAGGAAACAAGGCCAGAAGAACAGTCATTTCAGAAATTATGACAGTAAGCATTTAAACTATTCTAATGTATTTATTAAGGAAATGGCCAGATCTAAAATATGTTCCCTTCTAAAAATGTTGCAGCAGCAAATGAACACATCATCTACCTTATTATTTTTATAGCTTTTTTTTTTTTATACAGTAACAATACCTTACATGGTACTCTACTGTCTTCAAAATTCCAAAATTATTATATCATCAAATAGGTTCAGTTATGAAGTGGGAAAATCATGTGTGATTAGGTTCTCATGTAGGCAGCCATTTTCCAGGGCAGTCTGTTTCCACCAATTTGTGGTCTTCACTGATTACATGAGTGCAGTTTATATAAATCAGCCTGTATGGCATTGGTCTCCAAACTGTTGCCTGTGGGCCAGATGTGGCCCTTTGCTTGCTTTTATCTGCCCTTTCGGGCACTATTTCAGCCACTGATACCAACAGTTGGGTAAAATTCCCCCCAGTTACACCAATGAAGGGGACACAACTCCTTCCAATGACACAAACGATGGGGAACAATTCGTCCTAGTGACACAATGATAAGATCCAATGATATCAATGATGGGGCAGAATTCCTCCCACTGATACCAAGACAGTGTCTAAATCGGACTTGGCCTGTGATTACAGTTCTCAAAGTATGGGGAAAGAAAAGGCAGAGATAAGAGGTTAAATTTGCCAAGCTGCTCAGTATCCTTGGATATACAGTGAAGGAAATGCGTATTTGATCCCCTGCTGATTTTGAATGTTTGCCCACTCACAAAGAAATGATCTGTCTAAAAATCGAATGGTAGGTGTACTGTAACACTGAGAGACAGAATAGCAACAAAAATATCAAAAGAAATGCATGTCTAACAAATGATGCACTGATTTGCATATTTTTGAGAAAAATAAGTATTTGATCCCCTTCACAAAACGACTTAGTACTTGGTGCAAATCCCTTGTTGGCAATCACAGAGGTCAGACGTTTCCTGTAGTTGGCCACCAGGTTTGCACACATCTCAGGAGGGATTTTGGCCCACTCCTCTTGGCAGATCCTCTCCAAGTCTTTAAGGTTTGGTGACTGACATTTGTCAACTCAAACTTTCAGCTCCCTCCACAGATTTTCAATCGGATTAAGGTCTGGAGACTGGCTAGGCCACTCCAGGACCTTAATGTGCTTCTTCTTGAGCAACTACTTTGTTGCCTTGGGTCATTGTCATGCTGGAACACCCATCCATGACCCATTTTCAATGCCCTGGCTGAGGGAAGAAGGTTCTCACCCAAGATTTGACGGTACATTGCCCCGTCCATTGCCCCTTTTGATGCGGTGCAGTTGTCCTGTATCCTTAGCAGAAAAACACCCCCAAAGCAGAATGTTTCCACCACCATGTTTGACAGTTGGGATGGTTTTCTTGGGGTCATAGGGAGCATTCCTGCTCCTCCAAACACGGCGAGTTGAGATGATGCCAAAGAGTTTGATTTTGGTCTCATCTGACCACAACACTTTCAACCAGTCCTCCTCTGCATCATTCAGATGTTCAGTGGCAAACTTTAGACAGGCCTAGACATGTGCTTTCTTGAGCAGAGGGACCTTGTGGGCACAGCAGGATTTCAATCCTTGTTGGTGTAGTGTGTTTCCAATTGTTTTCTTGGTGACTGTGGTCTCAGCTGCCTGGAGATCATTGACAAGATCCTCACGTGTAGTTCTGGGATGATTCCTCACTGTTCTCATGATCATTGACACTCCACGAGGTGAGATCTTGCATGGTGCACCACACCTAGGGAGACTGACAGTTGTTTTGTGTTTCTTCCATTTGCGAATGTTTCCACCAACTGTTGTCACCTTCTCACCAAGCAATTTGACGATAGTTTGGTAGCCCAGGCCAGCCTTGTGTAGGTCTACAATCTTGTCCCTGACATTCTTGGACAGCTCTTTGGTCTTTGCCATGGTGGAGAGTTTGGAATCTGATGTTTGATTGCTCCTGTGGACAGGTGTCTTTTATACAGGTAACAAAATGAGATTAGCAGCACTGCCTTCAAGAGACTGCTTCTAATCTCAGCTTGTTACCTGTATGAAAGACACCTGGTAGCCATAAATCCTGCTGAATGATAGGGGATCAAATATTTATTTCTCTCATGTACATGCAAATCAGTGCATCATTTGTTAGACATGCATTTCTTTTGAATGTTTTCTTGTTATTCTGTCTCTCAGTGTTTCAATACACCGAACATTCGATTTTTAGACTGATCATTTCTTTGTGAGTGAGCAAACATTCAAAATCAGCCGGGGATCAAATACGCATTTCCTTCACTGTTCCTTCACTGTATGAGAATAGCTCAGGTGTTTTAGAGTACAGGTGACTTTTAAGGCGTTAACCTAAATACTGTTTCTTTTTTCAGGCAGGGAATTTTAATGCATTGACCAACATTCTCAATCCGCTCCTGCTATCATCATTGTTTCCATTTTCCAAAGACCCTGAAATACACTCAAAATGTGAATTGCAGGAAGCTCTGCTCCCTAGGGAACGACACAGAGAAGGTGATGCGATTGTAGGCACAGTTCTGCAACTTAGCTATGCTGATTCCTCCGTAGGTAGAGAATTGTTTATTCTCCCACCCAGACTCAGAGATTGCATTTTGTAAGTATGCACAACATTTACTTGTAATGTTGAAAGTTTTTTTTTTTAATTTTCGAAATGAAGAAAGTGCCCCAACATTACCTGCAAACTTTTCTCGCTCCTAGGTTAGGCTGCACTGTGTGCAAAGAGGTCAATGGGTCCACCTTTGCTCTGCTGTATGTTGAAAGCCATAGCTAGACACTGTTTTAAATGTGAGATTATTTAACCACTTCAAGTTCGGACATTTCCTTTCTTTCTAGGACAATTTTCAGCTTTCACACTTTGAATGACAATTAAGCGGTCATGCAACACTGTACCCATATGAATTTTATAGCATTTTTCTGAGACAGATAAAACTTTAATTTGGTGGTATTTATTCACCACTGGGACAGGGGCGGACTGACCATTCGAGCACTCGGGCACTGCCCGAGGGCCCGGGGTCAGTAGGGGGCCCCATGAAATGCCCCTTGTACATTTTATAGGCTTTTTTGGGTGTGCTTTGGGTGTGGGCAAGGACACAGGGGCTCCATGATCCCCCATTGCTCGGGGGCCCCATGAGTTGTCAGTCCACCCCTGCACTGGGATTTTTGTTCTTTTGCTATATAAATGAAAAAGTCCAAATATTTTGAAAAAAAAGTGTTTTTCTTATAAAATTTTGCAAATAAATAATCTTTCTTCATAAATCTTGGGCAAAATGTATTCAGCTATCTTTTTAGTAAAAATAAACAACCCAAATTAGTTTATAACGAAGAATTATAATTTTTCAAAATTGTTTTTACATTTTTATTTTTTTTTTATATTATTATTTTTTTTTAACATACTGCCACCATGGTGACACTGTAGTATTTGTGGGGGGTGATGAGGATTTTTTTTTTTACACTGATTGCTTTTTCACCCATAAAGGCTGTAAAAGCAATCATTTCTCCTTCTCTTTAGCTGCATTTTTGCAGCCATTGAGAAATACGGTGAGAGCTGTGATTGGTCACAGCTTGTCACATGGTACAAAGCTGTTGTGAATAGCCTTGTACCATGTGACCTCTGTGATCATTCACAGGTTTAACAAGTAGTAAACAATGATGTCAGAAAGTGACATCTTGTTTACTACCATTCATGTGATCACTGATTAGCCAATCAGTGATCACATGATCGGGACCTCACACAGAGGTCCTGTACAGTGATGGTAACAGTGGGCACCAGATCGCGGAGTGAGCGCTCCCAGGGAGCACGCACAGGCAGTAAATACCGGAGGACATTTAAAAACGGCCACCTGCTCCTGCACTGTTCTTGTCCGGCTGTTTATGTACATGGGTTGGACGGGAAGTGGTTAAAAACCCATTATGAATAATAAATAAACCAGCGCAAACATAGACCTCTACACACCGTTAATCAATAAATCAAGTGCATCATAATAAAAATTAATAAAATAATAATAACAATTAATATTATTAAAAATCAAAACGGAAAGTCCACAAAACAGAAAAAATTATTTTTTTGTCCGTGAAATATACATATATATATCAAGTGAAAAAATATATCAAGTGAAAAAATCAAGTGAAAAAAAAATCAAGTGAAGAAACATTAATCAAGTGACTTTCTTCTTTCCCAAAGACTCTTCAAATACACCAAAAAGAAACTTTCACCTTCCACCCGTGAGACCAACATCAAATACACTCACCAGATTTAGGTGAATGGGACACTTTTTAGGACTTTAAGGGATCCTAATACCCTCTTTGCTGATCACTCTAGGGGGATATTCAACGATACAAATAGGCTCCACCGTTCAACCAGGGAGAAAAAACTTACATAGTGTAATATTGCCACTTAGAATCATCCTTCATAATAAAGACTATTACCACTCACATTTTTCTCCTCTTTCAAAAAGCATGTTTATTAAAAGCCAACATCTTCCAGATCGATAATGGACACTGTTAATGCCTCCTTAGAACTCTCACATCCCAGCTCAGGATACAGCAGCAGCTATGCAGACTATGACTTTCCACAAATCCCAGAAAATGGCCGCTGGAACGCACCGCTCGGCGTGCGTTCCACTCACCGGAAGTGACGTCAGACGTACGGGGTAGACCGGAAATGCGTCAACGCGTTTCGCCCCTCCCTGAGTCACATGGTTCCATACCTCTGAAGATGTGCGTGCGCACGTAACGCGTAAGGAGGAGCCTGGACGTCGAGACGCTACGCCGCCGGAGCCACGTGGAGGCCCGGCGGCCATTATTCAGAGTGTCAGGGTTAGTTTGTCTTGCTGACACATCTTTATGATACCTGCCTACTTTGAATTGGATATCATTATTTTAATAAAGCTGCTTTTTATAACCTACTACACTATGGGTGTCCTTTCCTAAAACTCCCTTGAGGAGCTTTTGCTTGCAGAATCTTGATCTTGGAATTCTACACCTAATCGAGAGAAGGAGGATCTGTTGCTGCATCCACAGAGGAGGGATTCACCATTCCTGTAACCGAACCAGCTTTACTCCCCTCTGGATTGAGGATCCATGAGCTCTAGATGCACACTGCGTTTATGTGTCTTACTTCTGGTGAGTGCGTTTTTCAGCCGTTTCCACACGGATCACCAATTCTGAATCCTCATTTGTCACTGGACACGTCCATATGACCAAGACTTTTAGTGGACTTTTATTTGTCTTATTGTCACTACTTTTAGCGCTGCACTATTTTTATGTTATTTCATTTAAGTTTATATTGGTTGCTTAGAGTGCTCAGCCGCTTTCAGGATTAGCGCTCACTGCTGTTTTTTTCTATTTCATATATTTTTTTCACTTGATATATATATGTATATTTCACGGACAAAAAAATAATTTTTTCTGTTTTGTGGACTTTCCGTTTTGATTTTTAATAATATTAATTGTTATTATTATTTTATTAATTTTTATTATGATGCACTTGATTTATTGATTAACGGTGTGTAGAGGTCTATGTTTGCGCTGGTTTATTTATTATTTATTGTGGTTTGTGTTTTTGCACAGTGCACAGCAGCAGTATAGCACCTGTGGGAATCTGTTGGCGCAGGAATAATAGTTTATATAAAAAAACCCATTATGAACCTGTCATAGGGATGGCTGTAAGGCTACGTTCACACTAGCCTTGTGTGCAGGCGGCAGAGAGGCGTTTGGGAAGCGTTTTTACCGCTTCCCAAATGCCTCTGCCAATTCTGCACATTACAGCACATGGTGCTGTTCTAACGGGAGCGTTTGCGTCGCGTTGCGTCGCGGCAAAACGGACGCCTCTGGACGAGTCAGGAGGCTTTGAAGCCTCCTATTCTCGTCTATGGTGCCGCTCCGCAAACGCCCTGCCGGCGTTTGCGGTGCGGTTGCGACGCGGTTGCGGGCGTTTGCGGAGCGATAACACCACTCAAACTGCATTATAGGCGTTTGTGGGGCGTTATTAACGCTAAGCAAACGCCTAGCAACCGCCGCTAAACCGCGCATGCGGCGTTTGTGGAGCGTTTGCCGAGCGTTAATAACGCTCTGCAAACGCCGGACCAACGCTTGCCAAACGCTATAGGGGCGTTTGGCAAGCGTTGGCAAAACAGCCTAGTGTGAACGAGCCCTAAAAGGGTAATGTATCATCAACACTATGGGGTTGGATTACTAAAGGCAAATAGAATGTGTACTTTGCAAAGTCAATAGCATGAGAATCTTGAAAATCAATTCTCTCCATTTTCAAGGCTATTAGGCCAGATTAGGTAGGATCAAGGGAGAGATGATTGCTTTTACAGCCAGCAGTGTAAAAAAAAAAGTCCTGTTCACTCTCCACAACTAGTACAGTGTCAATATGGTGGCACTGTACTGATAGGGCACAGGTATACAAAAAATACATAAATAAGTAAAAAAAAAAAAAAGTAAAATAATATATATTTTGTAATATATATATATATATACTGTATATATAGTTGTGTTTAAAATAATAGCAGTCAGACATCACTAACCGGATCAATCACTGTTTTTGGTAGAAATTATATTTCTACATGGCAAATAATTTACTAGCAGGTGTAGTAGAGTAATAGAAATCCAACAGACCCAACAGTCATGACATGCATGCTGCTGATTCTGTGTCATTGAATCACTCATTGAAAGGGGCATGTTCAAAATAATAGCCATGTGGAGTTCTATTAGTGAGGTCATTCATTCTTTGAAAAACAGGTGGCAATTATTGCCCTTATTTAAGGAAGGAAGGCAGCAAATGTTGTACATGCTGGTTACAGTGCATTTCTCTCTGAAATTCTGAGGAAAATGGGTCGTTCCAGACATTGTTCACAAGAACAGCGTACCTTGATTAAAAAGTTGATTGGAGAGGGGAAAACATATAAAGAAGTGCAGAAAATGATAGGCTGCTCAGCTAAAATGATCGCAAATGCTTAAAAATGGCAACCAAAACCCGAAAGACGTGGAAGAAAGCGAAAAACTACCATTGGAATGGATAGAAGAATAGCCAAAATGGCGCGGACTCAGCCAACAATCAGCTCCAGGAAGATGAAAGAAGGTGTAAAGTTCCCTGTGAGGACTGTTACAATTAGAAGACGCCTATGTGAAGCCAAGCTATCTGCAAGAAGCCCCCGCAAAGTCCCACTGTTGAAAAAAGACGTGCTGAAGAGGTTACAATTTGCCAAAGAGCACATTGACTGGCCTAAAGAGAAATGGCACAAGATTTTGTGGACTGATGAAAGTAAGATTGTTCTTTTTGGGTCTAGTGGCCGGAGACAGTTTGTCAGACGACCCCCAAACACTGAATTCAAGCCACAGTACACTGTGAAGACAGTGAAGCATGGTGGTGCAAGCATCATGATATGGGGATGTTTCTCATACTACGGTGTTGGGCCTATTTATCGCATACCAGGGATCATGGATCAGTTTGAATACATCAGAATACTTGAAGAGGTCATGCTGCCTTATACTGAAGAGGAAATGCCCTTGAAATGGGTGTTCCAACAAGACAACGACCCCAAACACACCAGTAAACGTGCAACATCTTGGTTCCAGACCAACAAGATTGACGTTATGGAGTGGCCAGCCCCATTCCTGGATCTTAATCCAATAGAAAACTTGTGGGGTGACATCAAAAATGCAGTTTCTGAGGCAGAACCAAGAAATAGAGAAGAACTGTGGAATGTCGTCCAATCATCCTGGGCTGGAATACCTGATCACAGGGGCCAGAAGTTGGGTGACTCCATGCAACACAGATGTACAGCAGTTCTCAGAAACAGTGCGACTACAACCAAATATTCATGAAGTCATTCAAAGGAAAGCAAAATCTTCAAACATTTTTCAGTTTATATAGTGAATGTTTGAGTTTGTAAAGAAGAATACAAACACTGCTATTTTTTTGAACAGTCTAATATTCACTTTTCTTCAATTTCTTTAGAGGAACAACACAAATTTGATCTATTTCTCTTCATGTTTTGATTTGGAATAGAATGTGTCGTGTTCCCAATGCATTTGTGTGGATGGAAATAAAAGCTATTAGAAGGATTTTCAGCTTTATTCACTTTTTTCAACACACTGCTATTATTTTGAACACAACTGTATATAAATATATATATATTATTTTTTTTAATATATACTGATCTGTGTTATTTTATTTAACAAAAAAGGTAGCATAATACATTGTGGCCTAAATTTATGAAGATAAATTATTTATTTGCAAAATTTTATAAGAAAAACACATTTTTATTCAAAATGTTCAGTCTTTTTTTTCATTTGTATAGCAAACCCAGTGGTGATCAAATACCACCAAAAAAAAGCTCTATTTGTGTGGGAAAAAAAAGATAAAAATGTCATATGGGTACAGTGTTGCATGAGAGCGCAATTGTCATTCAAAGTGCAACAGTGCTGAAAGCTGGAAATTGGCCTGGGCAGGAAGGGGGTGAAAGTGCCCTGTAGGCAAGAGGTTAAAGGGACCGATCCCTGGCTCTGGTTTGACAATCTATTGAAAGCTCAAAGGTGTTTGATTACTATCACAGGGCATTGGGAAAGTAAAAAATACAGTTCAATGGAGAGCAGCTTTTTTAATAAAGGAAGAAAATGAAACATAAAAAAGCACAATTTATTTAACCCCTCGCCTACAGGGCACTTATACCCCCTTCCTGCCCAGGTCAATTTCCAGCTTTCAGCGCTGTCGCACTTTGAATGACAATTGCGCGGTCATGCAACACTGTACCCATATGAAGTTTTTATCATTTTTTTGAGACAGATAGAGCTTTGTTTTGGTGGTACTTAATCACCTCTGGGATTTTTATTTTTTCTTAAACAAACCAAAAACCACTGAAAATTTTGAAAAAAAGTGTTTTTTCTTAGTTTGTGTTATACAATTTTGTAAATAAGTGATTTTTCTCCTTCACTGATATGCGCTAATGAGGCTCCAGTGATGGGCACTGATAGGCTGCACTGATGGACACTGATAGGTGACACTGATGGGCACTGATGAGGAGGCACTGGTAGGTTGCACTGATGGGCATTGACAGGCATCACTGATGGGCACTGATAGGCAGCACTGATACATGACACTGATATATGGCACTGATAGGTGGCACTGATAGGCAGCACTGACTGGCACTGATAGGCAGTACTGGCTGGCACTGTTAGGCGGCACTGACTGACACTGTTAGGTGGCACTGACTGGCACTGATAGGTGGCACTGATGAGCACTGATAGGTGACACTGACTGGCAGTGATAGGTGGCACTGATTGGCAGCACTGATAGGTGGCACTGATTGGCATTGATAGTTGGCACTGACTGGCACTGATAAGTGACATTGAAAGGCAGCTCAGATGGGCACTGATATGTGGCATTGATGTGCACTGGTATGCACTGATATGTGGCATTGATGTGGCACTGATGGGCACTGGCATGTGGCACTGATGAGCACTGACTGCTGGCATTGATGGCCACTGACAGGTGGCACTTCTGGGGCCACACTGATCATCAGGGCACACTGATCATCAGTGCCCTGATGATCAGTGTACATGTCCCCTCCACGGAAAGCCGATTACCGGCTCTCCTCTCCTCCGTCAGCGTGACAGCACGAGAGGAGAGAAATGCCGATAACCGGCATTTCCGTGTTTACATGTGATCAGCTTTGATTGGACACAGCTGATCACATGACCGAGCCGACATCTTCGGCTCTTTCCGTGATCCGCTGTGTCCCTGCGATTGCCGCGCTGCGTGCTCCCTGAGCCGCGCATGCGCGGTGAGAATGGAAGGACATCATAAGACGTTCTATCAGAACGAGAGAACCACCTTGCGCCCGTCATTGTACTATATGGCGGACGGAAGGTGGTTAAATAGCATGCTTAGTGAATTATTATTAGTATATTATTATTATTCAGGATTTATGGCGCCAACAGTTTGCTCAGCGCTTTACAATATAATGGGAGACAATACAGCAACAATACAGTTCAATACAAGAGGGTTAGGAGGGCCCTGATCCTTGAAACTAATAATCTAGGACAGTGGTCGGCAAGCCGCTGCTCGCGAGCCACATGCGGCTCTTTACACATTTTAATGCGGCTCTTCTGTGTGCCGGGCGCTCGCTCCCCTCCCCTCCCTTCTCTCCCTCCTCTCGGGCGGCCGCTCCCCTCCCCTCCCTCCTCTCGGGTGGCCGAGGACTCTGCAGCTAGCCCAGCAATGATTGGCCAGTCTCGCTGCCACTCACATCCTGATAGCTAGTGATTGGCTGTCAGGATGTGTGTGGGCGGGGCAGCGTGACGAACATGAGGGGAGCTAGGCTCCTCTCACAGTCCGCCCTGAAGACCGGAACGGCGCGGGGAGCACGGCGAGAGGAACGCGCGGAGAAAGGTAAGTGAATTGACACAGGAGGGACTTGACTTACTACTTGCTACTTACTTACTACTACTATATGGGGGATGAATTACTATATGGGGGATGAATTACTATATGGGGGATGAATTACTATGGGGGATGCATTACTATATGGGGGATGAATTACTATGGGGGATGAATTACTATATGGGGGATGAATTACTATATGGGGGATGAATTACTATATGGGGGATGAATTACTATGGGGGATGAATTACTATGGGGGATGAATTACTATATGGGGGGTGAATTAATATGGGGGATGAATTACTATAGGGGGGATGAATTACTATATGGGGGATGGATTACTATGGGGGATGAATTACTATATGGGGGATGAATTACTATAAAAACTTATTGAAACTAAAAACAGTGTACCATCCTATGTATTTTCAGTTTTAAAAATGTGGCTCTCAAAATAAATTTCAATCGTGGTTTTGGCGAGATTTGGCTCAGTTGAAAAAAAAGGTTGCCCACCACTGATCTAGGAGAATGCCTTAAAATTTATATTTCCAATTTAACGGTCACATTTGATAAAAACCCTACTATATGTTTCTAATGTGTTACCATTCATACAGCATGCCTAAAAAAAGGTTAAACCTGTTTGCGCTGACAATACACATATATTATTTTATGTATACTATTATGTATTCTATACATTATTTAATAAGGCCAAACAAATTTTAAATAATTTACCCTTTTTTTCTTTTTTGGCAGTGGAGCTGTAGTTAGCCACTTTTCTATGCCAGGTTACCTCAATATCAATTGCCTTAGGTAATCTGTGGGTGACCATTTTACTCTGGTATTGGGCACTCCCACTACCCCACCCAAACTGTAGACTTCTAAGTGATGCTTTGGATTGGTGTAATTATACATTTCCCTTTTTTGTTCCTTTTGCTACATGTCTGCAATCTGATTGCCTTAAGATATTTTCTGTATTGATAGTATCACAGATATTGTTCCTAATCTTTAATCCCTATCCTTTACATATACTTCCTCCTTTTTTTTTACTCTCTCCTCTTCCCTTAAGGATGAAAATACCAATCTCTAGACCCTGTGACCAATAACAGGTCTATTATATATGTATCCTATTATCAGTAGATTTAACTGTTGTTATTTGCTTACTGCCACAATGGTTTACTCCTTGTTGGGGAAAAAGTTTTTCTCTTTCGTCCGCATCCAGAGAGATTAGCTACAGTGCCATAGGCTGTAAACATTTTGACAATGTTGCGCACAGTGGACACAGGACATTAAGATCTGTTAATTGATACTGGTGCCAATAATATTGCCCAGTCCGTTTTGGGGGTTTTGCATGCAATGTGTCAGACTTGGCTTTTTGTTCCATACCAATAGAAACAAATACACATGAGAATGCCTAAGCATTTGTAATTGGGAGAAATGGTGCATTGCCTGAGATAAATACAGGGGTGCCAATATTTTTGCCCATGAATATATACACTATATTGCCAAAACTATTGGGCCAGCCCTCAAAATCATTGGATTCAGGTGTTTCAATCACCTCCAAGGCCACAGGTGTATAAAATCAAGCCCCTAGGCATGCAGACTGCTTCTACAAACATTTGTGAAAGAATGGGTCGCTCTCAGGAGCTCAGTGAATTCAAGCGTGGTCATATGATAGGTTGACACCTGTGCTATAAGTCCATCCTTGACATTTCCTTGCTACTAATGCAGGCCATAGATGGGGAGAAAACCAGACGATTTTTCTTTAAAAAAAACAAAAAATCGGTCGTTCAAGTGGCCGACGTTACCAGGAATGGTAAAAAAATCAGCCGATTTTCATCCTGTCTACAGCAAAAAGTGTCTCTGCAGAGAGCTCCACTATTTCTTTGACATTTACAGTGGCTGCAACAATGTATCTATTTGTATCCATTTCGGATACAGATGTTTTTATTCGGAAACAAATAGATACATTGTTTCAACCGCTATAAATGTCAAAGCACTGTCAAAGAAATAGCGGAGCTCTCTGCAGGGACACTTTTTGCAGGACTGGAATTCTTCTTCTTCATCCTCTTCTTCTTCTTCCTCTTCTTCATCCTCTTCTTCTTCTTCATCTTCTTCATCCTCTACTTCTTCTTCTTCCTCTTCTGCTTCCTCCTCTTCTTCTTCTTCCTCTTCTTCTTAATCTTCTTCTTCTTCTTCCTCTTCTTCTTCATCCTCTTCTTCTTCTTCCTCTTCTTCTTCTTCATCTTCTTCTTCATTCTCTTCTTCATCCTCTTCTTTCTCTTCTCCTTCCTCTTCTTCTTCTTCATCCTCTTATTCATCCTCTTCTTCTACTTCATCCTCTTCTTCTTCTTCTTCTTCTTCTTCTTCATCCTCTTCTTCCTCTTCTTCTTCCTCTTCTTCTACTTCTTCATCCCCTCTTCTTCCTCATCCTCTTCTTCTTCATCATCCTCTTCTTCTTCATCATCTTCTTCTTTTTTTTTTCTGCTTCTTCATCCTCTTCTTCCTCTTCTTCTTCATCCTCTTCTTCTTCATCATCCTCTTCTTCTTCTTCATCCTCTTCTTCATCCTCTTCTTCTTCTTCATCCCTTTCTTCTTCATCATCCTCTTCTTCATCCTCTTCTTCCTCTTCTTCATCCTCTTCTTCTTCATCCTCTTCTTCTTCTTTTTGTCTTCCTCTTGCAGGTCACAGCTCATGCGCAGATTTTTTATCGGTAAAAAGATCGGCCGATTTGCCCATAATTGCCATGAAAATGGGCCGATCGCCAAAATCGGCCGATCTTTTTCCAACTTTACCGATAAAAAAAAATCTGCCAAAATACCGAAAAATGGCCGAACAATTAACCCACTAACGATCCGAAAATCGGCCAATTTGATTTTCGGTCGAAAAATCGGCCGATTTTCGACCCATCTATGGCCTGCATAAATATTCCTCGGTCAACTGTTAGTGGTATTAGAACAAATTACAGAAAGGGGTCAGCTCACACTGAAGTGCACAGTGTGCAGAAGTTGCCAACTTTCTGCAGAGTCAATAGCTAAAGACCTCTAAATTTTGCATGGCCTTCAGATGAGCACAGCAACAGTACGTAGAGAGCTTCATGGAATGGGTTTCCATGACCGAGCAGCTGCATCCAAGCCTTACATCACCGAGTGCAATGCAAAGCATCGCATGCAGTGGTGTAAAGTATGCTACCACTGGACTCCAGAGGAGTGGAGATGTGTGATGAATCACTCTGATGGGCGTGTCTGGGTTTGGTGGTTGCCAGGAGTACAGTACTTGCATGACTGCATTGTGACAAGTGTAAAGTTTGGTGGAGGGGGGGATTGTAGTGTGGGGTTGTGTTTCAGGGGTTGGGCTTGGCCCCTTAGTCCCAATGAAGGGAACTCTTAAGGCATCAGCATACAAAGACATTTTGGACAATTTCATACTACCAGCTTTGTGTGAAGAGTTTGGGGATGGCCCTTCCTGTTCCAATATGACTGCGCACCAGTGCACAAAGCAAGGTCCATAAATACATGGATGAGCGAGTTTGGAGGAACTTTACTGGCCTACATGTCTTTACACCAGAACCTGACCTCAACCCGATAGAGCATCTTTGGGATGAATTAAAGCAGAGACCTTGAGCCAGGCCTTCACGTCCGACATCAGTGCCTGACCTCACAAATGCTCTTCTGGAAGAATGGTCAAACTTTCCCATAGACACCCTCCTAAACCTTGTGGACAGCCTTCCCAGAAGAGTTGAACCTGTTATAGCTGCAAGTGGTGGGTTAACTCAATATTCAACCCTACGGACTAAGACTGGGATGCCATTAAAGTTCCTGTGTGTGTAAAGGCAGGAGTCCCAATATTTTTGGCAATATAGTGTATATATATCTACCTATGGTGTCCCTGTCACCCCCTCAAAAGCTAACTCAACTGTTCATACTCCATGTTCTCCCCTCAGAAGTTAATTCAGTATGGCAGCAGAATAACGCAATGTGTACAGTCCCAACATATGTATTGGAGACGTCCAAAACGTCATAGATATTGGCCTGATGTGTTAACCACAATAAATAATGTTTTTCATATTTCCTTTTTAATGGAACCCAAGCTGTGCTTGCTTGATTTTATGGAAGAGGAAATAATGCCCCCAGCCATTCAGATATCTGTTCATTGGGTTCTGTTTTTGGCCCCTACATTTATTGCACAGTGGTGGACTGCTGCCACTCCGCCATGCCACACTGCATAGATCAACATGGTTAAAGATATTTTGACATTAGGAAGTTGGGGGAAAGAGTGTGCAAGTGTCTTAGGGTGGTGTGAGTCTGCAACGCCCTCACCGTGAAGAGTCTGGTAGATATTGGCATGAGGCAACTAATAATACTGTGGCTGTGTAAGTAGATGGTCCATGTGTTGGAGAGTCAGTGACTGTGTGCAGCTTTTGGTCTGTCAGTGAGCTCTCTCCTGACCCAAATTGATTCCAGGACTCAAGCTTTCACCAGAAGGACAAGCATGCATAATCCGATAAGAAGTTGCTTGTCCCTCTGATGACATAGGGTCAGGATAGGTGGATCCATGGATGGACATAGGGAATCAATTAGCCATTACACTGCAGACTGCAGCCACCACATGTGAACCCACCATTACAAGGAGACCCTTAAAGTCTTGCTACATTGTATCATAGTGATGTATGGAGGAATCTTATTTACAGCCTTGAGCTCTGAGCATGCAGCCTTGTTTCCCTGTGGTGCCGTTCCTTCCCCGCTATGATGTGACGTCCGCCCGACGAGTTCATTCCTCCTGGTTTTAGGAACTTCCAGGTCCAGATGCAGCAGCTTGAGGCTCTTTTTCCATCAACAGTGATCACATCTCAGGATCAGGGGATGTTTAGGCTGTGGAATCTGGCGGTGCAACTTCATTTGTGCTTAAAGGCATTTTTATATTTGTTATCTCGTGAGTGTTTTTAGCTGGAGTTTATTAAAACCATCTTGCATACTGCACTTAGAAGGTGCTTTTTTCCCTCCCCTCCCTTCTTTTTTCATTCTTAGAGTTGGCTCATTCTGGGAAGGCTGCCACTTTGTGCCATATACATCTAGATACATGGACTATTATAAGTTTATTTTGGACTTGTTTTAGGCGTCTTGGAGGCCATGGTCAATTGGTTGATTACATGTTCTTTTGTGCACTGACCTACTTGTATATAGTATTCAAGTCAACCCCATTGTGTCAATGATGTCACCGGAATCCATTGTGATGTCATTCACCAAATAAGGTCATGTACATATCCATTTGGTCAGTGACATTATCTAGGATCCCATTCTTCTTTGTTAAGATTCAGCTGTGGGGCTAGGATATGTCATTTGCAGCAAGGCTTTTGTGGTGGGTTGACGGGCATCATTTATCATGATTATTATTATTATTATACAGGATTTATATAGTGCCAAAAGTTTGTTCAGCTCTTTACATTATGGTTGATGTGACTCTCCATCCCTTGGAGTTCTGATGTGGTGTGGTGTGTTTATTTACATTGTAATTTTCCTCTTATTTATGTAGGGGATGAATATCTGGGTTCCCCTTATTTTAACCACCCCCCGCCCGCCATATAATAATATGACGGGCGCAAGGTTGTTCTCTCGTTCTGGGAGGACATCATATGACGTCCTCCCATTCTCACCACACATGCGCGGCTCAGGGAGCACGCAGCGCGGTGATCGGCGGTGTGCTGTGTCGCTCGGACACAGCGGATCACCGATCACGGAAAGAGCCAAAGATATCGGCTTGGTCATGTGGTCAGCTGTGTCCAATCACAGCTGATCACATGTAAATAGGGAAATGCCAGTTATCGGCATTTCTCTCCTCTCAGAGGAGAGGAGAGCAGGTAATCGGGTTTCCACGGAGGGGACATGTACACTGATCATCAGAGCACTGATGATCAGTGTGCCCTGATGATCAGTGTAGCCCCAGCAGTGCCACCTGTCAGTGTCCATCAGTGCCTTGTGTCAGTGCTCATCAGTGCCACATCAATGCCACATATCAGTGCCCATCTGAGCTGCCTTTCAGTGTCACCCATCAGTGCAAGTCAGTTCCACCTATCAATGCCAATCAGTGCCACCTATCAGTGCTGCCAATCAGTGCCACATATCAGTGCCAGTCAGTGCTGCCTATCAGTGCGCATCAGTGCCGCCTATCAGTGCGCATCAGTGCTGCCTCTCAGAACCAGTCAGTGCCGCCTAACAGTGCCAGTCAGTGTCGCCTAACAGTGCCAGACAGTGCCGTCTATCAGTGCCAGTCAGTGCTACCTATCAGTGATGCCTATCAGTGCCATATATCAGTGCCATGTATCAGTGCTGCCTATCATTGCCCATCAGTGATGCCTGTAAATGCCCATCAGTGCCACCTGCCAGTGCCTCTTCATCAATGCCCATCAGTGCCACCTATCAGTGTCCATCAGTGCAGCCTATAAGTGCCCATCACTGCAGCCTCATTAGCGCATATCAGTGAAGGAGAAATATCACTTATTTACAAAATTTTATAGTAAAAACTAAGAAAAAATGTGTTTTCTTTTCAAAATTTTCAGTGGTTTGGTTTGTTTAAGAAAAAAGTAAAAACCCAGAGTTGATTAACCATTTCAATACCGTGCAATTTTACCCCTTCCTGCCCAGGCCATTTTTCAGGTTTCAGCGCTCTCACACTTTGAATGACAATTGCGCGGTCATACAACACTGTACCCAAACTAAAATTTTATCATTTTCTTCACACAACTAGAGCTTTCTTTTGGTGGTATTTAATCACCGCTAGGGTTTTTATTTTTTGCTAAATTAACAAAAAAAGACCAAAAATTAAAAAAAAAAACACATTTTTCTTTGTTTCTGTTATAAAAGTTTACAAATAAATAATTGTTCTTCATAAATTTAGGCCGAGATGTATTCTGCTACATGTCTTTGGTGAAAATAACCCAAATTAGGATGTATTTTTTAGTTTGTAGGAAAGTTATAGAGTTCACAAACTATGGTAAAGATCTGAATATTGATCAATCCTGAAGTACTGACAGCCAATCTAATTTCTTGAGGTCCAAAAATGTCAGAATAGACAGATATTCCACAAATGACCCCTTTTTGCAGAGTAGACAGTCCGACGTACTTCATAAAAGGCATGGCGAGTTTTTTGAAGTTGTATTTTTATGTCATAATTTTTTGGAAAATGAAAAAATTAAAAAAATTATTTTCACTATTTTTTTTTTACATACTGTCACCAGTGCAGTACAGCATCATCATATAACTGGCATGGCAGTGATCAGGGACACTGACTGGTGACAGTATGAAAAAAAAAAAATATATATATATATATATTTTTTTTTTTTTAATTATATTTAATTTTTTATTACATTTTTTTTTATTTTTTTAAGATTTTTTTTTCATATTTTACTATGACCAAAGTAGTACAATGTTACCATAGTAACACTGTACTACTTTGGGGAAGTGATCAGTATTTTTTTTTTTTTTTTTTTTTACACAATTTGCTTATAGCAAAGAATTACTTTGCTATAAGCAAGCATTTACCAGAATGAAATCGATTCATTCAGTTTTTTTTCTTTTTTTTTTTTTTTTTGTGCTTAGCTGTGATTTGGTCACAGCTAATCACATGACATGTGCATGTGATTAGCTGTGACCATTCACAGCTAGGCACTAGTATACAATGGATGGCATCATGAATGAAGCCATCCATTGTATACAACTGTCATGTGACCTGCTGTGATTGGTCACAGCAGGTCACATGGTACCAACAACGGGAGCCGGTACTCGGATCTGTCATCGGCCGTGTCCGAGGTGCACGGCCCGTGACAGATCCCGCTGCTGCGCCGCTCTGCATTACCGCAAACGGCGCATGTGCGGGAGCACGCCAAATGGCGTGCACCCGGAATGAAGAGGCACATCTGAAGCCGCCAAACGGCCATTGGCCGGGCGGCTAATGGTTAAATACCACCAAAATAAAGCTCTATCTGTCACAAAAAAATGCTAAAAATTTCATATGGATACAGTGTTGCATTTCCACGCAATTATCATTCAAAGTGCGACAGCACTGAAAGCTGGACATTGGCCTTGGCAGGAAGGGGGTATAAGTGCCTGGTAGGCTAGCGGTTAAAGAAAGTTTAAGATTCATATAAGTTTCCCCCATGGATCCCCACATCCACCAGGCTGCAGCTGTGAGGAAGAGGCCACATCAACAAGGAAGCAATGTTTTCCCAGGGGAGGCCTCTCTGGCAAGGTACTCTCTTTATGTTGGGGGCACATGACCTGATATGGTTCAGGAGGGGGGTTTACCCCTCCCCCTTTTAAGATCAGGCAGTCTGCACACTCTGGTAGAGGTCTGGTAGGAATTGTAGGGGGCCCACACTACCTTTTTTGTGTGGGGTTCCCCCTTAAAATCCATACCAGACCCCTATTTAGGATAAGGGTATTTTTTTCGTTTTTCTTTTATCCAAAAGTATTAATAGTTGTTGTACCCTAACAAGTGTAACACCCTGCTATACATGTCTAATGCAGGATGTAGAAGCCAATACAAGATGGCAGTGCCCTGCAGAACAGTAGCAGTCACATGTTGAAGAATAGCCATGTGGAACTTGTATGCTGAATTGCAGGACTTTACTGAAGAACAGTGCACCTAGGAACTACATTTCCCAGAGGAGCTTACGTGTGGGCGGGGGCATATATATCTCAAAATTCGGGAGACTGGCCAGGATGAAAGAGGGGAGAGATCAAGGGAGGAGGAAGTGTGTTGACTGATGGAGTGTTGTACCAGGCCGCGGACCCAGAGTCAGAGAGAAAGGAGGAGCAGAAAAAGTCTGCTGATTGTCAGTCTTACCACGCTGCCCAGTGAGCCAGGCAGGAAACCAACCTGTTGCCTAGTTCTCCCAGCTGCCACCGTTAGAACGTATTTGTGTTACAGTCTCATCATCCAAGCTGACTGCAGGACACAAAGCTGCAGACCAGAGTACAGCAGTGCCAAACTGAAACAGCAATTTACTCTTTTATTACTGTTGCCTATGGCCCTTGTCAGAGAGAGAGAGCTGTTCTTGCCTACAGACACATGCCAACTATTACACTTTACCACTTCAAATCTGTCCTTGCTTACTGATTTACAGGGGACTTTACATCAAGTTCACCACCATTAGTAGGAGAGGTACTTACTAATGATCATCTTCACGCCAATTGGGCCCCAACTAGCGTGCAGAAGACTCCATATTGTTCTTAAAGGGACAATGATTGTCTATAGATGAGAGGTCTCTCCATTTTCAAATCTAATCCTTGCCATCAAGTTCTGAGGACCTGTAGTGAGCTTATCTATTTATTGATAGTTGTTCTTGCTCGCTGGTGATTCAACAGCCACCTCAGATTGGAGGCAGTGGATTATTTCTGAAAGCAAGCCTGCTAACAGTTACTGGTATTTTACTGTGGATGCTGTTACTTTACTTAAAGCTGACAAGATGGATTATATTGTTGCATGGGCTAATGCTATTTTGTGTTATTTTTTTTTATTGAGTTAAATTCAAGCTCAGTATAAACTCCATATTGATTTACAGTAACTTGTCTGTGAGTCCCTTTTACAGTGGTGACTTATTCAAGTCACAAGAGTGCAGTGGTGTCAGCAGAGGTTGGGCTTTCAGAGAGAGGTCCAGAATGACAGGGAACCCAAAAATTACTAAGCAACCCTTAACCTCCATGGCGGTATTCCCGAGTGTAGCTCGGGGTAAACTTTCAGTACCAAAAGCGGTAACCCCGAGCTACACTTGGGAATACCCTGCACCGTTGCTCCGGGATCCCTGTATCACTTACCTTGTCTTGCGCTCCCACGACTTCCCTCCTGCAGCGCCCCCTGGCCAACTCCTCCGGCCAATGCTGGCCATCTTCCGGGTTCCGTTCCCTGTGAACGTCGGGGATGTACGGAACGCATGGGGAATGGAACTGGCGGGAAATTTAAAAATGTTAAAAAGTGACATTCACTCAATACACTAAAATCACATAGTAAAACATTACTGTATCAAACAATTTCACATATATTTTGTCCCGAGTGCTTTGTCCTGTGCCCAGCCTACATTTTTACTGTTCTTTCTGCCTGTAAACTGAGAAACGTCCATGGCGTCCAAAAAGCGTCCCTTTAGGTCAAAAGCAGCTTTAGACCGGCTAAAGAACAGCGATAGTAAATCAGAATCACTTGCAGAATTGAGTGATAATGATTCATGGGGGAAATTCGTCATCAGATACTGAAAACGATTCTGCGACTGAGCTCAGTGATGTGCAAACTTGGCGCTATATTTCACATTTCAGTGTTTTTGGTTTGATTAACTTATTGAATTAAATGTATTATTATTATATGATTATTTTTTATGATTATTTATTATATTATACTTTATGATTACGTGTTTAAAATTTTATCATACCCGGGATGTTTACTAGACCCCTTGTTTGGACAGATTTCAGTGAGTTATTCCTAAGAATTACAGGCCTACAATAAAAAAACAACATTTTTCCATGCAAAAAAATGTACCGCTTTGAGCACAGAAATACTGACATATTCAGACTGCCAGGGAGGTTAAGGGGTAGTGCTACACAAATAATGACTGTGAGGCTTCTGGCATCCTAGCTGCCAATGATGTCGCACAGTGTCCTTGGTTGCTAGGATGCAGGTGGCCCCTTGTGTCCTATCAACCAAAGATGCTTACTGCCCTCACAGCAGGAAGTTGTCATTTAGTGGCGGTAGCAATACCACATGAATGGCTTCCGACTGCAAACAAAAGTTTGCTTCAGCTGAGCAGGTAAACACAACTTTAGGTTTTCCTATTCATGAACTGCAAGCATCCAGAGTTCATGGCAAACCCTTTGTTATTACAAACTCATCCCTAGTACTTAGCAGATCCCTTTGAGCACCTGGCTGCAAAATCACTGCAGTTCCCCATGTGTCTACGAATTGTTGTTCACTCCTCTGCTTCCTGATGTAATGGAAACCTCTGAAACTGTATAGAAAGGAGGTTGTGTACTCCACAGTCGCCATTTGTTCAAAGATAAAGATTTAAATTGGCTCCTCATGCATTATTTTTTATTAGCATGCAATAAAAAAATAAAAGCATAAAAAGATTCTTAGGCATGCTCTTTAACCTGCCTGATACATTGTCATAGTTAATTTGTTGCTGTCAGGAATTCCACAGCCGCTTAATGAAAAATAAAGGAGATTAGGGGTGATTTTTGGTTTACTATACCTTTGTATAAATAATTGTCTTTTTCAGCCAAAGACCAGTTTTTCTCCGGCACATGCTGGCGTTCATGTTTGCCATAGAGGAAATAAACCGCAGAACAGACATCTTGCCAAACATAACTCTGGGTTACACCATCTACGATTCCTGCACTTCACAGCTGAAAGCCTTGCAGAGTACTCTCAGTATTATTTCAGGGACAGAGAAGATAGTGCCAAATTACAGCTGTTATAAACAAGGCAAAGTGGTTGGAATTATTGGGCACAGGCTATCCTCCTCATCGACTTCCATGGCCAGTGTGACTGGAATCTACAGGTACCCACAGGTGAGCAACAATTCTACATATTGAGATTGGCATACTCCCAATAATGTTTAGATGTTTCTAAAGTATTTGATAAAAGGCCACACAGCACAAACAATGTTCTAAGCCAGAGGTCTCTAAACTTTCTAAACAAAGGGCCAGTTTTCTGGCCTTTAGACTTAAGAGGGGCCAGACTGTGGCCAGAGGGAGTAGAAAATGTGTTGGCATCAGTGGGAGTGAACAATGCCCTATATTTGATATTTTATATAGTGTCCCATTGTTGATGTCAGTGGGAGGAATAGTGCCACATCATTGGTGTTAGTGGGCAGAATATTGTCCCATCATTGGTGTCAGTGGGATGCGTATTGCCCTACTGTTGGTATCAGCGGAAGCAATAATGCCCCATCATTGGTGTCAGTGGGTGGAATTGTACCCCATCATTGGTGTCAGTGAGAGGAATTATGTTCTATTTTTTATGTCGGTGATAGGAATAGTACTCTGAGGACCGGATAAAGGCAATCAAAGGGCCACATCTGGCCCCAGACCGCAGTTTGGAGACCACTGTTCTAAGCAATTGTCAGCATGGATTCATTAAAGACCAAAAGTATCATGCAAATCTGTTTGTCTTTTTATGAGGAAGTAAGCAAAAAGAAAAAAGTTATTAAATGACCAGCATGGGGTAAACACCAGAGCCAGTACCAGACCTTTATCCTTGAGGAGTGTCAGGTATGGATTTCAAGGGGGAACCCCCACAAAAAAAGTGCAGTTTCCCCCAAAATCCATACCAGACCTTCATCCAGGTATGCTGCCCAACATGCCAGAACGTTAGGAGCAGCAAGTGTGCATGCCCACTCCTCCTAAACCATACTAGGCCACATGCCCTCAAACTTGAAAGGGTACCTTTCTGGTGGAAACCCGCAACTGATCTAGTGGAGGTCTGTGGGCAGGGACTTATCAGAATCTAGAAGCTACTTTAAAATGAGAAGGCCCACTCCTCACGTGAATGAGTAAGAGGTACAGTACATAATACCCTTACTGTTTAACCTCTTCTTCACTGTGCTATAGACCAATGATGCTCTTCTGCATTGTTCAGTCTCATGTCTCTCATTTTTCTCTTGGCAATGCCCCATAGATTCTCTATGGGGTTCAGGTAAGGCAAGTTTGCTGGCCAATCAAGCACAGTAATTCCAAGGTCATTGAATCAGGTTTTGGTGCTTTTGGCAGTGTGGGCAGGTGCCAAGTCCCACTGGAAAATTAAGTCAGCATTCTCATAAAGCTCATGTCAGGGCAGGAGCTGTGGAACGGACAGGCAGGCCTAATGGCAGGGTCACCCACCGACTGACGACAACCACCACCCACAGACCAGAGTCCCTCAGGGCGCGGAGTCTAAGCCTCAGGGTGCCCTTCACCAGGGCCCCTGATGGTGGAGATGGACTTGACGCAGCCAGGGACCAGGTCGCGGCCCCCAAGTCACCCCAGCTGTGGTAATGGCCGCCACCAATGGCGTATAGCTGGTAGGAACCAGATAAGACAATAGCGTAGTCGGGCAGGCCGGGTCGATAACAGCGGGACAGACAGTACAGAACGGTAGACAAGAATATACAGGTCACAAGCCGGGTTCAGCAACGGGAGGTCAGATAAAGGGATAACGCTGAGAATAGTCTAGTCAAAGCCGAGTCAGTTTCCAGGAGAGCCACGAGAGTAGAAACAGAGCTTGCTGCAACACGAACATACTAGACACGAATGCAAAGAGCAAGTGCAGACAACAGGCTTAAATGTGATCAACCACACCCCTCTGGGGGATGGACCGCAGAGGCCTGAAAGCATAAAAGTCTCCCACCATGCTCTGCAGAAACCTAAGATGGATGCCAGCACATGGAGCAGCATAACCTCTGGGAAAAGGTAGGACCTTGACAGTACCTCCTCCTCAAGGGCCCCTCCCCCTCCGCGGCTCAACAAAAGGCTTCTGAGGAAAGCGGGCATGAAAAGAGTGGAGGAGGGCAGGAGCATGAACATCCGCGGAAGGAACGTTCCTCGGGACCATAACTGCGCCAATGAACCAGGAACTGCACCCGACCGCGCATCAATCGAGAGTCCAGGATCCGGCTCACCTTATACTCCTCATGACCGTCAACCCAGATGGGACAGGGCCGAGGCAGAGAGGTAGTGAAGCGATTGCAGACCAGAGGCTTCAACAGGGATACAGGGAAGACATTGGAGATCCGCATCCCAGGAGAAAGGGCAAGGGCATAGGCAACTGGATTCACCTTGCGAAGGATGCGAAAAGGGCCAACAAAACGGGGGGCCAGTTTGCGTGCAGGCACCCGAAGATTGAGGTTGCGAGTAGACAACCACACCCGATCTCCGACCTGGTATGAAGGAGCAGGCAGCCTTCTGCAATCAGCCTGGAACTTCTGGTGCTGTGCTGAGTCCTTCAAGGACTTCTGGATCTGCCCCCATGAAGAACGCAGGGCAGCAAGATGGTTCTCCACAGAGCATGGTGAGAACCTCTCAGGTAATACCACAGGTTGGAATCCATAGTTGGCCATGAAGGGAGACATCCCGGAGGAGGAGTTGACAGCCGAGTTCCTGGCAAGCTCCGCCCATGGCAGGAGATCGGCCCAATCGTCCTGATGGTCCGAGATATAGCAGCGAAGGAATTGTTCCAGGGCCTGGTTGGAACGCTCCGCAGCCCCATTGGACTGCGGGTGGTAGGCCGAAGAGAAGGAGAGCCGGATACCCAACTGGGAGCAGAAGGCACGCCAGAACCTGGACACGAACTGACTCCCACGGTCCGAGACAATCACCCTGGGCAACCCATGCAGGCAAAAAATCTCCCTGGCAAAAACCGTGGCCAGTTCTTGCACAGTTGGTAATTAACTTGAGCGGAACACAATGGCACATTTTGGAAAAACGATCGATGACCATGAGAATGACCGTATGGCCCCGAGACACCGGGAGGTCTACAATAAAATCCATGTTCAGGTGTGACCAGGGACGCTCCCCATTGGAAATGGGTTGCAGAAGGCCCAGTGGAAGATGCCGTGGAGATTTATTCTGGGCACAGACCAAACATGCCGCTACATAAGAGGCGATGTCGGCACGGAGAGTTGGCCACCAGAATAAACGAGAGATGACCCAGGACAACTGGTTCCTCCCTGGATGACCGGCAGTCTTGGAGTTATGGTAGGTATGCAGCAGGCGGGTGCGCAATCCCTCAGGTACGAAACATCTACCATCCGGTCTCTCGGGAGGAGCGTCAGTTTGAGCCGCCAAAATCTGCTCCCCAAGGGGAGAAGTCAAACTGGTGCAAATGGCAGCTAGGATCTGATCCGGAGGTATGACCGAGGTTGGCTCAGAGTGCTCCCTGGACAACTTAGAGTATTGCCGCGACAATGCATCAGCCCTGACATTCTTGGAACCAGGCAAATAGGAGACCACATAGTTGAAACACGACAAGAACAAGGCCCATCTGGCCTGATGGGGCGTCAATCTCTTGGCCTCCGAGAGATATGTCAGGTTCTTGTGATCGGTAAGAATGAGGACCGGAACCGCGGAGCCCTCGAGCAGGTGCCTCCATTCCTTGAGAGCCTGAATGATGGCCAAAAACTCCCTATCTCCAATCTGGTAGTTGCATTCTGCAGAGGAAAGCTTCCTGGAGTAGAACCCACAGGGAAGTAGGGGTCCATCGGGCGACCGACGCTGAGACAGGAGAGAGCCTACTCCCGTCTCAGATGCATCAACCTCGAGGACGAAAGGCAACCCAGGATTGGGATGAGACAGTATTGGAGCCGAAGCAAAGGCGGATTTCAGAGCCTCGAAAGCTACGATGGCCTCGGATGGCCACTCATGAGGATTACTGCCCTTCTTGGTTAGGTCTGAGAGAGGCTTTGCCAGCGTGGAGAAGTTCCTGATGAACTTCCGATAATAGCTGGCGAAACCCAAAAAGCGCTGAATGGGCCGAAGACCATTGGGACGAGGCCATTGCAGAACCGCCGCAACCTTCTAAGGTTCCATTGAGAATCCCACCACAGAAATGATGAAGCCCAAAAAGGCAACCTGGGACCGGTGGAATTCACACTTCTCGAGCTTACAAAAGAGTTTGTTCTCACATAACCGTTGCAGCACCCGCTTGACATCCTGGATATGGGACTCCATGGAGGCAGAGTAAACCAGGATGTCATCCAAGCAAACCACCACGCACTGCTGCAACAAGTCACGAAAGACACCATTTATGAACTCCTGAAAGACCGCAGGCGCGTTACACAACCCGAAGGGCATCACCAGAGATTCATAGTGACCGGTTCTGGTGTTAAACGCGGTCTTCCACTCGTCCCCTTGCTTGATCCGTACGAGGTTGTACGCCGCCCTAAGGTCGAGTTTGGTAAAGACCGTTGCTCCCTTGAGGCGGTCGAACAACTCGGTAATCAACAGAATAGGGTAGGCATTCTTGATGGTGATTCGATTGAGACCCCTATAATTGATGCAAGGCCTCAATTTACCACCCTTCTTCTTTACGAAGAAAAAGCCCGCTTCTGCTGGGAAGGTAGACTTACGAATGTGCCCCCGGGAAAGTGCATCCGCAACGTACTCCTCCATGGCCTGATTCTCCGCAATCGAAAGAGGATACACCCTGCCACACGGAGGAGTGACACCGGGTTGCAAGGGTATGGCGCAGTAGTAAGGACGATATGGAGGTAAGGCACCAGCGCGCACCTTGTCAAACACATCCAGGTACTCCCTATAGTCGGTAGGCAACACAGAGTCCGAGGAGGCACACAACACCTTAACCGGCCCACGGATGCACCCGGCCCCACACTGTGGAGACCACGAGAGAATCTCGGCCGTTCGCCAATTAAAGGTTGGATTGTGCCTCTGGAGCCAGGGATAGCCCAACACCACAGAATAGTGCGGGGAAGAAATTACCTGAAAACAGGCCAACTCCCTGTGAACAGCCCCAATAGCTACTTCAACCGACAGGGTCTCGTGGGTAACCTGCGGCGGTTGCAGGGGCCTGCCATCTATCGCCTCGAGAACCAATGGGATAACTCGAGCCTGCAGGGGAATGGAGTACTGGGCAGCAAACGAGCTGTCCATAAACAACCCGCCGGCCCCAGAGTCTACCAACGCCTGGGTCGTCACCGAGCCCTCCGCCCAAGAGAGGACAACGGTGATCAGTGGTTTATCTTTGCGGAACACCGGGGACGAGGAAACTCCACCCAAGATCTGTCCCCGACAGGATCTCAGGTGCGAGCATTTCCCGGATGGACCGGACAGGACTGCTGAAAGTGCCCACCAAGGCCACAGTACAGGCAGCAACCCTCTCGACGCTGAACGGCCCGCTGTCCCTCGGAAAGGCGAGCAAACCCCAGCTGCATGGGCTCACCACCAGACAAGCCATCCCCAGGAGGCGTGGGAGGAGAGGGAGGAATGGGTGGGACAGAAAACGCAGGCGCCAGTCAGTTGGGAGGCCTTCGCAGGCGCTCCTTGAGTGAAGGCCTCTCCCTGAGCCTGGTGTCAATCAGGATTAGAAAGGAAATGAGTGCTTCCAGCTCCACAGGCAGTTCCTTGGCTGCATTCTCGTCTTTCAACGCATCTGAAAGACCATGAGAAAAAGCAGCCACCAGAGCCTCATTGTTCCAGCCCACGTCTGCCGCCAGGGTACGAAACTCTATGGCGTACTCGGCAACGGTCCGTGAACCGCAATGCATGTACATGAGCATCTTGGCAGCCGAGGCGGAGCGAGCAGGCACGTTGAATACCCTACGGAAGGCGTCGACAAAACCGGAAAACTCGTGAATCACCGGGTCATTCCTCTCCCATAAGAGATTTGCCCAGGACAAGGCCTTGTCTGAGAGCAGCGAGATTAGGAAGCCCACCTTTGACCTCTCAGTCGGAAAAACGTGGGGTATTAACTCAAAATAAATGCCCACCTGGTTGAGGAACCCACGACACTGACTTGGCTCACCCCCATAGTGCTGTGGAAGAGGGGCTGAACCAGTCATACCTCTGGGCACCGTGGGTGCAGCAGACGCAGCAGTAGGCGCAACAACTGGAGCAGCAGCAGGGGCGACCACAGGAGTGACAACCGGCCTAATAGCACCAGGAGTAAGGTGCGCGGTGCGTGCAAGCAGCGTCTGCAACGCCTGAGCGAACTGATCCAGCAGGAGATCCTGTTAATCACGTCTGGCGACTAACATGAGAAGCGAAGGCGTACCTGCACCGTCAGGATTCATGGCATTCGTATAATGTCAGGGCAGGAGCTGTGGAACGGATAGGCAGGCCTAATGGCAGGGTCACGCACCGACTGACGACAACCACCACCCACAGACTGGAGTCCCTCAGGGCGCGGAGTCTAAGCCTCAGGCTGCCCTTCACCAGGGCCCCTGATGGGGATGGACTTGATGCAGCCAGGGATCAGGTCGTGGCCCCCAAATCACCCCAGCTGTGGTAATGGCCGCCGCCAATGGCGTATAGCTGGTAGGAACCAGATAAGACAATAGCGTAGTCGGGCAGGCCGGGTCGATAACAGCGGGACAGACAGTACAGAACGGTAGACAAGAATATACAGGTAACAAGCCGGGTTCAGCAACGGGAGGTCAGATAAAGGGATAACGCTGAGAATAGTCTAGTCAAAGCCGAGTCAGTTTCCAGGAGAGCCACGAGAGTAGAAACAGAGCTTGCTGCAACACAAACATACAAGACACGAATGCAAAGAGCAAGTGCAGACAACAGGCTTAAATGTGATCAACCACACTCCTCTGTGGGATGGACCGCAGAGGCCTGAAAGCATAAAAGGCTCCCACCATGTTCTGCAGAAACCCAAGATGGATGCCAGCACATGGAGCAGCATAACCTCTGGGAAAAGGTAGGACCTTGACAGCTCATCTGCGGAAGGAAGCATGAAGTGCTCCAAAATCTCCTGGTAGACGGCTGCGTTGACCCTGGACTTAATGAAGCACAGTGGACCAACACCAGTAGATGACATGGCTCCCAAAATCAGCACAGACTGTGGAAACTTCACCCTGGACTTCAAGCATCTTGCAGTGTGTGCCTCTCCATTCTTCCTCCATACTCTGGGTCCTTGGTTTTCAAATGAGATGCAAAAGTTGTTCTCATCAGAAAAGAGGACTTTGGACCACTGAGCAACAGACCAGGTCTGTTTTTCTTTAGCCCAGGAAAGACGCTTCTGACATTCGTTGTTCAGGAGCTGCTTGACAAGAGGAATACGACATTTGAAGCCCATGTCTAGGATCCGTGTGTGGTGGCTCTTGATGCACTGACTCCAGCCTCAGTCCACTCCTTGTGAAAGTCCCCAACACTTTTGAATGGCCTTTCCCTGACAATCCTCTCCAGGCTGCGGTCATCCCTGCTGCTTGTGCACCTTTTTCTTCCACACTTTTCCCTTCCACATAACTTTCTATTAATGTGCTTTGATACAGCACTTTGGGAACATCCAACTTCTTTTGCAATTACCTTTTGAGGCTTTCCCTCCTTATGGAGGGTGTCATTGATGGTTTTCTGCACAACTGTCAGGTCAGCAGTCTTTCCCATGATTGTGATTCCTACTGAACCAGACTGAGAGACCATTTAAAGGTTCAGGAACCCTTTGCAGGTGTTATGGCTTAATTAGCTGATTGGAGTGGGACACTTTGAGCCGACAATATTGCACCTATTCACAATATTTCACAATATTCTAATTTTTTGAGATTGTGGATTTGGGGTTTTCATGAGCTGTAAGCCATAATCATCACAATTATGACAAATAATGGCTTGAACTATCTTGCTTTGTATGTAATGAGTCTATCTCATATATTAGTTTCACCTTTTAAGTTACATTACTGAAATAAATGAACTTTTGCACGATATTCTAATTTTTCGAGTTTCACCTGTATTCATTAGATGACAATGGGAACACCCATAAAAATTAAATGCTAAAAACTGGGAGAATAAAAAATAAAATAAAAAATGCAAAGGAAGATGATAATAAAATGTCCATGCATTGAAGATAAAATAAGATAAGAATAAATAGATTTGCTATGGTGAAAAAATCCTAGGCAATGAAATGGATAGGACACTAAGGCGGAGAATATATGACAATTTAGAGCTAGGAAAAAATAAAGAAATATAATTTTTAAAAAAAGAGAAGGTCCAATGGGTGGTCTCAACTATTATCAATAAAGCAGTTGAGATCCATATCAACATTGAGACCTCTGGGGTAAAGGGTGCCCATCTCGAAAATTCATTTGGATTCAAGTTGCGAGACTGCCCTTTTCCTCTCCAATGTGATTTGATCATGTCTATGCCCACAAATGTGAGGGTGGAGGGTTCTTTATTATGACGTCTTTTAAAGTGCTTTGAAAGCGAGTGATCCTTAAAACCTCTTTTTACGTTGTTCCCTCAATCTGTCACTTAATTTTCTTGTGGTATGTCCTGTATACTGTTTGCCACAGGGGCACCCCAAAAGATAGACCACATATCGGCTATGGCACGTAATAAACTTACCAATTTTGTATTTTTTTCCAGAATATGTTGAGGTAAATGAATGGACTTTCCTTTTATGATGATTATTGCACACACAAATAACGCATTTGTTACACGGAATAAATCCAGTAACATTGGAGAAAAAGGATAAGCTAGAGGGAGGGTTTACCACATTAGGGGTTATAACATTTCTTAATGCCATTGTTCTTCTGAAAGTCATCTCTGGCCTATCAGGTAATAATTTAGTAAGGACTGGGTCAGCCTTTAGTATACCCCAGTTTTTGTTGAATATTTTAGTGATCAGCTTATGTTGGATTGAGAAGGTGGTCACGAAAGGACAAGTTTTAGTCGGTCTCTGTATACCACTATTATTTAACATACCATCTCTGTCGGCTTGTGCAACTGACATAAGTGTCTTATTTAATACAGATTCACTATACCCTTTTTCTACAAACCTCTCTTTCAAGATGGAGGCTTTTGAGTAGTAGGTGTCAAGATCAGAGCAGTTCCTCCGAATCCTTAGGAACTGTCCTTTCGGTATGTTTGACAGCCAGGCTGGGTGGTGACAACTATCCGTAGGGATATAACTATTCCTATCTGATTTCTTGAAAAATGATTCTGTGATGATAATACTCTTAATTAGTGTTAAGTCTAGGAAATTAATCTGGCTAAGGCTATAATCAAAAGTTAGTTTGATGTTCAGATCATTGTTATTCAGAGTGCCAAAAAAGTTAAGAAGAGTCTGTACGTTGCCATTCCGTAACAAGAAAACATCATCGATGTAGCGTCTATAAAAAGGACAATTCAGGCCACTCTCTAGAATAAATAATGTCCTCCTCCCACCTGGCCATGAAGAGGTTGGCCAGGCTGGGAACAAATTTTGCTACCATAGCTACTCCGCGTGTCTGAAGGTAAAATTTGTTATCAAACCAAAAGTAATTGTTCGCCATAGTAAATCCTAAAAGTTGCAAAATAAAATCTTTCTGTATAGATGGAATGTTAGTAAAACCATCTAGATAAAATTTCAATGCTTCCATCCCATCTTTGTGATCTATATTACTATATAGAGAAGACACACATCTGCAATGACAAGAAATGTATCAGGATAGGCAGATAAATCTCGGCAATCATTAAGCATCTGCTTCGTGTCTTTCAGGTATGATGGGGTACCAGTTACAAGGGGCTGAAGACAATGGTCTATATATTGACCTATTTTGGAGCACAGTGACCCTATTCCACTAATTATAGGCCTACCTGGGGGGTTGATAGGATCTTTGTGTACCTTTGGTAGAATATACATAACTGGCAATTTTGGGTCTGAGGGACACAAGAACTCTTTCTCCTTTTTATTGATAATGTGGTCTTGATACCCCTTATTAATATTAGTCTTAAGTGCCTTTTTATATTGTATCATAGGATCTTTGGGTAGCAAACGATAGGTACTAGTGTCATGAGCGTTTAACTTTCAAAACGTCCAAATCTTTCAAGACCATTTCTTTAAACACATTAATATATGAATGTGACTGTTGGGGTGGGTTGAAAAGGGACGCATTTCTGAAGTTAGAGCATATAATGCCCCCTGAATCAGAAATGCCTTGTGAGGGTGTCAGGGTCCTGTCCACAGCAGAAGTTCTGGCGTTTCTGCCAATACTCTACATGGCCGCAGAAGGACACCTCAGCCTCAGTCTGGTGCCAGATGGCCTTTATAAGGAGACTCATCAATTCCTCTGGTTGCTGGATGATCTCTAGCTGGTTTGTTCCTGTTTCCTGTTACCTGCGACTTCCTGATTCCGACCCGGCTTGTACTTGGACTTGTCTGCTCTACTGACCCCCTGATCTGATTTCGCCTTGGCTAAAGGATACGCTCTCTCTCGCTCCTCCGTGCATGACCTCGGCTATCCCACCTGACCACGTTTGTTCTGTTCCCCACCCGGTACCTGACCTTGGCTCGAACTGACTATCCAACAAACATCCAAATCCTGGAAGGCTTGCATACCACGCACAGGCGCCTCCAGTCTGCAAACCTATCTCCATGCACCAACTGTGCTCCTGAGTGGACCACCAATCAGCACTTCTACAGGCGACCTGTGCAACTTTGTGCCTGACTCCCACTGTCCCACTTTCAGGGGAGTCTGGAAATTAGCCACAAGGGAAGCCCTCTCTCCATTGGCCTCCATCACAAGTACATGATAGAGGGAGGATTAAGCCCAGCTGGATTATTGGTAGGGTTAGCAAAATGTCTCTTATGTGTTAGCTGTCTAACAAACTTATTAATGTCAATATATTTATTGAATTTATTCAAACATTTCTTGGGGCCAAACTTAAGGCCCTTGTCCAATAAAGAGAGCTCCTGTTGACAATTCAGTTTTGCTCAGATTATAAATGCCCTTTCCAGCTATACCCGCCTTTTCTTTGGATCGATGGATCCTCTTTCCTCCTCTTTTTCCTCTTGTATTGCGCTTCTTTTTCTGGGTCTGCCTTGTTCTAAAAAATGATGCTGAGATGGTATATATTGCTCATTGGATCATGTACTCAGTTGTTCATCCATTCTACAAGGGGATGGGGAGGATTTGGATTCCTATATTGTTGAGGAGGGGGCCTATAAGGTGGTCCTCTCTGTCGGGGTCTTTGGGGTGTTCCATTATTCTGACCAACAAAGAAATTTGTGAAAAGAGATTCACAAGAAAGCGGCTACATTATGGACAGAATGCGATACTCAGAAAAATTTCCAAAAAATGATGCTTTATTACACATTAATGATTGACAATCGGGCAATCGCCCTGGTTTACCATCACCTCAGTATGAGACAATACACACAGACCTAAAACCACTTAAAATCACGCCAAGACCGGTCTGGTAATATATGTGCTGCAAAGGCTATGACAACCTTAGTCTAGAGCATTTGCAGCACCGCACATAGGTTACACTCTCTGTAGGAGGTGTTTTTCAAAAAATTGTACCATAGGTATATAATATCACATGCTATGCATATAGGCAAATACAGTTACCATGTGGAGAGAAACATAACCCTAAGCCAATATAAGGCAATGTGGGTAAAAAATTTAATGAAAAAAGGGGGATATACCCCAGTAATATAATTATGGATTCTTGCAGTACAACCCTGTAAAGGCACATGTGGTTGGGGCCCATCTACCCGTGGTAGACACAAATAGTTGCAAAGATTCATATAGATGAAAGAGTCCCTGTTGATGTCTTGATGGAAAGATGAATATAGATAGCAAAGGCCTGCTTTATATGGTTTCTTCACCACAACATGTGGACTACAAACCACTTTAATATTGGTAATAGAATGAGGCCCAATGGGTCTTCCGCCGGTTGCAATATATGTTGTATGCCTTGCATCTAGAAAATGCATCATAATGTCCCCATCCTGAAATAAGACAAATAATATGAGGATAGTCACTCTGGGTACTCTCACTCAGACGTATATATAGTGTAACAAGAAGCCTTTTTCATTATTCTTGTAACAGTCCACTTACCACCTGTGCCATGGGTAGTAAAAAAGAGAAATATCCTTCATAGGTACTGCTGTGTCTTCAGATCTGTAAGGTTTCTCGCGCATGCCCAGATTTGGTTGAGTTATATTGATGATATTTTCCTTATATGGAGAGGAACATCGGAGGAATTAAAACTCTTCCTGGAGGAGTTAAATCAAAACTCCTTCAATATTAGACTCACATATGTGTTTGATGAAATATGTATCTCCTTTCCTGACCTTGAAATTAGACTTGAAGACAAGAGGCTCCTCACTAAAACGTTCAGAAAACCAACTGCAGCTAATACCTTATTAGATGCCAGAAGTCTTCTTTTATCAAAAGCCCTTTTGCGATCCTCCTGAGCCTTAGCCATTGCCTCCTGTAACAGTTTATTGTTGGATGTGAAAAATTTTAAGGAGTCTTGGGCTGCCGGAACTGGGTTTTTTGGGATCAGGTCGGGCATGAAAGTTGGATGGAAACCATAATTGGTGAAAAACGGGGACTGCCTGGTGGTAGAGTGGTTTGCATTGTTGTAGGCGAACTCCGCCAGGGGCAAGAGTGCCAGCCAGTCGTCCTGCAAGAACGAGGTGTAGCATCTGAGATATTATTCCAACGTTTGGTTGGTTCGCTCAGTCTGCCCATTCGTTGTGGGTGGTAGGCTGAGGAAAAGGACAGTTCCACTTCCAGACTTTCGCATAGAGCTTTCCAGAATTTAGAAGTGAATTGAACACCCTGATCTGAGACTATATTTTTGGGTACACCATGCAGTCTCACTATCTCCCTGATGAAGACTTGTGCTGTCTCGGAAGCAGATGGGGTACTTTTCAGTGGAAGGAAGTGGGCCATCTTTGACAGGCAGTCCACCACCACAAAAATTGCAGTATGATTCTGCTATGGTGGTAGTTCCACTATGAAGTCCATGGAGATCATGCTCCATGGTCTGTCGGGTACCGGTAAAGGACGTAACAGGCCCCAAGCTTTGCTCTTGGAGGGCTTACTCCTGTTGCAGACCGCACAGGTACTTACATAAGCCTAGCAATCTTTGGCCATACTTGGCCACCAAAATGTGCGTTGCACCAACTCTAGGGTCTTGTGTACTCCGAAATGACCCGCCAACGGATGGTCGTGGCAGTAGCCCAGGACCAAGGTCCGAGCTCCTTCTGGTACCATGATCTGCTCCCCTTTCCATAAGAGACCCTCCCTACTCTGTATTGAGATTCCAGGTAAGTTGGGGGCTCCATGAATGCAGCCTGTAATTTAGACAGGAGCTCTGATTGTAATAATAGGAAATTATCTGCCGGCAGGATGGTATCTTGTTTGGGCATTTCTTTGGGGTCCTCATACATACGCGAGAGTGCGTCAGGTTTTGTATTCTTGGACTCTGGTCGGTATGTTATGTGGAAGCTGAACCTTGAAAAGAATAACGCCCACCTGGCTTGACGCGGTCTGAGGCGTTTAGCAGTCCTCAGATATTACAAGTTTTTATGGTCTGTGTAGACCAGAATGGGATGCAAGGCTCCCTCCAATAGGTATCTCCATTCTTCTAGTGCCGTTTTAATGGCCAACAAATCCCGATCTCCGATGTCATAATTCCTTTCTGACGGGGTAAGCTTCCTGGAGAAAAAAGCCACCAGATGCATCAGTTCCTTTACACCCTCTGTGACAGGATTGCCCCCACTGCATTTTCTGACGCATCTACCTCCAATATATAGGGTAGTGACACATCAGGGTGACTTAAAATGGGAGCTGTCATAAACAGCTTCTTGAGAGACTCGAAGGCGACCTGTGCCTCTGGTGTCCACTGAAAGCGTACTCCCATGTTTGTGAGTTGGGTGATAGGAGATACCAGGCCAGAGAGGTTCTTAATAAACTTCCTATAAAAATTGGCAAAGCAAATGAATCGCTGAACCCCTTTCTTATCTGTGGGTACCGGCCATTCCAGGATGGCCGAGATTTTTTGAGGGTCCATAGCAATTCCAGTGGTGGAAATGATTAACCCCAGATATAGGATGCTGGGATGTTCAAAACTAAATTTTTCTGCTTTGGCGTAGAGCCCGTGTTGGCGAAGTCGCTCCAACACGCTTCTGAAGTGACCTTGATGTGCCTCCAAAGATGATGAAAAGATCACGATATCATCTAGGTAAACAATTACAAAGATGTCCAAGAAATCTTTAAATATATCATTCACAAAGTGTTGAAAAGTGGCCAGTGCATTACATAACCCGAAGGGCATGACCAAATATTCAAAGTGACCAAACCGAGTGCGGAAAGCGGTCTTCCACTCATCCCCCTCGCGTATACGAACCAGGTTATATGCACCCCTGAGGTCTAGTTTGGTAAAAATAGAGGCTGATTTCAACCTCTGAAAAAACTTGGGGACTAAGGAAGAGGATAACAGTTTTTAACCGTAGTTTTGTTCAGCTCCTTATAGTCAATACAGGGCCCCAGGGATTTATCCTTTTTCTCCACGAAGAAGATTCCGGCCCCTGCCGGTGATGTGGACGGACGGATAAATCCCTTTCTTAGGCTTTCATCAAAATATTTCTTTAAAGTCCCCAACTCCCGTTCAGACAAGGGAAAAATTCAGCTGAAGGGAATTTCAGATCCCGGGAGAAGGTCAATGGGACAGTCATACGCCCTATGCAGGGGAAGGATGTCTGCTCCCCGGAGACTAAAAACGTCAAGGTACTGATGGCATGCGGTAGGAACCGTTTGTGCTAGCTCAGTGTCTGTGTTTACACAAAGCGGAGTCTGGGTGTCTGGTGGTGACCTGGGGTAGCAATTTTCCTGGCAATAGGGTGAACTAAACTGAACTGACCCAGTCCTCCAGTTAATTTGGGGGTTGTGTGCACGTAGCCAAGGAAGCCCCAAAATAACTGGGAATAGAGCGGATGCTATGGCGTCCAAGCGGAGGAGTTCCTGATGATGACCAGCCATTATAGTGCATATAGGAGGGGTCTCCCGATCTACCAACCCAGATTTAACTTGAGTTTCATCGGCCAAGAGGATGTTCAGGCTGTGCTCCTTGGTCAGTAAGGGAATCTGTTGCTACGTTGCAAATTTAAGATCAATAAAACAACTGCAGGCCCCTGAGTTAATAATGGCCATCACCTGCATGGTTCTTCTCACGAAGCTGAAATGAGATTGGTATGGCCAAGTGAGAGGGTTTATCTACACAGGCACAAAGGCAGGAGTCATAGCAGAAGTAATGGAAGAACACTTACTTAACTTCTCCGGGCAGGAACGTACCACATGGCCTGCTGCTCCACAGTATAGGCAAAGGTTGTTTACCCAGCGTCTCTGGTGCTCTTCAAATGTTAGGGAAGTCCGCATCAACCCCAGTTGCATAGGTTCGGCTCCCTCTCATGGTTAACCCTTGACTGGATCTTTCAGACCTCTGTTCCCAAAGCCTGCGGTCGATCTGAATTGCCAGAGTTATCAAACCTTCAAGGGAATCAGGCACACCTACTCTGGCAAGCTCGTCCTTCAACGGATCAGAAAGGCCTAAGCGGAACTGGTGACACAAGGCTGCGTCATTCCACTGGGTATCCCTGCACCAGTGCCTGAATTCTGAGGCATAGTCCTCTGCTGCCCGGCGACCCTGCTGCAAAGTATGTAGAACCACTTCAGCCGAAGCAGCTCGTTGCGGGTCATCATATAGTTCCACCATTGCTTTGAAAAATGAGGAAACTGAGTCCAGGTGCGAATGGGGGCTCTCCATCAGACAGTGGGCCCAGCCTTAGGATTCCCCCTGCAGTAAGGATATTACAAACCCCACTTTCATAGATTCTGACGAAAAAGTCCATGGCTGCAGGCTAAAGTATAATAGACAGGAATTCTGGATGGCCCTGAACTTCCCTCAATCTCCATTGAACCGCTCAGGCTTTGGCACTCGAGGTTCTGGCACAGGCATGGTGACCACTGCTCCAGTGGACGATCCTGCGGGGTCCCTGGCAGGAGTTGATCAGCCGGGGCTGATGGCGTGGTTAGGGTCTGAATTCATCCTTCCAGATGTGTATAGCTTTCTTGGAGAGTTTTGACAGCTTGGGTGAGTGCCGCCAGGTATTGGCATATCTTATCCAAGGGTGAGGGACCTCTTCCTGGCTCAGTCATGCCTGTATGGTTCTGTTAGGAGCTGACTGGCGGTAGCCTCTAGTGACCCACAGGCTGGAGTTCCCCGGGGCGCGGAGTCTAAGCCTCAGCCTGCTGATTCACCAGAGCCCCTGATGGTGGGGATGGACTTGAAGCAGCCTGAGACCAGGTCGCGACCCCCGAGTACAACCAGCTGTGGTAGAGGTAGCCACCAATGGCAGGTGGCCAGTGAGAGCCAGATGTGAAGAGGTAGTAGCGTAGTCAGACAGGCCGGGTCGGTAGCAGCGGAGGTAGACGGTACAGAGCGGCAGGCAAAAGGATAAACAGGTCACAGGCCAGGTTCAGCAACAGGAGGTCAGACAAACAGGAGAAGGCAGGAGAATGGTCAGACAAGCCAGGGATCAGGGCAGGAGAAGGTCACGATAGTCCGGGTCAGGCAGGTTAGGCAACAAGCAATCTCAGCACTAGGAACAGGAACAAGACCATACGGCACTTAAGCATTGCAGGAGCCAGCTTTAACTAGAGCGCCCTGCGCTGTCATTGATGACAAGCGAGTGCGCATGCGTGGCCGCAACTGCCGCCGCGGGCGCCCAGGTCCTAGCGCCCGCATGTTAGTGCGTTTTGGCAATCTGCGCTTGCGCAGACCTAAGCGCCGTGGCGATCCCTGACAGATTGTATTAAGGTAAAAAAAATCCTTCTGCGCTGAGGGCTGGTTTACACTATAGAAACTCAGTCCAGATGCGTTCTGGATGAGTTTCTGCATGCGCATTTTTGATGCGTTCCAGTGCGTTTGTGATGCATTTTTTATGCGTTCCAGTGCATTTGTATGCATTCCAGTTCATTTTCCCCCTCTTTTTCTTCAATTTAAACAGGGACATGTGCATTCTAGTGCATTTTTTGTGTGTTTTTGTTCATTCCAGTACATTTGGTACATTTTTGATGCGTTTTACTGTGTTCCAGTACAGTTCTGTGCAGAAAAAAAATGCAGCCTGTCCTACATTTTTTTGCTGCAACTGGAACGCACTGGAACTGCATGCACTGATGTGAACTATGACATTAACAACTATATAATCTACTTTCTGTGCATTTTGGATGCAGAAAAAAAAGCAACCGAAACGCATGGAGTGTGAACTGGTCCTTAGAACCACTTTAAGTTGTAGTAGTCATGAAATGCATCTGCGATGTCTTGGAGGGGGTTAAATAATTTTGCTCCGGTATGAGGATGGAATATATAGGATATCTTTTATTTAATTGAACTTGCATAAAAACCAACGCAAAATCCAGGAAAGTGAGGAATATGGATTCAATGGCTGCCTCCATAATTTTTGGGATTTACAGGTACTACATCCTCCAGTATTCAGTATACAATCCCTAAGAGAAGAATATGGTTGTGCACTGCTCAAAAAAATTAAAGGAACACTTTGAAAACACATCAGCTTCCAACGGGGAAAAATAACATGTTGGATCTCTATATTGATATGGACTGGGTAATGTGTTAGGAATGTAAGGATGCCCCATCATTTGATGGAAATGAAAATGATCAACCTACAGAGGACTGAATTCAAAGACACCCTGAAAATCAAAGTGAAATAAATTATGCAGCAGGCGAGTCCATTTTGCTGAAATGTCATTGCAGCAACTCAGAATGGTCCTCAGTAGTTTGTATGGCCCCCACGTGCTTGTATGCATGCCTGACAACATCAGGGTCTGCTTCTACTGAGACAACGGATGGTATCCTGGGGTATTTCCTCCCAGATCTGGACCAGGGCATCACTGAGATCCTGGACAGTCTGAGGTACAACCTGGCGGTGTCGGATGGACTGAAACATGACATTCCATAGGTGTTCTGTTGGATTTAGGTCAGGCAAACGTGGTGGCCTTTCAATGGTATCAATTCCTTCATCCTCCAGGAACTGCCTGCATACTCTCACCACATGAGGCCAGGCATTGTCGTGCACCAGGAGGAACCCAGGACCCACTGCATCAGTGTAGGGTCTGACAATGGGTCCAAGGATTTCATCCCGATACCTAATGGCAGTCAGGGTGACATTGTCTAGCCTGTAGAGGTCTGTCTCCCTCCATGGATATGCTTCCCCAGACCATCACTGACCCACCACCCAAACGGTCATGCTGAACAATGTTACAGGCAGCAGAACGTTCTCCATGGCTTCTCCAGACCCTTTCACGTCTGTCACATGTGCTCAGGGTGAAACTGCTCTCGTCTGTGAAAAGCACAGGGCGCCAGTGGTGGACCTGCCAATTCTGGTGTTCAATGGCAAATTCCAATTGAGCTCTAGGATGCCGGGCAGTGAGCACAGGGAGCACTAGAAGACATTGGGCACTCAGGCTACCCTCATGAAGTCTGTTTCTGATTGTTTGGTCAGAGACATTCACACCAGTGGCCTGCTGGAGGTCATTTTGTAGGGCTCTGGCAGTGCTCATCCTGTTCCTCCTTGCACAAAGGAGCAGACACCGGTCCTGCTGATAAATTAAGAACCTTCTACAGCCCTGTCCAGCTCTCCTAGAGTAACTGCCTGTCTCTTGCAATCTCCTCCATACTCTTGAGACTGTGCTGGGAGACACAGCAAACCTTCTGGCAATGACACGTATTTATGTGCCATCCTGGAGGAGTTGGACTGCCTGTGTAACCTCTGTAGGGTCCAGGTATTGCCTCATGCTACCAGTAGTGACATTGATCCTAGCCAAGCGTAAAACTAGTGAAAAACGGTCAGAAAAGAGTAGGGAAAAAAATGTCAGTGTCCTCCACCTGTAAAATCATTCCTGTTTTGGGGGTCATCTCATTGTTGCCCATCTAGTGCACCTGTTGATAATTTCATTAATACCAAAGCAGCTGAAACTGATTGAAAACCCCCTCTGCTACTTACCTGACCAGATCAATATCCCAGGAGTTTCACTGACTTGATGCTATACTCTGATTTAAAAGTATTTCTTTAATTTGTTTGAGCAGTGTACATTTTGCAGTGCATTTTTATGTGCTGTGAGCCTTTCAGAGTGCATAATTTTTACACACATTCCCACAATGCACTTGTGTGAATGAAGCCTCAGGCTTTTCTTCCTTTATTTTCACCTAATAAATCTACAAACAACATACTTCCCATCTTAGGGTGGCTATGCCTACCTCTGTATGAATGGAAGGATCCATGGTTGTCACCAAGAATGACTACTAAACATGTCTGCCTTTGTTAATCTCTATTGTATGGGGGTTGGGGACGTTGGTAGTTTACAGAATAAGGTATACATTGCTTCATACTTCCAGTTTAACTGGAAGTGACAAGAACACCTGCAGTTAAATGTTTATCAAGGTGGTAAAAATGGTAATTTTTTTTATAGTAGATCCCGTTAAGCAACCGTCCATGGCTTCCCTTATGTTTTCACAGATGAGCTATGGGACCCAGGATTCTTTTTTTAAAGAGAGGATTCAGTCTCCTTCATTTCTCCCCATATTTCCTGCTGGGAGAAAGCAATATAATGCTATCATTCAGTTAATGAAGCACTTTGGTTGGACCTGGGTTGGTATTGTGTATTCGGGTGATGAGAGCAGCCAACGTTCAAGTGTTGAGCTCCAGCAGATGATGGCACAAAATGAGATCTGTGTAGAGTTCACCCTGATAATCAAAGACATCCTCTTTAGTCATGACCAGAAAGCACTTGCCAGAATAATAACAAAGTCCAGTTGTACCGCTATCCTTGTCATTGGAAACCAAGAAAGGTTTCAGCTATTTTCAGAACTGACCAGTAAGACAGACCTAAGAAATGTCTTCATTTTTGTTTTTAACTTTCCAGACCATTTAGACTTTGTTAAAGTTGTCAGACTGAATGGCTCCTTACTGTTGCATCTCGGTAAAGCGGAGGTTCCGGATCTTAAAAATTACTTGCTGACTGCCAGCCCTGAGAAGTTTCCTGATATTCCCATTATAAAAAATATGTGGAAGATCTTATTTGATTGTTTGCCTAAAAAAATGAAAGAAAAATTTTGGGAGGAGTGCAATGGGACAGAGAGCCTCAGCACATTGCCGCAGATTTACTATGACGTGGAACATTTCCGAATTACCTTCCAGGTGTATGCCGCGGTCATTGCCCTAGCACATGCACTGCATGAGATGATTTATTACAAGTCTGGTGGAAAAATAGTTACGAGACGTGAACACTGGCAGACGTTGGAGGTAACACTCAGACTGAGCTACCATGTATTACATGTTATAGAGATAGGACTACTAAAACATAATAAAGCTCTAAGGGAACATAACTTTGAAGGGTCTCATTTATCAACGTCATTGTACAGTTAGTAGTAATTAGTCATAATCAACTGGACTTGTCCTGTAATGTTGAAGACACTTTGTAGATTATACAAGCCACTTATTTAATTCTGATGAGTGTCAGGAAGATTCCCTATCATTTACTGCACATCCACACAGGTAGCATATGCACCCCAATGTTAGGCAGTTATTGATTGTCCAAGAACAGGATAAGAGGTGTGAAAGATATGGATCCATCCTGTTCTGGTTACTTACTATAATGCCATTCTTGGTCTCATGTTGTCTGCATAGGTGTTACACTTTCAATAAACATGGCTGAAGGTGTGTATTGTTGCCAAAATGCCGGGATAGAGATGATGTAATGTAATATGTGGGAGACAGATGGTGCCAAAGTTCCCTACCCCTGTTTAACCACTTCAAGTCCGGACACTTTTACCCCCTTCCTGTCCAGGCCAATTTTCAGCTTTCAGCGCTGTCACACTTTGAATGACAATTGCGCGGTCATGCAACACTGTACCCATATGAATTTTTTTGCATTTTTTTGAGACAGATAAAACTTTAGTTTGGTGGTATTTATTCACCACTAGGATTTTTATTTATTTTGCTCTATAAATGAAAGTCCAAAATTTTTGAAAAAAAGTGTTTTTCATAAATTTTGGCCAAAATTTATTCGGTTATCTGTTTAGTAAAAAAAAATAACCCAAATTAGTTTATAACTAGAGAGGAGCGAAGTATTCAAAAATTCGATTCGGCTGATTCGCCGAATTTCAGGAAGAAATTTGATTCGATGCGAATTTATTCGCTACGAAGATAACTTATAAAAAGGGTTTCTAGGCTTCAGAGAGCCTTTAAATTAGTGCAGAACACTGTACCTTTAATTTAACTGCCCTTGGAGATGAGGAAGGAGAAGGAGAAGGATGAGAAGAAGGAGAAGGAGAAGGATGAGAAGAAGGAGAAGGAGAAGGATGAGAAGAAGGAGAAGGAGAAGAATGAGAAGAAGGAGAAGGATGAGAAGAAGGAGAAGGAGAAGGAGAAGGAGAAGGATGAGAAGAAGGAGAAGGAGAAGGATGAGAAGATGGAGAAGGAGAAGGATGAGAAGAAGGAGAAGGAGAAGGATGAGAAGAAGGAGAAGGAGAAGGATGAGAAGAAGGAGAAGGAGAAGGATGAGAAGAAGGAGAAGGATGAGAAGAAGGAGAAGGAGAAGGATGAGAAGAAGGAGAAGGATGAGAAGAAGGAGAAGGAGAAGGAGAAGGATGAGAAGAAGGAGAAGGATGAGAAGATGGAGAAGGAGAAGGATGAGAAGAAGGAGAAGGAGAAGGATGAGAAGAAGGAGAAGGAGAAGGATGAGAAGAAGGAGAAGGAGAAGGATGAGAAGAAGGAGAAGGATGAGAAGAAGGAGAAGGATGAGAAGAAGGAGAAGGATGAGAAGAAGGAGAAGGAGAAGGAGAAGGATGAGAAGAAGGAGAAGGATGAGAAGAAGGAGAAGGATGAGAAGAAGGATGAGAAGAAGGATGAGAAGAAGGAGAAGGATGAGAAGAAGGATGAGAAGAAGGAGAAGGATGAGAAGAAGGAGAAGGATGAGAAGAAGGATGAGAAGAAGGAGAAGGATGAGAAGAAGGATGAGAAGAAGGAGAAGGATGAGAGGAAGGAGAAGGAGAAGGATGAGAAGAAGGAGAAGGAGAAGGATGAGAAGAAGGAGAAGGAGAAGGATGAGAAGAAGGAGAAGGATGAGAAGAAGGAGAAGGAGAAGGATGAGAAGAAGGAGAAGGATGAGAAGAAGGATGAGAAGAAGGATGAGAAGAAGGAGAAGGATGAGAAGAAGGATGAGAAGAAGGAGAAGGATGAGAAGAAGAAGGATGAGAAGAAGGAGAAGGATGAGAAGAAGAAGAAGGATGAGAAGAAGGAGAAGGATGAGAAGAAGGAGAAGGATGAGAAGAAGAAGAAGGATGAGAAGAAGAAGAAGGATGAGAAGAAGAAGAAGGATGAGAAGAAGGAGAATTCCAAGCCGGCAAAAAGTGTATCTGCAGAGCTCCGCTATTTCTTAGGCTATTTCTGACAGTTCTGTGACATTAACTCCATACAGCGGTTGAAACCGCTGTATGGAGTGAATGTCACAGAACTGTCAGAAATAGCCTATTTCTGACAGTTCTGTGACATTCACTCCATACAGCGGTTGAAACATTGTATCTATTTGTTTCCATAAATGACATTCTGCAGATACACTTAGAGGAGCTCTGCAGATACACTTTTTGCCGGCTTGGAATTATTCTTATTTTCATCCTACTTCTTCTTCTTCTTCATCCTCATCCTCATCCTCTTCTTCTTATTCTGAGGATGAGGATGAGGATGAAGAAGAAGAAGAAGAAGAAGAAGAAGAAGAAGTAGGATGAAAATAAGATTAATTCCAAGCCGGCAAAAAGTGTATCTGCAGAGCTCCTCTAAGTGTATCTGCAGAATAGAGGAGCTCTGCAGATACACTTTTTGCCGGATTGGAATTATTCTTATTTTCATCCTACTTCTTCTTCTTCTTCTTCTTCTTCTTCTTCTTCATCCTCATCCTCTTCTTCTTCTTCTGAGGATGAGGATGAGGATGAAGAAGAAGAAGAAGTAGGATGAAAATAAGATTAATTCCAAGCCGGCAAAAAGTGTATCTGCAGAGCTCCTCTAAGTGTATCTGCAGAATAGAGGAGCTCTGCAGATACACTTTTTGACGGCTTGGAATTATTCTTATTTTCATCCTACTTCTTCTTCTTCATCCTCATCCTCATCCTCTTCTTCTTCTTCTGAGGATGAGGATGAGGATGAAGAAGAAGTAGGATAAAAATAAGATTAATTCCAAGCCGGCAAAAAGTGTATCTGCAGAGCTCCTCTAAGTGTATCTGCAGAATAGAGGAGCTCTGCAGATACACTTTTTGCCGGCTTGGAATTATTCTTATTTTCATCCTACTTCTTCTTCTTCTTCTTCTTCATCCTCATCCTCATCCTCTTCTTCTTCTTCTGAGGATGAGGATGAGGATGAAGAAGAAGAAGAAGAAGAAGTAGGATGAAAATAAGATTAATTCCAAGCCGGCAAAAAGTGTATCTGCAGAGCTCCTCTAAGTGTATCTGCAGAATAGAGGAGCTCTGCAGATACACTTTTTGCCGGCTTGGAATTATTCTTATTTTCATCCTACTTCTTCTTCTTCTTCTTCTTCTTCATCCTCATCCTCAGAAGAAGAAGAAGAGGATGAGGATGAGGATGAAGAGGAAGAAGAAGAAGAAGAAGAAGTAGGATGAAAATAAGAATAATTCCAAGCCGGCAAAAAGTGTATCTGCAGAGCTCCTCTATTCTGCAGATACACTTAGCGGAGCTCTGCAGATACACTTTTTGCCGGCTTGGAATTATTCTTATTTTCATCCTACTTCTTCTTCTTCTTCATCCTCATCCTCATCCTCTTCTTCTTCTTCTGAGGATGAGGATGAGGATGAAGAAGAAGAAGAAGAAGTAGGATGAAAATAAGATTAATTCCAAGCCGGCAAAAAGTGTATCTGCAGAGCTCCTCTAAGTGTATCTGCAGAATAGAGGAGCTCTGCAGATACACTTTTTGCCGGCTTGGAATTATTCTTATTTTCATCCTACTTCTTCTTCTTCTTCTTCTTCATCCTCATCCTCTTCTTCTTCTTCTGAGGATGAGGATGAAGAAGAAGAAGAAGAAGAAGAAGTAGGATGAAAATAAGATTAATTCCAAGCCGGCAAAAAGTGTATCTGCAGAGCTCCTCTAAGTGTATCTGCAGAATAGAGGAGCTCTGCAGATACACTTTTTGCCGGCTTGGAATTATTCTTATTTTCATCCTACTTCTTCTTCTTCTTCTTCTTCATCCTCATCCTCAGAAGAAGAAGAAGAGGATGAGGATGAAGAGGAAGAAGAAGAAGTAGGATGAAAATAAGAATAATTCCAAGCCTGCAAAAAGTGTATCTGCAGAGCTCCTCTATTCTGCAGATACACTTATAGGAGCTCTGCAGATACACTTTTTGCCGGCTTGGAATTATTCTTATTTTCATCCTACTTCTTCTTCTTCTTCTTCTTCATCCTCATCCTCATCCTCTTCTTCTTCTTCTGAGGATGAGGATGAGGATGAAGAAGAAGAAGAAGAAGAAGAAGAAGAAGAAGAAGTAGGATGAAAATAAGAATTCCAAACCGGCAAAAAGTGTATCTGCAGAGTTCCTCTATTTCTGACAGTTCTCTGACAGCTCCTTCACATGTACAGCGGTTGAAACATCTGTTTCCGAATAAAAACATCTGTATCCTAAATGGAAACTAATAGATACAATGTTTCAACCGCTGTACATGTGAAGGAACTGTCAGAGAAATGTCAGAAATAGCGGAGCTCTCTGCAGGGACACTTTTGCCGGCTGATCGGGAAAAATCCGATTCGCGCACCCGAAGTAGGCAAATATTCGGATTCGCCGCGAATCGAATTTTTCCTGAAATTCGTATCGAATTCCGGTTCGCCTGGTTCGATTCGCTCATCTCTATTTATAACCAAAACTTATAATTTTTCAAAAAATGTTTTACATTTTTATTTTATTTTTTTATATTATTATTTATGTTCTTTTTTTTTAACACACTGTCACCCTAGCAGTATAGTGTTACCATAGTGACACTGTGCTACTTGTGGGGGGTGATGAAGATTTTTTTTTTTTTTACACTGCTGGCAGCCAATCTGCTATCAGCCTGCTCTGCTGTGCCACCTACTGCCAGCCTGCTCTGCTGCAACATCTGCCTACAGTCAACTGCGCTACTCCAGCCATCCATCCAGCAAGTTGTCGGCTACTCCTGCAGACTACCAGATTGTTCAGGCACTCATACCTCACCATGCTCTCGTGGTTGCTTTTCTACCTTCAGTGGCCCCTGAGTCAGAGCTGTATGAGAGGTCTTCCTCTGCATGTCAGGCTCACTACCTAGGCTTGTGACACAGTCACAGCAGATGAACACTCCCAGCCACTGCCTCTACAGCTAAAGGAGGTAGTGGTTGAAAAGTGGTAAATCCGTGGCTCAACCACAAAGTTTTACTACCCCCAACGAGTGATCGAGCCCTAATAGCGCAGCCAGTAACAGTTCTCAATCACCACAGCACTAGCCACAGTGTCACAAGACCAGTGTAGCTAGAATTAGTGTTCCTAGTTTGCCTGCTTATGGACCACATTTCTGCCTGATGCCTGCACCGATCCTGTGCTCGTATACTGACCATGTCTCTTCCTGAGCCTCAACTGACTCATCTACACGTCAAATTGACTATGTTCCTGGAAGAACATTCTTTAGCTTCCTGTACTTCCTTACCAGTGAACATGGCGTTCCTGGGAGCAGCCATCTAACAGTAGGCCAGGCTAGGTTGGCTTATAGGAACAGAGACTGCTATACGTGACGCTAACTAAGCTGTATTCCCTGACCTCTCATAGAGAGGCAACCATTAAAGTATATTTTTGATACAATTGTTTGATTTGTGTGAAACATGAGATACAATGTCTACTACATAATAAGACAAGGCACTGAAAAAGTCTCACATATGTAGCATTGCCCCAGAAGGAGTAGTAGCATGTGTGTTGAAGGAGTTGCAGCAAGCTGTATGTGAGAAATATTTTAATAAATGTACAACTTTTTTTTGTTTAATTATATTTTTATTGAGTTTTTAAAGACATGCAACAGACAAGAAGTTGCATAGTATTATGAGACAACAGTAACATATCACAAATTAACAAAAGAAAAACGAAACAAAACCCATCAATGAAAATGCACAGATAGACAATGTCGTAGGATAACAGTGGCTTAACCGGTAAAATCAGACATCTGAATAGACATATTGGAGATAAAATGGTCCCATGGATCCCAAATGGCTTCAAAAAGGGGAACAAGGCTGGCATGTAAGGCACTTAAATACTCTATTGGTCTAATCTCACCAATAACTTTCAACAGTTCTGACCGTGAGGGAGGTGTAGTAGATAACCAGTGCATGGGTATGGTTCTCCTGGCCACTGATAAGACATGGGAAGATAGTTTCTTGGCAAACTTGGAGAGACCTGGAACAGGTAGGCCTAATAAAAAATGAATAGGATCAAAAGGGATATGAACCCGTAAAAGAAGCCGAAAAAGGCTTTGCACTTCACTCCAGAAAGGTGCAATGTGTTGGCAAAGCCAGAAAATATAAAAAAGGGTGCCAATTTCTCTGCCACATCGCCAGCAGACAGGAGAAAAATTTGGATTGCGGGCATGGAGAACCTCAGGGGTCTTGTACCAAAACATCAAACTTTTGTAAGTATTTTCTTTATATACCACACATGATCCTATTTGACTGATCTAGGGGCATATCTTGCTGAAGAGTATGGGGCCATTTCCGCATATAAAGATGTAGGTCTGTAGATAAGGGACAAGTGTCCTGTAATAGTTTATAAATGGAGGAAATAAGGCCCCATTGGCAAGGACCATGAATGCAAATGAGTTCAAAAGGAGTAGGCTTCTGTAGAGTCAGGGAAGGGATCTTGAAAGAAACAAATGTCTTATCTGCAGGTAAACATAATCTTGATGAGGAGGCAGGTGCACAGATTTTTGTAACTCTATAAAGGGTTTAAGCTTTCGAGACACCAGGTTTACCAGATGTCTCAGTTGAAATAAATTGGCTGTAGCCCAAGGGCAGATACAGGCAGGGGTTGAGCTAGCAGGGAGATTAAAATTAAATAGAACATTGGTCAGGGGCGAGCAAGGAGAAGTTAGAGAGAATTTACTGTTGCAGCGCCTCCATATGGACAACGTGAAGTGTATTGGCCCGAGCACTCTGTGTTTATGTGAGGCAATTTCAGTGGGGGTCATGGACCAGACTAGGGAACAAGGGTGTAATGGACATAGCTGAAGCCATTCAATCTCAGACCATTTATTAGGGGGACGCTGAGAAGACCAATAAACAAGAGTACGGAGATGAGTAGCCAAATCGTATGTCACAAAATCTGGAGCCCCCAGGACTCCCTGAGATCATGGTGAAAGGAGAACTGTGTGGACAATTCGGGGAGATTCATTATGCCAGATAAAGTGGAGGAAAGATTTCTGTAGAGAACGTAGCTTGGATATAGGGATAGGGACTGGAAGCGTCTCAAACAGATAAAAGAGTTTGAGCAGAATGGTTGGTCATTTTTAGTACATGAATCCTTCCGAGGAAGGAGATGGCAAGTTTGTCCCAAGATTTTAAGGATTAAGTAATGGATTGGAAAATGGGTGAAAAATTAGCTTCATAGAGGGAGTGGTAAGTGGAAGTAAGGTTAGTACCTAGATACCTCAAGGAATGGGAGCACCAGCGGTAAGGGTAATTTAATTTAAGGGAGGATAAAATGTCTGGGGGTATGTGAAGGGGTAACGCTTCTGTTTTAGTAGTGTTAACTTTATATCCGGACAAGGCATCAAAGAGTTGGAGAGTACGATGCAGAACAGGAAGCGTGGTATGGGGATCCATCAGTGTTAGTAGGATATCATCTGTGAACAAAGATAGCTTAAACTCATTATTGTGAGTACATATTGATACTAAGATTGGATCTGATAGTTATTGCTAGAGGCTCTAGACAGGGAATAAACAGTAAAGGGGAAAGAGGGTATCCCTGGTGCGTTCAATTAGACATCTGAAACGGGGGCGATAAGTACAAATCCATTTTGACCTGGGAAGAGTGAGTGGAGTAGAGGGCTGTCAAAGCATTTACAAACAAACCACTGAATTCAAATCTCTCCAGGACAAGAAACATATAAGGCTAGCCCAATCTATCAAATGCTTTTTGGGCGTCTAAGCTTAACAAGAGAGTGGGTTTCGGGGACTTGGTAAGATCGATCAAGTCAATGGTCCTCCTAGTGTTATCCCCTGTGTGTCTAGCTAGGACAAATCCCACCTGATCTCTGTGTATAAATTTGGAGATACTGTCAGGAATGGACTCGCCAATAGTGGTGGAACTCACCTGCCTTGTGGGTTGCAGTACCAGGACTGGCCAAACGGGTGCTCTCAGCAACCAGAGGCTCACTCCTGCAGTCAGCCAAAACACCTGAGGCTGATTGCAGGAGGTGCATATAAGGAATGGCCAGACTTGCAATCAGGGCCTTGGTGTATGTTTCCCAAGAGCCCCTGTACCTGCATTCTGTCTGCTTCCTGTCTGATCCTGCTTGATCCCTGACTCTGATTGAACTCCGCCTGTCCTGACCTCTGCTATTCCTGACCACTCTCCAGTCTGCTCCTTTGGTACCTTGTCCGCCTGATTGTTCCTGACCCGATGATGTGGATTACTTTCTGGAGCGTTATTCTGCATGTTCACAGCAGGTACTAAGTGACTGTATAAACGCAGTGCAGTCTTTGACCAGACAGGCTTTGTGTAAGCTGAGCTTTGTTCAACCCATACTGTAGACATGGTCAGACTTGTTGCACCCAGCCTCAGTCAGCTTGCAACGTCATTCCTCTGCTCAAGGCACTCTTCCGGCATCCCCAACAGCACCCCCAGTGACGGCCCAGTGTACTCTGCTAACTACCACATATCAGTCCCCTGCTCCCACTCGCTGCACCTATCCTTTCTTTAACCCTGTAAAGAAGTCCTCTGTAGCAACTGCGCCCTCCTTTGTTCCATCTCCCAGCTCTTCTCTGCGTACAGCTGCTCTATCCACTTACAAACCTGCGCTTACTTCCTGTGCTCCAGTAACTAAAACCAGGAAAAAGCGAAAATTCTTTCCAACCAGTACCATCCTGCCAGTATCCAAACCGGTCAGCCTGCCGTCTGAGAACCTGCCTTCCGTGGTTCAGCCTGGTGCCCCGGCACCCGCAATTCAGCCTGATACCCTGATTCTTGACGACCCGATGCCTGCTGTCTTGCCAGATGACCCGGTGCCCGCTGTTTTGCCAGATGACCCGGTGCCCGCAGTTTTGCCAGATGACTCGGTGCCCTCTGTCTTGCCAGATGACTAGGTGCCTGCTGTCGAGGTTGACGACCCGATGCCCGCTGTCTTGCCAGATGACTCGGCGCCCGCTGTCTTGCCAGATGACTCGGTGCCCGCAGTCTTGCCAGATGACTCGGTACCCGCTGTCTTGCCAGATGACTCGGTGCCCGCTGTCGAGCTTAAAGACCCGATGCCCGCTGTTTTGCCAGATGACTCGGTGCCCGCGGTCTTGCCAGATGACTCGGCGCCCGCTGTCTTGCCAGATGACTCGGTGCCTGCAGTCTTGCCAGATGACTCTGTGCCCGCTGTCTTGCTTGAGAACCCGATGCCTGCTGTCTTGCCAGATGACCCGGCACCAGCTGTCTTGCCAGATGACTCGGTGCCCGCTGTCTTGCTTGATGACCCGATGCCCGCTGTCTTACCAGATGACCCGTTGCCCGCTGTTTTGCTAGATGACTCGGCACCCGCAGTCTTGCCAGATGACTCGGTGCCCGCTGTCTTGCTTGACGACCCGATGCCTGCTGTCTTGCCAGATGACCCGGTGCCCGCTGTTTTGCCAGATGACTCGGTGCCCGCTGTCTTGCCAGATGACTCGGTGCCCACTGTCGAGCTTAAAGACCTGATGCCCGCTGTTTTGCCAGATGACTCGGTGCCCGCAGTCTTGCCAGATGACTTGGTGCCTGCTGTCTTGCCAGATGACTTGGTGCCAGCTGTCTTGCTTGACGACCCGAAGCCCGCTGTTTTGCCAGATGACTCGGTGCCTGCTGTCGAGCTTGACGAACCGATGCCCGCTGTTTTGCCAGATGACTCGGTGCCCGCTGTCTTGCCAGTAGACTCGGTGCCCACTGTCGAGCTTAAAGACCTGATGCCCGCTGTTTTGCCAGATGACTCGGTGCCCGCTGTTTTGCCAGATGACTCGGTGCCCGCGGTCTTGCCAGATGACTCGGTGCCTGCTGTCTTGCCAGATGACTCGGTGCCCGCTGTCCAGCTTGATGACCCGATGCCCGCTCTTTTGCCAGATGACTCGGTGCCCGCTGTTTTGCCAGATGACTCGGTGCCTGCTGCTCCGCCTGGTGGCCCAGTGCCCGCTGCTCCACCTGGTGGCCCGGTGCCCGCTGCTCCGCCTGGTGATCCGGCGTCCAGCCTGATGTGCCTCCGTCCGGTGCCCAGCCTGATGTGCCTCTGTCCGGTGCCCAGCCTGATGTGCCTCTGTCCCGTGTCCAGCCTGATGTGCCTCTCTCCGGTGTCCAGCCTGATGTGCCTCTGTCCGGTGCCCAGCCTGATGTGCCTCTGTCTGGTGTCCAGCCTGATGTGCCTCTGTCCGGTGCCCAGTCTGATGTGCCTCTGTCCGGTGGCCAGCCTGATGTGCCTCTGTCCGGTGCTCAGCCTGATGTACCAGTCCTTGATATCCCGCCAATTACCGGATCCGGGCGGTGGAACATTTTGCCCATTTAGGACGGTTTGGAGCTTCCTGAGGCCGCTCCTTAAGGGGGGGGGTACTGTCAGGAATGGACTCGCCAATAGTGGTGGGACTCACCTGCCTTGTGGGTTGCAGTACCAGGACTGGCCAGCGGGTGCTCTCAGCAACCAGAGGCTCACTCCTGCAGTCAGCCAAAACACCTGAGGCTGATTGCAGGAGGTGCATATAAGGAATGGCCAGACTTGCAATCAGGGCCTTGGTGTATGTTTCCCAAGAGCCCCTGTACCTGCATCCTGTCTGCTTCCTGTCTGATCCTGCTTGATCCCTGACTCTGATTGAACTCCGCCTGTCCTGACCTCTGCTATTCCTGACCACTCTCCAGTCTGCTCCTTTGGTACATTGGCCGCCTGATTGTTCCTGACCCGGCCCGTCTGACTACGCTCTGCCTGCTCCTTTGTACCTTGCCTGCCCATTTGCTACCGACCCGGCCTGCCTGACTACGCTTAGTATTGTTCTTTTGTTATCTGTTGGGGGTTTTGGTTTGGTTTGTTTGCACTGTGTTTATGTTTAGTCTTGCACTGCGTTTATGTATTGTTTAGTCTTAAATAAATTATATTGTTTATACTATATCTGAAGCCTGCGTTTCCCTGTGTCAGTCCACACACCTCTGGTCATACCTGGAGCCCTGGCAGATACATTTGGCCAGTCTATTGGCAGCATTTTTGTGACTATTTCATAGTCAGAGTTCAATAAGGCTATGGGGCAGTAATTATCTGGAGAGAATGGTCCTTGTCCGGCTTTGGGATCACAGAGTGTGTAAAATCATTGTGCAGTTGGGATCCCTGCAGGAGAGCCTGAAACTGGTTAAAAAGATAGGGGGCGAGGATGCTAATAAAGGATTTAGAATATGAGTAGAGAAGACCATCCAGTCCTGGAGACTTGTGAGTGGGAAGATTCTTAACAACATCTAGGAGTTCCTCTATGGAGACCCCCGCGCTCAATGCAGTAACATCAGAGACCGACAGACGTAAACGCAAGGAGTAAAAAAATATATCAAAAGTAGCCTATCTCTTCAGGGAAGCCTACCCCGCCCTCAGCTAATACTGAACTCCTCTACTCTTTTTAACCACTCCATCCCCCAAAGCTATTTCTTCCTGTACCACTATCCCCTCCTTCCTAGATTGTAAGCTCCAAGGAGCAGGCCCCTCGAACCCCTCTTGTATTGAATCATATTGTTACTGTACTGTCTCATTTACTGTCTCCCACCATAATGTAAAGCGCTGAGCAAACTGTCAGCGCTATATAAATCTTGAATAACAATAATATGGAAGGGAGGATGGATCTCAGGAGCAAGACAATTGTAAAGTTTCTCATAATATTCCCCAAATGTTATAGCCATGACATGCAGGTTATATGTGGGTACACCATCAGGCCGGTAAATGTACAACTTTGCATAAAAATCCTTCCTCATTTTCCAAAAATTTATGGCAAAAGAATAAAGTCTTCAAAAGACCCACCATGCCTCTTAGAAAATAACTTGAGGTGTTGACTTTCAAAAATGATATCATTTTGTGGTTGTTTCTTCTGGGTCTCCAAAAATAAGATAGGCAGTGTGGAAATTAGATATGTAACTTGCGTATAATCTATGCTTCTTGAAAGCCCATAAGTGCTCCTTGGATTTTGGGCCCTTCTATGCATCTAGGCTGTGAAAAAAAAACACATATGTGGTATCGCTGTACTCGGGAAACATAGCAGAATTTGTTTTGGGGTTAGAAGTATGCCTGTGATGTGTTTGAGACATATCCTGTTAAAATGATAACTGTATGAAAAAAATTAATTTCTTAATTTTCCAAAAATTGTGGCAAAGAATTATAACTTTAACAAACTCACTATGCCCGTGCCTCTAACTAAATAGCTTGGATGTCTACTTTCTAAAAAAAGAGGTTATTTGGGAGTATTTGTACTGTCCTGGCATATTAGGGCTTCAAGAAATGAGATAGTACATCAGTAATAGTCAATTTTCAAATATATATATACCATAGTTTTATAGACTATATAATTTTCACTCAAGTAATATACACTTATCTGGGTTATTTTTACCAAAGAAATGTAGTAGAATACATTTTGACCCAAATTTATGAAGAAAGATTATTTATTTGCAAACATTTATAACAGGAACGGAGAAAAGCATGTTTTTTTTTTTAAATGTTCAGCATTTTTTTCATATATATAGCAAAAAATTAAAAACCCAGTAATGATTAAAAATACCACCAAAAGAAATCTATATCTGTCATAAAATATCATAAACATTTTTGTTGGGTACAGTGTTCCTTGACTGAGTAATAGTCATTCAAATTGTTACAGCGCTGAAAACATAGCGACTTGCCACCCCACTACAGTACAATTACTGCGGCAGGGCAGGACATGCAGGCTCAGTCAGGTATAAATATATATATATATATATATATATGAGATTGAGCCTGCCCTGGTTTAGGAGTGTACTGCATCCCCGCTGGACACAGAATCACTGTTACCGGTAACTGGTTATTATGTGATTGCTATGATTGGTCACAGCAATCGCATAATAATAACATGGAAAACAACCTGTTATGAATAGCGTTCCATTTATGAACAGCTTGCTTATTGTTGTGATTTGTGCTTGGCCCACAGCAATCACATGATACCTGGTTACCTGTACCATATGATTAGCTTAGCCAATCACAGATCACAATCAAAAGTGAGCTGTTCATGAATGGGAAATCCATTTATGACCGCTGTAGCAGAATACATTTTTGCTTAAATTTATAAAGAAATTAGATATTTTAATTTTTTCACTGGATGTATTTTATAATAGAAAATAGAAAATATCTATTGTTTCCAACATTTGATGTCTTTTTACATTCATATATTAAATAATTAAAAAAAAAACAGTAGTGACCAAAAACCACCAAAAGAAAGTTCTATTTGGTGAAACAAAATTGATAACATTTTCATTTGGGTACAATGTTGCATGGCCACGCAATTGCTGGTTAAAGTAGTGCAAACACCAAAAAATGGTCTTGTCGTGAAAGGGGTAAAACCTTCTAGAGCTCAAGTAATTAAAAATGTCCTGGGCAGGAAGGAGGTGAAACTGTCCAGTACTGAGGAGGTTACAGGCAGATTTGTTTAGAGGGGCTAGGGAGGAAGTGTTCATTTTGTTAATGGTACAGTTGATCCTTCGACAATGTTATCTGGATATGTAATTAACACACTATTTTTCTTTTTCATAGCTCAGTCATTATCTGAAGAATGTTTATTTTAAGACCCTCGGTGGAGAGGAGGTGTATTTTAATGAAGATGGGAGTTTTCCTGTAAAGTTTGATGTTTTAAACTTTGTGGCATGGCCAAACAAGACAAGGCAAACAAAGATGGTTGGATTTTATAAGCAAAAAGATGAAAACTATGAACTGAACATTAATAACAATGCAATCGAGTGGAATCCACATTTCGTTAAGGTATACAACCTAGAAGCAGCATCCTCTTAAATAGGGATGGGTTTCGAATCTACTGCCACCATGGTGTTGAGGCTAATTCAAAGGTTTGAGATTTAGATTTGTGGCCCCAGAAATGTATGTGCAGATTCACCCATGACTAGTGCACAAGAGATAGGCTAGTCAAGACCCCCTACACCACCATCTCACTCTCTCACATGCCCCCCCTTTAACCTATCATTAAAGAAAAAACATAACACCGATTGGCGTAAAATGGCCAACACAGAATTTTATTAACACTTCAAATTCAACACAAAACATTCCTTAAAACAGAAACACATAGGAGAAGTTGTTGGTCTTCGAAGGCACCAAACCAGAACCGATATCCACCTGCGGAACCAATACTATAACTAGGTCTCCAGCCACAACGCACCGGTTCGGAGACAATACATACCATCCGCAGTGTAGAACCACCACCTTCCAGTTAAACCTTGGTTAACTGGATTGCCCCCGGTCAGACCATACTGCCGATGGGTCCCAAACCATTATCTTTAGCTTCAAACTACGTGCTGCCTCCAGAGACCAACAACCGCTCCCCTGAAACCTGAACAAACCCCCCCTGGGGAGTGAGAAAACAACCCCAAGGGAGGGTGGGAGGGAAGCTCGCTCTCTGCTGTCTCTTCCTGAACTGCTAGATGACCTTCCCCCATCCACACCCAAAGTTGTTGCAGACCCCACCTTACACCCCCCCAGTTACCAATGAGGCACTTGGCCATATACTAAAATCCACCTCTTCCTTTTTCTTTAACCCTTTCCTGTCTTTTTAACCCCCTCTTAGCCTCGTCATGTCTGCCCTGCGCTATTTTCTTTTCTTTTGTTACGGGCATCTCTTGACTAGTGCACAAGAGATAGGTTAGTCAAGACCCCCTGTGAGATGGGGAAACAGCTTTCATTGTTTGAACACCGATTGAAGTAAATTAAAAACGTTCTGACTGACATTCTGCAGTTTAGCCACAAGATGTTACTGTTTTTTCTAACACGGCCTCAGACTGCATACAGATTTCTATATTCATGAAGGGGTGGGGTTTTACACTTGGAGAGTGAAACAGGAAAAAGAGAGGAGAGCAGCCATGCTTGAGAAAGAGAAGGGGGCTGAGTGATCTGAGAATCTGATGCCATCCAGATGTAAGGACAGCCCTCCGTAATCCGAAATTCAGTTGCGTGAAGCTGATGAGATTGCTGCCAGAAAGCTGATGAGATTTCTGCCAAGAAGCTGATGAGAGCAGAGGAACAACGCAGCATACACTGCAACATCTCAGGCCTGTTGAAGAGACACTTGTTCTGTTCAGAGTCACCAGCGGATGCAAAGCAGACCTGGGTCGGTAAGATCGTGCACGCACCTCATTTCAGTGTTGGCACATATAGGACTGAGACAGGCCTATAGTTAGTTAGTTAGGGTCTCTGTTTGTGTCAGGCCACAAGTGTTGTTACTGATCATTGGAAGGACTCCACAACTTAAAGTGACATTTCACATTGGAGAGCTGATATCCTACAAACTCAAGCCAGACTGGCATTTTGCTCAGAAGGAATACTCAGGCACGTGCTATACAACCAGTTATAGGAGGGGGAATACTGTAGATTTGTGTAAGATTGTAAGCTGTTGTGCTGCACCGCAGGTTAGCCCATACCGTACACCCATACACTGATTCTTGTTCTTTTAGGGTAATAACAGGTAAGGTGTGGCAGCTTAGTTGTGCCCGCCAGTAGGTAAATTACTACACTTTCTACCTTCATCCATCAGAAGGCGCCGTGCTGTGCAGCACAGGGGTCTCAGCCTTTGGGCTGAGTGTATGTAAATTTATGGTATATTCTAGCATTTGTGGTTTTGTTTATTTGCCACATCTAAGTAAAATTCTGTTGTGACAAAAGCTGTTGTTGGGGTTGCTTTCCTCGTTCGCGACTTCACTGTATCCTGGGGGGAGCCCACCCCGGTACACGGCTTACAACTTGACGTAGTCAACAGGATACAGTGACCGTTATGGACGGGAATGCGGCTGGAGATCTTCCCCCGGCGCCAATGGCACTGGTCCAGGACCCAGCTCAGGGTGCGCCAGTGCAGGACCAAGTTGTCCCAACACCACTGATACAGCTTGCCCCCGCCCGTACCAGTAGGATACATTCCCATGGGGGCACTGTTGAGTCACCTGCCAAAATTTGACGGTAAAAATATGACGTTGCAGGACTGGACTGAAAGAGTGCGAAGTGCGGTTAGGATGTGCAACCTGACGTCCGAGCTGCGGGCAGAGGTTGCATTGGGGGATCTAGAGGGTGACGTCAGACGGACAGTAATGGTAAGGCCCGAATCTGAGAGAGACACCCTAGAGAAAATATTCTCCCTGCTGGAGAGAGCCCAAGGGGGCGTGCTAAAGTAGTGGAGCTGCGGAGCCACTTCTTCAACCGACCACAGCGAGAGGGCGAGACCCTGATGCAGTACTCCAATGCCGTACAGGAGACGCTAAATGAAATACAGCGGCGAGATCCAGAGGCCATGGGAGCTTTCCAGGAGGTGGACTGGTACGAGACCAGTTCATAGCGGGGCTCTCCAACAAGTTCTTACAGGACAAATTGCAAGAGATGACCCGGACGGGCCCCAACATGACATTCTACAGCATCTACTTAGCCGCCGTGGAGAGAGAGGAAGAGTACATACCTGTGGCGGTGAGAATAGTGTGTAGTACCCATGCTACAAGAGGTCAGTCTGCATCTGAAGACTCAGAATCCTTAAAGGATGTGGTCCAGGCCCTGCGGACAGAATTAAGAGAACTTCGGCTGGAAGTGTCCCAGATGAAGGCAGAATCTCCCCGTTCTCCGGAAATGACCTCAGCACCTCGCACCACTCCACTCAGGATAACTCAGCTGCGGGGGCACGTCAAAAGGGGACCCCTCTGTTGGGCTTGTTGACAGTACGGCCACATGACTAGAGAGTGCCCAGAACAGATGAAGGCCGAGCCGACGTTAATATTCCGACCGCCGCAGTAGCTGGGCGTCCTGCGGCGGTACACCAGAAGCTAAGCCCTAAGTATGAGGAACATGACCTGTATGCCAGCAGCCCCTTTATGGAAGCTGAGTTGGAAGGCCAGAAGGTATGCTGCCTAGTTGATACAGGGTCGGAATGCACCCTTATGCCTTTGGAGTTCTTCGAAAGACACTTTGGACATATGATGGAGCCGGAAGATGGGAGTGTCATCAAGCTGATGGCTGCCAATAACAGAGAGATGGACGTCCGAGGAATAGTCTGGATGCGGGTCCGGCTGTGTGGGCAAGACGTCGGCAAGAAGGGGGTCGTGCTGGTGGATCATTCGTTCAGGAGAGGGATGGACGTGACACTAGGTATGAACGTGCTGAGGGACCCAGACCACCAACTCTATGCCAAAGAAGGGCCGAGGTATTGGCAACGGGCTACAACACACCGGCCAACCCAGAAGGTTCTACAGCAGATGGTGAGGAGCTGTAGTCTGCAAAAGGGCGACATGTCCGGTCGGCCCATTGGACACGTGAGGAGGCTCTAACCATTGGCACCCAAACAAAAACACCAGATTTCAATATTACAGATTTGAAAAAGTGGAAAATGTGGGGGTGTACCTACGTTTTACAAATGACAAATCTGCATTTTCATTAATACAGATCATAAAATTTAATACACATGTAAATGTTGCATGTTAAATGTTGAAGTATATCACCTTTATCTGTAGGTACTCTTTGAATAAAGTGCTAATGATTGTCTGTCCAAATACCTGTATGTTGAAACAGTCAACAATTTGAGGTGTACAAAAAGTGAAAAGGCAAACTAATGCTGCCCATACATTATACAATTTTCTTATTCAATTTTCTTTATATTACCTTCAGCTATGTAGTGCAAGGGCCTGCCTGACTGCATGAACATTGAAAGTGTTTAGGTTTGGTAAATCTAAAGGAGAATTGTACAAGAAAATTGTATAATGTTGGCCATTGTTACTCACAAACCCCTGCCCACCCCCCAGCTCTTTCAATAATTATTTTCTGCTGCTAACACCAGCCACTGGACATTTGAAAAAATCAACAAGCGGTCATTGGCTAGTGCTGGCACATGAATGTGCAGACTCAAATTCTGTGTTTGAAGAAAGATCCTTTTATTTTTGCAATTATACTGATGTATATACAGTCAAAGCACACATTTCAGTTGATATTATTTTTGTGTGGTTAATCAATAACTCTTGAGATGCATATATAAAGTCCTGGTATAGACTTTTATTGTTTCCAATTTTTTTTTTTTTCACATACCCAGAATGCTATATTGGGTAGCATTGGTGGTGAAAGATTCACAATGAAGGACCTAAGTTCATCAAGGACCAATGGGTGGGGAGGGTGTGGTGACTTAATTCATATTTTCAATTTTTTGTGAAAAGGTGAACTAATCCTTCATTTTTCATGACTATATAATTTTTAAGAAAAATTTAAAAAAAAGTAAAAAGGACTGCTGGCTCTATGCACCATAAACACGGAAGGGTTCCCAATAATAACCAGTTGGCGACCGGCCTGTAGCAGCTTTACTGCTACAGGGCGGCTACTGTGCGCAGAACTATATATATATATATATATATATATATATATATATAATTATTATTATACAGGATTTATATAGCGTCAACAGTTTGCTCAGCGCTTTACAATATATATATATATATATATATATATATATATATATAAATAATACACATGCGTGATTCTGCACTTCCTGGTGGGGGTTCTGCTGTGACTAGAAGCCGATCATCGGGTGCTGGCCAATAGATGACCACCTGCACCCTCTGATTGGCAAGGAGAAAGACAGAACACAGCAGCGATCTGCTGGGTTTTTTTCAGGGAATAAAATCCAGCACATCCCTTGCTAAAAACACCACAAACTACACATGTAAACACTGGCTAGGCACACAGTTAACCCAAGGGCGGACTGACAACTCATGGGGCCCCCGGGCAAAAGGGGATCATGGGGCCCCTGTGTCCCCTGCATCTCATGGGGCCCCCTACAGACCCCGGGCCCTCGGGCAGTGCCCGAGTTTCCAAATGGTCAGTCCGCCCCTGAGTTAACCATTTGATTGCCCTAGATGTTTAACCCCTTCCCAGCCAGTGTCATTAGTGTATATTTTTAGCACTAATCACTGTTTTAGTGTCACTGGTTCCCACAAAGTGTCAGTTAGTGTCAGATTGCCCACCTCAATTTTGCAGTCCCGCTATAAGTCTCTGATCGCCACCATTAATGGTATTAAAAAAAATAAAAATTATAGTATACACCGTATCTTTTATGCAAACCAATCAATGTACGTTTATTGGGATTTTTTTACCAAAAATATGTAGCAGAATATATATTGGGATACATTTATAAAAAAATTTATTGGATATGTTTTATAGCAGAAATTACAAAAAAAAAGCTTTTTCAAAATTGTCGGCCTTATTTTTGTTTATAGTGCAAAAAATAAAAGACCCCGTAGTGTGCGTTACAGTGATGTTCCCAAAAAACAGCCTCTGCTGGAGCTGTTGCAGCACACTGTATAATCACGCTGTACTGGCCCAATGAAAGGGATCATTGGGAAATGCTACGGCAGTAGACAGTGCCCTTGCTCTGTCCCTACTCACCAGGAACCTTTCCCTGTGCTAAGCATTGTCTCTAACCAGTGGATTCCTTTCCCTAACTTACCACTCGCTAGAAGTTCACCCAAATGACATAGGATTCCCTTTTTAAAGGCTTCCTTGATAAGATGGCTGCCTGATCTCTGGCAAGAATTTGGCATCATATCGAACACCTACCTTCCCAGAGAGGACTGAGTTCACTTTTCCCCTGTAGAGTTGGTACAGTGCCACCTATAGGACAACAGACTACCTGCACCTCCTACATCCCTATCTATTCCAACACACATTAACCCCTTGACGCCGGGCACACGCAATATGCGGCCTCTTGGCATTTAGGCTTTGACACCAGTGGCCACATATTTGCATGCAATTAGAAAATACATATGTGCTGAGAGCGCATGTCCTGTGCGATCCCAGCACATATGTCCATGACTCACAGAAAGGTCCCGATCTCTCCTTTCGCTCGGGATATTTTCCAACCATGTGACCTCCGTGATGGCGAATCACAGCGGTCAGATGAACCTAAAACCCCGCCCTCCTCCTGGTTTCTGAAACTCTTAAAGGGTCAGGAGGTTAAAGTGTTGATAAAACCCAGGACCCTGCATTCACTATATCTGGTCTCCAAGGACCCTGTGTTCACTATATCTGGTCTCCAAGGACCCTGTGTTCACTATATCCGTTCTCCCTGGACCCTGCATTCACTATATCCGCTCTCCACGGACCCCGCATTCACTATATATCCAGTCTCCCCGGACCCTGCATTCACTATATCTGGTCTCTCCGGACCCTGCACTCACTATATCCGGTCTCCCCAGACCCCGCATTCACTATATCCGGTCTCCCCGGACCCTGCATTCACTATATATGGTCTCCCCGGACCCTGCATTCACTATATATGGTCTCCCACAGTACACAGAACATGGAAGTGCAATTATTTTGTAAATATAAACTGCTAAATATCTTTTCTCATCAGCAGTTAGAGCAGTCTTGTGACTTCAGCAGAGCACATCTTAAAGCTTGTAGGAGTTTTCTTTCTGCTCTAGGAGGATGCAAAACCCCTGGCCCCCTGTCTGGACAGTGCTGATTGGCCCTGAGCTGATCACATGCACTCTCCCAAAAAAAAAAAATCCTTTCTAGCAATACACACCAAGCTGAGCATGTGCATGTGGCTACGGGTTCAGTCTGTCTTATCAGGTGGACATTTGAGCAAGAGGAGGGGCAGAGAAGACAGGATCAAGTGGCCTTTGTACACAATGCAGAGGATTAACCCCTTAGGTTCCACAGTGAGTATAACAAGCATGCTTTACTACATATACAGACTGATGTCACTGTTGTGGGTTTAGTAACACTTTAAGGAAATGCTGCCTGGAACCCTATCATTACAGGGAGTGGGGCTTACACATAATAAAGCCCTTATTATTACTCTACTATTGGTAATTGGTTGCTATAGCATGAATGGCTGCTTTCGTCCACCAGGTCACAAAATGAGCATGTTCATTGCAAAGTCATGACTGACCCGAACACGGATCTCATTCCTACTTATCATCCCCTTAACCAGCCTAGACCCTAATTCTTTCAAATATATACAATTTTTTAATGAAAGAACACATCAGTGTACAGGCAGAAATGTAATCTTGTATAAGATCATAATGTAATACTCTCTGTTAGCTAGAGGAAATATGTTTTACAAATTAGTTATAGTACATATGAAAATCTCAAACTGTAGTCAAGCTAAAGAAATCTATAGAATTGGGAACAATCAGAGATATTGACATAAATTGATCCCAATTCACAGGGTAGAAACTGCACTGAGATCCTTCAGGTAGTGCGCAAGGTAATAAGCCTCCAATGAATGATTCAAAAGAGAAATAGAATAGGAAAAAGAGTAGAGAGCAAAAGGGATCAAGATAGGCGGGGGGGGGGGGGGGTACAGGGAGATGTTTTTGGAGTCTCTTTAACCACTTGCCTACAGGGCACTTATACCCCCTTCCTGTTCCAGCTTTCAATCCTGTCACACTTTGAATGACAATTGCGCAGTCATGCAAAACTGTACCCATATGACATTTTTATAATTTTTTTTGAGACAGAGATTTCTTTTGATGGTATTTAATCACCTCTGGGTTTTTTATTTTTTGCTAAACAAACCAAAAACAACTGAAAATTTTGAAAAAAAAAAAAATGTTCTTAGTTTTTGTTATAAAATTTTGTAAATACGTGATTTTTCTCCTTTACTGATGTGCACTAATGAGGCTGCAGTGATGAGCCCTTATAGGCTACACTGATGGGCACTGATGAGGCACTGGTAAGTGGCACTGATGGGCATTGACAGGGATCACTGATGGGCACTGAAAGGCAGCACTCATATATGGCACTGATAGGCAGCACTGATAGGTGGCACTGATTGGCACTGACTGGCACTGTTAGGCAGCGCTGATAGGCAGCACTGACGGATACTGATAGGCGGCACTGATACAATGTTTACCAAAGTATTAATTTGGATACCTTTGTGTCAGTCTTTATACATGAATAATAAAAAGTGTAGGAAAAATGCATCTTCACCTTTTGTGTATAAAATCTAAAAAATAGAAATCCTAAGTATTGAAAATAAAACAAAGAAAAAACAGGAGATCACAAATATACATTTAAGAGGCTTTCTATCCTAAATTATTTGTATTCAGAATTACTGAATGGACATCTCAACTAACAGTGTTCATAAAGGAATCTTCAGCTTTCTTTAATTATTTCATGTTTTACAATAGGTGTTACATAGTTACATAGTTAGTCTGGCTGAAAAAAGACAAAATTCCATCCAGTTCAACCAAAAAAATAAGTAATAATCCTATACCCACAGATGATCCAGAGGAAGGCAAAAAAACAACAAAGCATGATCCAATTTGCTCCTGCAGGGAAAAAAATTCCTTCCTGATCCCCCGAGAGGCAATCAGATATTCCCTGGGTCAACTTTACCTATAAATGTTATATCCAGTTATATTCTGTGTATCCAAGAAAGAATCCAGGACTTTTTTAAAGCAATCCACTGAGCTGGCCAGAACCAACTCTTGAGGGAGTCTATTCCACATTTTCACAGCACTTACTGTTGAGAAACCTTTCCGTGTTTGGAGATTACATTTCTTTTCCTCCAGATATAAAGAGTGCCCCCTTGTCCTCTGTGATGACCTCAGGGTGAATAACTCTACACCGAGTTCACTGTATGAACCACTGATGTATTTATACATGGAGATCATATCCCCCCTTATGTATTATACATGGAGATCATATCCCCCCTTATATATTATACATGGAGATCATATCCCCCCTTATATATTATACATGGAGATCATATCCCCCCTTATATATTATACATGGAGATCATATCCCCCCTTATGTATTATACATGGAGATCATATCCCCCCTTATATATTATACATGGAGATCATATCCCCCCTTATGTATTTATACATGGAGATCATATCCCCCCTTATGTATTATACATGGAGATCATATCCCCCCTTATATATTATACATGGAGATCATATCCCCCCTTATGTATTTATACATGGAGATCATATCCCCCCTTATGTATTATACATGGAGATCATATCCCCCCTTATGTATTATACATGGAGATCATATCCCCCCTTATATATTATACATGGAGATCATATCCCCCCTTATGTATTATACATGGAGATCATATCCCCCCTTATATATTGTACATGGAGATCATATCCCCCCTTATGTATTTATACATGGAGATCATATCCCCCCCTTATGTATTATACATGGAGATCATATCCCCCCTTATGTATTATACATGGAAATCATATCCCCCCTTATGTATTATACATAGAGATCATATCCCCCCTTCTGTATTATACAAGGAGATCATATCCCCCCTTATGTATTATACATGGTGATCATACCCCCCCTTATGTATTATAAATGGTGATCATATCCCCCTTATGTATTATACATGGAGATCATATCCCCCCTTATGTATTATACATGGAGATCATACCCCCCCTTATGTATTATACATGGAGATCTTATCCCCCCTTATGTATTATACATGGAGATCATATCCCTCCTTATGTATTATACATGGTGAGCATATCCCCCCTTATGTATTATACATGGAGATCATATCCCCCCTTATGTATTATACATGGAGATCATATCCCCCCCTTATGTATTATACATGGAGATCATATCCCCCCCTTATGTATTATACATGGTGATCATATACCCCCTTATGTATTATACATGGAGATCATATCCCCCCTTATGTATTATACATGGAGGTCATATCCCCCTTTATGTATTACACATGGTGATCATATCCCCCCCTTATGTATTATACATGGAGATCATATCCCCCCTTATGTATTATACATGGAGATCATATCCCCCCTTATGTATTATACATGGTGATCATATCCCCCTTATTTATTATACATGGAGATCATATCCCCCCTTATGTATTATACGTGGAGATCATATCCCCCCCTTATGTATTATACATGGAGATCATATCCCCCCCTTATGTATTATACATGGAGATCATATCCCACTTATGTATTATACATGGAGATCATATCCCCCCTTATGTATTATACATGGTGATCATATCCCCCCTTATGTATTTATACATGGAGATCATATCCCCCCTTATGTATTATACATGGAGATCATATCCCCCCCTTAACTGTACGTTAACACAGTTAATATATATGGGGGACAGAACAAGAGACAATACAGTAACAAAACAATACACGAGGGATTCGAGGCCCCTGCTCTCTCGAGCTTACAATCTAGGAGGGAGGGGATAGTGGTACAGAAGGAAGTGGCTGTGGGGAATGGAATGTTAGGAGGAGTGGAGGAGTTCAGCTGTTAAGTGAGGGTGGGGTAGGCTTCCCTGAAGAGATGGGATTCCAGGGTGCTCCTAAAGGTGAGGAGGGTAGGTGACAGTCTGATGGATTGGGGTAGTGAGTTCCAGAGGATGGGGGAAGTCCTGGAGAAGTCCTGCAGTCGGGCGTGGGAGGAGGAGACCAGGGAGCTAGATAGTAGGAGGTCTTGTGAGGAGCAAAGAGTACGGGTTGGGTGATATTTGGGTATCAGGTCGGTGAGGTAGTTTGGTAGTTTGTTATTTGTGTGGATGTCACGAGCATTCACACATTTAGTATGAAAATTACCCTATTTTTTCTAATATGTGTAGTTCTTATATCGTCATTGCTACCTAGTGGCCATAATGCTTTTTTTACCTGATTGAGGTATTTTGTAGGGAAAAAACACCTTATAGCCAATTATATCTCCCCACTGAGCAACTTTCAAGTCTTCCCTAACCCTCCCTCTCTATCCTTCTCTTATTTCGAGACTCACTGCATTCGGCTGTTTTATCCCATTTCTCTGAGGATTGCAGTGATCTATCAGCCTCCTGGACCAGTGTCTTGCTTTCTGGATGACTTCTCTGCTTGGCTACCCTACTTTCTCTCCTCTGAACTACCCACTATCATTCTCGGAGATTTTAACATCCCCATTAATGTGAACAACCCGGCTACATCCCAACTCTTCAACCTAACCTCATCTTTTGCCTTAACACAATGGACACAATCCTCCACTCACTCTGATGGGAATACATTAGACCTTGTTTTCTCCCAACTTTGCACTCCCTAAAACTTCACAAACACCCCCTTTCCTCTCTCTGATCACGACCACACTTATCCCTCCAAGCAACAAACAATTACTCGCAGAAACCTTCATAACTTTAATCCTTCTATTTTCCACTCTGCAGCTGACTGCCTCTATGACAGAATCTCTCCCCTGTCCTGCCCTGACTGGCTACTGTGTCTACAGCAGTTCACTTTCATCCACACTAGACTCACTTGCTCCCCTAACTACACAAAGTATCAGGCCCCGACCATTACAACCGTGGCAGACTGACCACACCAGAAATCTTAAGAGACATGCACTGGAGCGATTGTGGCATAAAACCAAATCTCAGCAAGCTTTCACCCTATATAAATCTGCTTTCTCAACATACAATTCCTCTTTCCATGCTACAAAACAAGCCTACTTTGTTACTCTCATCACTAGCTTGTCATTCAGTCCTCGTCGTCTCTTCTCTACTTTTAACTCTCTACTTTCTCCACCTCCACCCAGTAACTCACTCACTGCTTACACAAGTGCAAATCATTTCAAAAACAAGATTGATGCGATTCATAGGGGCACTCTACTGCACAGACATCCTTCCTACTTAGCATATCTTGTGCAAAATCTCCCTCAACACTTTCCTCTTTTGACCTTGCTACTACTGAAGAGGTCACTAAAGTTTTCTCAGAAGCCCGCCTCACCACCTGCCCTCTGGATCCTGTCCCCTTACAACTTCTACGGTCACCCTCATCTTCTGTCCTATGCTCCCTTACTCACATCTTCAATCTCTCCTTCTCCAAAACTAATGGCCACTACTCCGTACTCTTACTACTTGACCTCCTCTGTGGCTTTTGATACTGTTGACCATCCCCTCCTCCTCAAAAAACTTCGCTCTCTTGGCCTCCGAGACTCTGCTCTCTCCTGGTTCTCCTCCTACCTATTGCAGCGCTCCTTCAGTGTTACCTATAACTCTGTCTCTTTCTGTAGGGGTCCCTCAAAGTTCTGTCCTTGGACCCCTTCTTTTCTTCATCTATACCTCCTCCCTTGGTCACTTGATAAACTCCCACAGCTTCAAGTACTATCTCTATTCTGATGACACACAAATCTATCTTTCTACTCCTCACCTCGCCCCTTCAGTCTCCTCTCGCATTACTAACCTACTAAATGACATATCGGCATGGATGTCACTCCACTTCCTCAAACTAAATCTTTCCAAAACTGAGCTCATACTATTTCCTCCAGCCTGTGCCCCTCCCCTGACTTCTCCATCAAGACCAATAATATAACCATCAGTCCTTCCCCTCATGCCAGGGTACTAGGTGTAATCCTAGACTCCCATCTGTCCTTTCAGCCCCAAATCCAATCGTTGTCCAAATCTTGTAGACTTCACCTCCGCAACATCTCCAAGATACTCCCGTTCTTAACCTCTGAAAACACTAAGCAACTTATTCACTCCCTGGTTATATCTCGCCTTGACTACTGTAACTCCCTCCTCATTGGCCTACCTCATCGCAGGCTATCCCCTCTTCAGTCTATCATGAATGCTGCTGCCAGACTCATCCACCTTACTAATGTTTCCATATCAGACTTCCCTCTCTGCCCATCCCTCCACTGGCTTCCCATTGCCCAACTAATAAAATTCAAAACATTAACAATAACATATAAAGCCATTTCTAACTCTGCCCCAAATTACATCACCAATCTGGTCTCCAAATATCACCCAAACCGTACTCTCCGCTCCTTGCACGTCCTCCTGCTCTCTAGCTCCCTTGTCTCCTCCTCCCATGCTTGTCTCCAGGACTTCTCCAGAGCCTCCCCCATCCTCTGGAATTCTCTACCCCAATCTATCTGACTATTGCCTACTCTGCCCATTTTTAGGCGATCTCTGAAAACCTATCTCTTCAGGAAAGCCTATCCCTCCGTCAGCGAATAACGGAATCTTCTATTCCTCCTATAAGTTCATCTCCCATAGTTATTACCTTTTGTACCACCAGCCCCTCCCTCTTAGATTGTAAGCTCCAAGGAGCAGGGCCCTCCTAATCCTCTTGTATTGCACTGTATCGTTGCTGTATTGTATCCCTTTATATTGTAAAACGCTGAGCAAACTGTTGACGCTATATAAATCTTGTATAATAATAATGTTGATTTTGATTTTAAACATGCAGTTGTTTGCCACATGAGCATAATGAACATTTTAGAAACTACCATTTTCTCTAGTCATCTTCCAGGAAGGCACACCTGAGAGATGACTAGCTCCATCTGACAGGAAACACACTCAACAGTTGACAGAGCTTAAATTCTTCACCCTTCCCTCCACTCCTTAGCTTATGAGCAATCAGGGGTTTCAGTTCCCTCACACCTGAGGGCTCACTCTACTAGAGCGCTAGCGACCTCCTGGGTGGAGAGGGTCGGAGCATCGATTGAGCAGATCTGCCAAGCGGCCACGTGGACAAGCCGGGACACCTTTTGTGAGACACTACAGGGTAGAGTTGTCACCTCAGGACCTGATGTTTGGCAGGAAAGTATTACAGACAGTGGTCTCGCCCTAAGGTAGGCCTGAGTACCTTGCTTATCGTCTCAGGTGTTCCATCCTGGCAGATGACTAGAAGAAAGTACCAGTTACACTTACTGGTAACGGTATTTCTGGGAAATCTTCCAGGATGGTGGGCCTACTTCACACCCTTATCTGGTGATGGTTATTTCAAGACAGGTTACCTTTCATACACCAGGGTGTGGGAATACTCATATAACTGAGGAGTGGGGGGAAAGGCAGGGAATTTAAACTCTGTCAATTGTGGATTGTGTCTCCTGTCAGGTGGAGCTAGTCATCACTCAAGTGTGCCGTCCGTGAAGATTTCCCAGAAATACCGTTACCGGTAAATGAAACTTTTTTTTTTTAATGTATTTGAGAACTTAGTATAGTTGTAATCATGGATTTTGTCTTTAGACTCCGAGTTCCGTGTGCTCTGAGAGCTGCCTCCCCGGATACCAAAAAGTCCATCAGAGTGGAGGACATTCCTGCTGCCACTACTGTGTGCCCTGTCCGGAGAACGAGTTCACCAATCAAACTAGTTGGTACCTCTTGTGATGCTGAGTTCATCTAGGGCTGAAATTTAAGTTAGCAATGTGATGCATTGCAGTACCATGTTATCCCAGCTCACGTAAACATGTATTATAGCAACACATCACCACACCATTCAGTTCTGTTGCATATGTGCTGCAGAACACTGCAACACACTGTAATGGGTACCCCTTGAAATGCTGCGTTCATCTAGGGCTGAAATCCAAGTTAGAGATGCATTGCAGTAATGCGCTACTCTGCATTATGATAATCTACAGCAGGAAAAAGGCTTCATGCCCATTTTTCTGTCCGTTCAAAATGAACGGGCTGCCTTAACATTACACATGTTCAAGGTTAGGTCCACCTTTTGCAGGAAAATAATAAATACACATTATTATTAATATTATACAGGATTTATTTAGCGCCAACAGTTTGCGCAGCGCTTTACAAAATGAAGGTAGACATTACAGTTACAATACAATTTGGTACAAGAGGAAACAGAGGACCCTGCTCGTTAGAACTTACAATCTAGGAGGAAGGGTTGAGTGATACAAAAGGTAATAGCTGTGGGGGGGATGAGCTGATGGAGGAAATAAATGGCAGTTTACTAGGTAGAAGCAGGATAGGCTTCTTTAAAGAGAAAGGTTTTCAGGGATCGTCTAAAGGTATATAGATTAGGAGAAAGCCGGACAGATTGGGGTAGGGAGTTCCATAGGATAGAAGAAGCTCGGGAGAAGTTCTGGAGGCGAGCATGGGAGGAGGTGATACAGGTATTAGAGAGCAGAAGGTCTTGGGAGGATCGAAGAGAGTGGTTTGGTTGATATTTTGAGACCAGGTTGGTAATGTAGCTGGGGGCAGAGATGTGGATGACTTTGTAAGTGGTTGTTAGTATTTTGAATTTATTTGTTGGGCAAGTGGAAGCCAGTGGAGGTATTGGCAGAGAGGGGTAGCAGACACTGAATGGTTGGTAAGGTGGATGAGCCTGGCAGCAGTATTCATGATGGACTGGATGGGGGATAGCCTATGTAAAGGTAAGCTGATGAGGAGGGAGTTGCAGTAGTCGAGGCGAGAGATAACCAGGGAGTGAATTAGGAGCTTTGTGGTATCATTGGTTAAAAAGGGGCATATTCTGGAGATATTGTGGAGGTTGAGGTGGCATGATTTGGACAGGGATTGGATGTGGGTCTGAAAGGATAGTTGAGAATCCAGGGTTACCCCTAGTACCCTGGCATGCAAGGATGGGTTGATAGTGGTGCTATTGATCCTGACTGAGAAATCAGGGGAAGAGGCACGTAGGGGAGGAAATATTATGAGCTCAGTTTTGGATACATTGAGGAAGTGGTGTGACATCCAGTCTGATATGTCTGTTAGTAAATTGGTGATATGTGAGGAAACTGATGGGGTGAGCTGAGGAGTAGAGAGATACATTTGTGTGTCATCAGCATAGAAATGGTATTGGAAACCATGGGAATCTATCAGCTGACCCAAGGAAGAAGTGTAAATCGAGAATAGGAGAGGTCCAAGGACAGAACCTTGGGGGACCCCGACAGTAAGAGGAGTAGGAGAGGAGGAAGTAGAGTTGTAAGTGACATTGAAGGTGCAGTGAGATAGGTAAGATTCAAACCAATGGAGAGTACAGTCATGGAGACCAAGTAAATAGAGTTTTTTGAGGAGGAGGGGGTGGTCAACTGTGTCAAAGGCAGAGGAGAGGTCCAAAAGCAAGAGAATGGAATAGTGACCATTGGTTTTAGCGGTGAGTAAGTTGTTTGTGAGTTTTAGGAGAGCAGTTTCTGTGGTGTGTTGTGGGAAAAATCCAGACAGAAGGGAATCGAGAACATTATTCTCAATAAGGTGGCAGTTCAGCCAGTTGTAGACTAGACGTTCAAGGAGTTTGGAGGCAAAAGGGAGTAAGGAGATGGGTCTTAGACTGCTAAGATTGGCGGGGTCCAGTGTGGCTCTTTTAAGTATGGGGTTGACTAGCGCATGTTTTAGAGAGTTGGAGAAGATGCCAATAGAAAGGGAGAGATGGAAGATATGAGTTAAAGAATGAAGGATAGAGCCAGAGGGTGACCGTAGTATTTGCAAGGGAACAGGGTCCAGGGGGTAGGTGGTTAGGTGGGCTTTAGAAAACACTTTACCAACTTCCTCTTTAGT